>NC_086128.1:58649323-58975156 GCF_963921235.1 Mobula hypostoma | reverse complement strand
AACATTTCAGGAATGGCTACTTCCTCTCTTCCATCAGATTTCTGAACCCATGAACATTACCTTATTACTTGTCTTTTACACTATGCACCTATCTAGTATCTACTATCTAACTATTTTAAATTTATTTATCTAATTTTTACTGTAACATAATATTTTTATATTTTTTGCACTGCCACAGGATAACAAATTTCACCACATATGTTAGTAACAAGGAACTTGATTCTAAATTGTAAAGATTCTAAACTCCTCAGTAAAAGCTTCGATGTTCAGGTGAATTGGGTGAAGTGCACGTCAAACGCCGACAGCCTTTCAGACTTGAAAGCTTCCCGCTCTCCATGTAACCAACCTCTCGGTGAGGCTCGGGCCACTGACTCACCTGCACCTTTTGATTCCTTGTAGTTTAAAAATAAAATCCACATGAAAGGGAGAGGTGGAAAGTTAAACAGCCAGTGGTGCTGTAAGATCAATACACTTCGATCACCCAACAACAGAGAAATTGCAAGTTATTGAGCAGTGACCTGCTCCTGGTCTGTTTGCTTCCCTCAATCCGATGGGTGTGAGCGATAAAGGGGCTGGTCAATAAATCCTCATCACTGCAAATATTTAATCTTTTCAAAGGATTTCAGTTAATTTAATTTTAAGCCCTAAATCCCTCCCCGGAAAGGTCAGATTTTAACTACAATGGCTAAGACGTTTAGAGTCAAAGAGTCACAGATATTCCCTTGAAAGCTAGTCCCAGTTGCCTGCATTTCAAAGTTCAAAGTAAATTTATTATCAACGTACGTACGTGTTGCCATAAACTACCCTGAGATCCATTTTCTTACGAGCATTCACAGTAGAACAAAGAAATGCAATAGAATTAATGAAAAATACACACAGACTGACAAACAACCAGCGTGCAAAAGAAGATAAACTGTGAAAGTAAAGGTAATTAGACAAATAAATAAATAATACTGAGAACATGAGTTGCAGAGTCCTTGAAAGTGTGTCTGTGGGTTGTGGGAATCAGTTCAGTGTTGAGGTGAGTGAAGTTATCCACACTGGTTCAGGAGCCTGATGGTTGTGAGGTGATAACTGTTCCTGAACCTGGTGGTTGTGGGGTAATAACTGTTCCTGAATCTGTTGGTGTTGGATCTAAAGCTCCTGTACCTTCTTCCCAGTGGCAGCAGCAAGAAGCGGGCATGGCCTGGGTGGTGGGGGCCCTTCATAATGGATACTCCTTCCTTGTGGCAGCATTCTGTGCTCAATGGTTGGGAGGGATTTTGGCCAATATCCCTCTAACACCATTTTTATGTCATGAACTAACACCATTAAGCAAGGGGTCTGGCAACTCATTCTATCTATTGGCCACTCTTATATTCTATATACTGATCACCCATATACTGGGCAGAGTGATTGGCACAAGACTTTGCAGTGCCAGCTGTAAGATAAGGTTTCAACTCTCACCGCTGCCTGTAAGGATTTTGTACGTTCTCCCCCGTGACCGCGTGGGTTTCCTCCAGGTGCTCCGGTTTCCTCCCACAGTTCAGCACAATCCTCAGACGGTGTTAGTCGTTGACGCAAAACATGCAATTCACTGTATGTTTCAATGTACATGTCACAAAGGTAATTTTTAATCTTTAATCCTTTGTCCCTCCACGTAATAACACATAGAAAACATGCAGCACAATATAGGCCCTTCGGCCCACAAAGCTGTGCCGAACATGTCCTTACCTTAGAAATTACCTCGGGTTACCCATAGCCCTCTATTTTTCTAAGCTCCATTTACCTATCCAGGAGTCTCTTAAAAGACCCTATCGTATCCGCCTCCACCACCATCGCCAGCAGCCCATTCCACGCTCTCACCACTCTCTGCGTAAAAAAACTTACCCCTGACATCTCCTCTGTACCTACTTCCAAGCACCTTAAAACTTTGGCCTCTCGTGCTAGCCATTTCAGCCCTGGGGAAAAGCCTCTGACTATCCACATGATCAATGCCTCTCATCATCTTGTACACCTCTATCAGGTCAACTCTCATCCTCTGCGGCTCCAAGGGAAAAAGGTCGAGTTCACTCAACCTATTCTCATAAGGCATGCTCCCCAATCCAGGCAACATCCTTGTAAATCTCCTCTGCACCCTTTCTATGGTTTCCACATCCTTCCTATGGTGACGTGACCAGAACTGGGCACAGTAAAAGCATAAAGTTTTTTCTAAATGGGGAGAAAATCCAAAATTCCGAGGTGCATATGGATTTGGGAGTCTTCACGCAGGATTCCCTGAAGGTTAATTTGCAGGTTGAATCAGTGACAAGGAAGGCAAATGCAATGTTAGCATTCATTTCGGGAGAACTAGAATATAAAAGCAAAGATGTAATGGTGAGGCTTTATAAAGCACTGGTGAGGCCTCACTTGGAGCATTGTGAGTTTTGGACCCCTTATCTTCGAAAGGACATGCTGGCATTTGAGAGGGTTTGAAGGATGTTTATGAGAATGATTCGAGAAAAGGTGGTCATTAAATAAGCAACGATTGAAGATTTTAGGCCTGTACTTTCTGGAATTTAGAAGAATGAAATGGGGGGATCTCATTAAAACTTATTGAATGTTGAATGGCCTTGATAGAGTGGATGCGAAGAGAATGTTTCGTTTGGTAGGAGAGTCTAGGACCGGGGACACAGCCTCAGAATAGAGGGGCCTTTATTTAGTATGGAGCTGAAGAGAAATTCCTTTAGCCAAGGGGTGGTAAATCTGTTGAATTTGGTGCCACAAGGGGCTGTGGAGACCAGGTCATTGAGTGTATTTAAGGCAGTGGTTGATAGATTCTTGATTAATCAGGGCATGAAAGGTTACGGGGAGAAGGCAGTAGATTGGGACAGAGAGGGAAATGGATCAGCCATGATGAAATGGCAGAGCAGATTCAATGGGCCGAATGGCCTAATTCTGCTCCTGTGTCTTATGGTCTTGTGTGAAAAAGTTTCCCTTCAGGTTCCTATTCAATATGTTCCCCTCTCACCTTAAATCCATGCTTTCTAGTTCCTGATTCCTCAACCCTAGGGAAAAGACTGTACCAATTCACCCTACCTATGCCCCTCACAGGCACGTTATTGGTGTAGATCATACTGCATATTGGATGGAGTGAGATGCGACAATTCAGATTCCGATTTGCTGATCCCATGTACATCGAAACATACAGTGAAAAGCGTCGCTTGCGTTAAGAAAAACATTCCCAAGGATGTGCTGGGGGCAGCCCGCAAGTGCTACCACACATTACAGCGCCAACATAGTGAGCGCGCCGAGCTCAGCAGAACAGCACAGAACATAACCACCCAGGACCATGGGGTGACACAACGGCGTAGCAGTTAGCGTAATGCTCTACGGTCAGGGTTCACTTTCTGCCACTGTCTGTAAGGAGTTTCTACTTTTTCCCCGTGACCGCGGGTCCTCCAGTTCCCTCGCACATCCTAAAGGCGTACAGGCTAGGGTTAGCAATTCATGAACGTGCTCTGTTGGCCCTGAAAGCGGGGCGCTACTTGCAGTCTGCCCAGCACAATGTCTGTTGATTTGATTTGACGCAAGTGACGCATTTTGATGTACGTGTGATGTATGTATTAAGCTAATCAACAATAGCAAATCAAGCCCCGGTCAAATGCACACACACAATCTTCCAACCGCAGGGCGGGCCTCCAGCTGGGTTTGCAAACATTTGATTCCTGCCATTAGACCTTGACTTCCGAACATCCAATCGGCCTTCAGGCTGTGACCTTGATCCCCAAACATTTTCCATGTCATTCCAAGTCATTCCAGAAGTTCAACTGGAGCTTTCTAGAGTCAGTTACTCTTTTCTGCCTGAGGTGATTTTGCACCAGATGGAATTGTTCCTCATATCTCTGGACCAACAGACTCAAAAACGGTTACATACCCAAGTAGTAAGGCTGATCAACACCTCCACCCACTAACCCACCCCTCTACCCTACCATTTAATAATTTCCTGTCAGCCACCTTATGTACAGACATTCCTCTGCCTAGAGTCACTTTATGGACATACAATTAATCTACAGTACTAGGCAAAACAACATAGGTAGACAAAATATAATGAGGGTGCCTAAGGCCTTTCACAGTACTGTGTTTGTCAACATGGAGCAGAGAGCGAGCTTGTAAATCTGGCGGGAGCAAAGGATGTTGGGAAGGGTGAGGGTGGAGTGCCGCAGGTGGGGTGTGTGGGATAGGTGGCAGAGGAGTGCCGGGGGCGGGGGGGGGGTGGCACAGGGGCAGACGTACCCAGCCCACAATTCCCCTCTCCCTGTCCTCCTTCCCACTCTCAGTCCACAATACAGACCCGTATCAGAATCAGGTTTACCATCACTCACATATGTCGTGAAATTTGTTTTTTTTGTGGCAGCAGTACAGTGCAATACATAAACTTACTACAGTACTGTGCTAAAGTCTGAGGTACTCTAGCTATATATCATGTATGTGCCTAAGACTTCTGCACATGAAACGGCCTGGTTAAGATTTTTACTGCAATGCTGCAGGTATTTCATTTGAGCAGTCTGTACGGCTTTCAGCTTGTTTGGGTTTGAGCTGCAATAAGAAGTTTTGTTGTTTAACTTAGGATTGTGTTGTCAGCCAGTCAGGATAGTGGAATTGGGAGAAGGCTCTGGAGAACGCTGGGCTGAAGGTCTTTGTTGGGTGGGAGCTGGGAGAAGGCAAGAGGAAAGATGGCTGAGGATGCCGTCCCTGTTGCACGAGGTGCTTCATCCAACGCGGAGTCCGTGATGTGCTGAGCTGTGTCCACAACTCACTGCGGGCTGCTAGGATCGGGGATCAACTTTATAACTTTACATCTATTTGGAATTTTGCAGTGGTGTGTTGGCCAGGCAGCGACATTAAACAAAAAGCAACAACATTCAACAATTATAAAGAATAAAGAAATATATAAAAATAAAGTTTGAGGTTAAAGTACAGATATGGAATAAAATGAGTAGAAATACATAAATACCAGCATAGATTTAGTTATTTTATTTAACTGAGGTACAGTGCGGAATTCCGGCCCTTTGAGGTGTGCAGCCCAGCAATTCCCTGATTAAGTCCTAGCCTAATCACAGGACAATTTATTATGACCAATTAACCCACCAACCAGTACGTCTTTGGACTGTGGGAGGAAACCAGAACACCCGGAGGAAACCCACGTGGTCACAGGGTGAACGTGCAAACTTCTTACAGGCAGCAGCAAGAAATGAACCCGTGTCACCTGTAATGTAAAGCGTCGTGCTAACCACTACACTGCTGTGAACAGCATTATAAAACGTGGTTTGAAGTGCTTACAGTGCAGTACAGCGTCAGGGTAATAGATGGGGGGGGGTTGGGGGGTCTAACTCGAATGGTTGATCAGATTAAGTACCTGGGGGAAGAAATTTTTAAGATGGCATGAAGTTTTTGCTTTAATAACCCTTTAGCGCTTTCCAGAAGGGAGCTTTTGGAAAAGGCAGTTTGCAGGGTGGATAGTGTCTGCAAAAATATTTCCTATCGCTTCTTTGTCCTGGACATTTAAAAGACTTTTAGATATGCACATGAACGAGCAGGGAGTGAAGGGATTTGCATGATCTGCAAACAGAAGGGATTAGCTTAATTTGGTATCATGCTTGTAAAGACTTTGTGGGTCAAAAAGCCTGTTCCTGTGCTATACTGTTCTTTATTAAATGTCAAGAAACCAAGGACGCCCCTGTTCAGTGATCTTGTCCTTTATCACTTCTATACCCACACCCCCTACCCAACTAACCAAGGAGGTGGGCAAGGTTTTATCTAAAAAGGAGTTAGTTGAAGGAATAAAGGTATGGCATATTTTCTAAACAAGGAGCAAATTCAGAAATCAGAGGTGCAAAGGGACTTGGAAGTCCTTGTACAGGATTCTCTAGAGGTTAACTTGCAGGTTGAGTTGGTGGTAAGGAAGGCCAGTGCAATGTTCGCATTCATTTCAGAGGGGACTGGAATATAAAAGCAAGGGGCAGTTTGGGGCCCCTCATCTGGCATTGGAAGTTCATGAGGATGATCCCAGGAATGAAGGGGTTAACATATGAGGAGTGTTTGATGGTCCCGGGCCTGTACTCACTGGGGTTTAGAAGAAGGAGGGGGTCATGATCGAATGGCAGAGAAGGCGCAATAGGCCAAATGGCCTAATTCTCTTCCTATGTCTTTTGGTCTTATGTTCTTAAAAGAAGCCATCCCCGTCAATATAGCACTCTCCCTGCAATGCGCTGGGCTCTGAGCTCAAAGGAGTAGCCGTGAAAGCAGAACGGTCTTGGAGATAAGAGTACTTCCCGCTGACTCACAGCCGAGACTGGCAGCAACTAGCTCAAGCCTTTGATCATCACAGACTGAACCCTAATATGTGTGTAACAGCCATGGTAAATATATTGGATCGTTTAGATCAGAGAACACTTTCTGAGAATACTTGCAAATGGGAATCGATTGCCGATCTGTGGTACATTAGATGTGGGTGTTAGGTTTCAGGACAACATGAGTCCTCAGTGGATAAGAATCAATTAGTGTTCTTGTCTATCATAGTCATAGTCATACTTTATTGATCCCGGGGGAAATTGGTTCTCGTTACAGTTGCACCATAAATAATAAATAGTAATAGTAATATTACTATTAGTAAATAGTAAATAGTAATAGTCATGGAAATAATAACTAGTAATAGAATAGTAATAGAAAATTAGTAATAAATAGTTAAAAACTAATATGTAAATTATGCCAGTAAATTATGAAATAAGTCCAGGACCAGCCTATTGGCTCAGGGTGTCTGACCCTCCAAGGGAGGAGTTGTAAAGTTTGATGGCCACAGGCAGGAATGACTTCCTATGACGCTCTGTGTTGCATCTCGGTGGAATGAGTCTCTGGCTGAATGTACTCCTGTGCCCAACCAGTACATTATGTAGTGGATGGGAGACATTGACCAAGATGGCATGCAACTTGGACAGCATCCTCTTTTCAGACACCACCGTCAGAGAGTTCAGTTCCATCCCCACAACATCACTGGCCTTACGAATGAGTTTGTTGATTCTGTTGGTGTCTGCTACCCTCAGCCTGCTGCCCCAGCACAACAGCAAACATGATAGCACTGGCCACCACAGACTCATAGAACATCCTCAGCATCGTCCGGCAGATGTTAAAGGACCTCAGTCTCCTCAGGAAATAGAGACGGCTCTGACCCTTCTTGTAGACAGCCTCAGTGTTCTTTGACCAGTCCAGTTTATTATCAATTTGTATCCCCAGGTATTTGTAATCCTCCACCATATCCACACTGACCCCCTGGATGGAAACAGGGGTCACCGGTACCTTAGCTCTCCTCAGGTCTACCACCAGCTCCTGAGTCTTTTTCAGATTAAGCTGCAGATAATTCTGCTCACACCATGTGACAAAGTTTCCTACCGTAGCCCTGTACTCAGCCTCATCTCCCTTGCTGATGCATCCAACTATGGCAGAGTCATCCGAAAACTTCTGAAGATGACAAGACTCTATGCAGTAGTTGAAGTCCGAGGTGTAAATGGTGAAGAGAAAGGGAGACAAGACAGTCCCCTGTGGAGCCCCAGTGCTGCTGATCACTCTGTCAGACACACAGTGTTGCAAGCACACGTACTGTGGTCTGCCAGTCAGGTAATCAAGAATCCATGACACCAGGAAAGCATCCACCTGCATCGCTGTCAGCTTCTCCCCCAGCAGAGCAGGGCGGATGGTGTTGAACACACTGGAGAAGTCAAAAAACATGACCCTCACAGTACTCGCTGGCTTGTTCAGGTGGGTGTAGACACGGTTCAGCAGGAAGACGATGGCATCCTCAACTCCTAGTCGGGACTGGTAGGCGAACTGGAGGGGATCTAATTGTGGCCTGACCATAGGCCGGAGCAGCTCCAGAACAAGTCTCTCCAGGGTCTTCATGATGTGGGAGGTCAATGCCACCGGTCTGTAGTCACTGAGGCCGCTGGGGCGCGGCGTCTTCGGCACAGGGACGAAGCAGGACGTCTTCCACAGTACAGGAACCCTCCGGAGCCTCAGGCTCAGGTTGAATACATGGTGAAGTACTCCACATAGCTGAGGGGCACAGGCTTTGAGCACCCTGGTACTGACACCATCCGATCCTGCAGCCTTGCTTGGGTTGAGACGTTTCAGCTGTCTTCTCGCCCGTTCAGCTGTGAAGCCCACCGTGGTGGTTTCGTGTGGGGAAGGGGTATAGTCATGAGGGCAGGGTGGGGGACTGTGAGGAGGGGTAGGAGGGGAGAGTGGAATATGTGTTGGTTGGGGGCCAACAACAGATGGCTCATGTGGGGGGTGGGCAGGGGCCACACTGTCAAATCTGTTAAAGAACAGGTTAAGTTCGTTGGCCCTGTCTACACTGCCTTCCGCTCCTCTGTTGCTAGTTTGCCGGAACCCAGTGATGGTCCTCATCCCCCTCCAGACCTCTCTCATGTTGTTCTGCTGGAGTTCCCATTCAAGCTTCCTCCTGTACCGGTCTTTAGCCTCCCTGATCCTGCCTTTCAGGTCCCTGCAGTCTGGTGGCAAGTGGGCAGACTGTGGGGACAATGAGGGTACCAAATGTTTTTTTCAGATATATGAACATTAAAGAGAGAAGAAAGTGGATATGGACTGCTAGAAAATAATGCTGGAGAGATAGTATGGGGAAAAAAGAAATGGCAGACAAACTTAATAAATGTCTTGCATCAGTCTTCACTGTGGAAGATACCAGCAGTATGCCAGAAATTCAAGAGTGTCAGGGAGCAGAAGTGAGTGTAGTTGTTATTACTAAGGAGAGGTGCTTGGGAAGCTGAAAGGTCTGAAGGTAGATAAATCACCTGGATCAGATGGATACACCCCAGAGTTCTGAAAGAGGTAACTGAAGAGATTATGGAGGTATTAGTAATGATCTTTCAAGTTCACTAGATCTTTCAAGTCTGGAAAATTGTAAATGTCACTCCACTCTTTAAGATAGGAAGGAGGCAGAAGAAAGGAAATTATAGGGCCATTAGCTTGACTTCAGTGGTTAGGAAGATGTTGGAGTCTATTATTAAGGACGTAAACACAAGGAATTCTGCAGACGCTGGAAATTCAAGCAACGCACATCAAAGTTGCTGGTGAACGCAGCAGGCCAGGCAGCAGCTCTAGGAAGAGGTACAGTCAACGTTTCGGGCCGAGACAAGGATGTGGTTTTGGGGTACTCGGAGGAACATGATGAAACAGGCCAATGTCAGTATGGTTTCCTTAAGAGGAAATCTTGCCTGACAAATCTGCTGGAATTCTTTGAGAAAATAACAGGCAGGATAAACAAAAGAATGTCTGTGGATGTTGTTTACTTGGATTTTCAGAAGGCATTTGACAAGCTGATGCAAATGAGGCTGCTTAATAAGATAATAGCCTATGCTATTACAGGAAAGACACTAGCCTGGATAGAAGACTGGCTAATTGGCAAGAGGCAAGGAGTGGGAATAAAGGGGGTCTATTCTGGTTGGGTGCCAGTGACTAGTGGTGTTCCACAGGGGAGAGTATTCGGACCGCTTTTATTCACGTTTCATGTTAATGATATGCATGACAGAATCTTTTGGCTTTGTGGCCAAGTTTGCAGACAGTACAAAGCTAGGTAGAGGAGCAGGTGGTGTTGAGGAGGAGGGTGTCTGCAAAAGGACTGAGACAGATCGGGAGAATGAGCAAAGAAGTGGCAGATGGAATATAGTGCAGGGAAGTGTATGGTCATGCACTGTGGAAGAACGAACAAAGGTGTAGACTATTTTCTAAACAGGGAGAAAATTCAAAAATCAGAGGTGTAGGACCTTGTGCAGAATTCCCTAAAGGTTAACTTGCAGGCTGAGTCAGTGGGTAAGGAAGGCAAAAACAATGTTGGCATTCATTTCGTGAGGATGAGATTATAAAAGCAAAGATCTGATGATAAGACTTTACAACTCATTAATCAGACCACAGTTGGAGTATTGTGAGTACTTTTGGGCCCCTTATCTCAGAAAAGATGTGCTGGCATTGATTGTGTGTGTGTGCAAGATCTGAACTTAATGCTTAAATTGAAATGAATTGGTCAGACCACATTCAGAGTACTGGCAGCAGTTTTGGGCCCCATATCTGAGAAAGATGTGCTGGCATTGGGAAGGGTCCAGCGAATCATGGGAATGAAAGGTTTAAGGTTTGAGGAGTGTTTGATGGCTCTGGGCCTGTACTTGCTGGAGTTTAGAAGAATGAGGGAGGAATCTCATTGAAAGAATACGGAAAGGCCTGGAATTCAGGGGTTCCCAGTCTGGGGTCCACGGACCCCTTGCTTATTGGTGTTGGTCCATGGCATAAAAAAGGTTGGGAACCCTTGGCCTAGATAGAGTGGACATTGGGAGGATGTTTCCTATAGTGAGAGAGTCTAGGACCAGAGGGCACAACCTCAGAATAGAAGGACATCCCTTTGGAATTGAGATGGAGTGAAAAACGCTCTACGTTATCAACTTAGTAAGATTCTCAGAGAACATAGAGCATAGAACAGCACAGTTCTGTCATAGTCCCGTCTGGCAATGCCCCATCTTGCTATTACCTCCTTAATTGGGCCTTAATCCCCTCGTCTGATTTCCGATCATTCCCAGTTCCACTAATTACAACACTCCTGGTTCCTATTAGCGAACATTGGATAAAACTCGGGCAGCACAGCCATGCTTTGCCAGTTTGTTGGTTGACTCTAGTGTGAGTAAAGCTCATTTCCTGATTCCTTGGGACTGTCAGTTCCAAGCTCCACATCATTTCCTGGATACTCTACGTAAACTTTGTCTCCATGTAAAGACTCTCCTGGATACCGGTTCCCCGTTCACGGTGGTGCTAACGCCTCACGACTCTGCCTCTGTGCTTGTGTCCTGCACTTGGGTTCGTCCTCAGCCTCGTCCTTGCAACAAGTACAGGCCCACAAAGTAGTGTTGACCTTTTAATCTACTCTAAGATCAAGCTAACATTTTTCATTTTTCCATCTATTTTTCTATCATCCATGTTCCTATCTAAGGGGTTTTTTAGATGTGTTTAATCTATCTGCTTCTACTACCACCCCGGCAGGGTATTCCATGCACCCACCTCTGACTGTAAAAAAATGACATCTAATATCTTCCCCTAAACTTTACTCCAATCACCTTAAAATTATTCCTCTCCTCATATTAGTTACTTCCACCCTAGGACAAAGTCCTTGACTGTCCACTCGATTCATGTCTCTTATCATCTTGTACACCTTGATTAAGTCACCTCTCGTCCTCCTTTGCTTCAGAGAGAAAAACCCTTGATCACTCAACCTACCCTCTGAAACATGCTTCCTAATCCAGGCAACATCCTGGCAGATCTCCTCTAAAACATCCACGATCTTGGATCAGAAACATGGTAGTGAAGCAGTTAATGTAATGCTTTACGGTGCCAGTGACGGAGGTTCAAATCCTGCCGCGGTCTGTAAGGAGCTTGTACGTTCTCCCCTTGACCATGTGGGTTTCCTCCCACGGTCCAAAGATGTGAAGGGCAGCAGGTTAATTGATCACGTGGATGTAATTGGTCAGCACGGGCACGTTGGGACAGATAACCGTGCTGTATGTCTAAATTTAAAAAAATCAAGGTCTCATCAGAGACATACCACCCTGACATTACAGCATCAAGTCACTAATTCCACAGCCTGGGTTACGTATTAAATCTGTGGAAGTGAATGCTAGCAATAACGGATGTATACATTACTTTTGTAAGCATAAAATGTAACATGTTGTTATAGATGATGCAGTTCTTACTCTGAGACTCTGGCTTGCTTGATTATATCATATTTAACCTATCTGAACATTTCAATTATGCTCCAGCCTTTAACACATCCTCATTCCATATGAGAGTGACCCAGATCTGTAATTACATTGCAGCCCTGTAACAAAATATCATACTGTCCCTTCTATATATAACCAATCCAAAATATCTCATGTTGATTATAGCCTAGAAAATTTTGAGATATCTGCTACTAATTTTATCTATCTATAAATCCCTCTAATGACTTTCAATCTATGCATACAGGTCGATTGGATAGCACGATTGTAAAATAATTCCCTCTTTCCCTCTCCGCCTCTCCTTCGCCCTCTCCCCCTCTCCCCCCTCTCTTTCTCCCCCCATTACCCTCTCTCTCTCCCTCTCCCTCTCACCCTTTCCCTTTCTTTCCACTTGCCAGGTCCAACCCACCTTGAGCCTCTTAATGATCTTGCATCTCTCACAGTACAGCTACATCACTCCCACATTTTGTTCTAGAGTATCTTTAAAAATAAAGATTATCTTTATTTGTCACATATTCAGTGCCTATAGTAAGTATTCACCGCCCCCCCCCTCGGAAGTTTTCATGTTTTATTGTTTTACAACATTGAATTACAGTGGATTTAATTTGGCTTTCTTGACACTGATCAACAGAAAAGACTCTTTTGTGTCAAAGTGAAAATGAATTTCTACAAATTGGTCTAAAGTTATTATAATTATTAAACACAAAATAATTGATTGCATTAGTCAGTATTCAGTAGATGCACCTTTGGAGAGTCTGTGTGGACAGGTCTTTGCACATCTGGACACTGCAATTTTTCTCCATTCTTCTTTACAAAACTGCTCAAGCTCTGTCAGATTGCATGGGGATCGTGAGTGAACTGCCCTTTTCAAGTCCAGCCGCAAATTCTCAATTGGATTGAGGCCTGGACTCTGACCTGGCCACTCCAGGACATTAACTTTGTTGTTTTTAAGCCATTCCTGTGTAGCTTTAGCTTTATGCTTGGGGTCATTGTCTTGCTGGAAAACAAATCTTCTCCCAAGTCACATTTCTCTTGCAGACTGCATCAGGTTTTCCTCCAGGACTTCCCTGTATTTTGCTGCATTCATTTTACCCTCTACCTTCATAATCCTTCCAGGGCCTGTTACAGAGAAACATCCCCACAGCATGATGCAGCCACCACCATGCTTCACGGTAGGGATGGTGTGTTTTTGATGATGTACGCTGTTTGGCTTACACCAAACATAGGGCTTAGTCTGATGGCCAAAAAGTTCAATTTTGGTTTCATCAGACCATAGAACTGTCTTCCAGATGACTTCAGAGTCTCCCACATGCCTTCTGGCAAACTCTAGCCACTTTTTCCACAGTGGCTTTCTCTGCCACTCTCCCAGAAAGCTGTGACTGGTGAATCATCCGGGCAACAGTTGTTGTTTGCACAGTCTCTCCCATCTCAGCCACTGAAGCTTGTAACTCCTCCAGAGTCGTCATAGGTCTCTTGGTGGTCCTCCTCACTAGTCCCCTTCTTGCACAGTCACTCAGGTTTTGAGGACGGCCTGCTCTAGGCAGATTTACAGCTGTGCCATATTCTTTCCAGTTCTTGATGATTGATTTAACTGTACTCCAAGGGATATTCAGTGACTTGGAAATTTTCTTGTATCCATCTCCTGACTTGTGCTTTTCAATAACCTCTTCACAGAGTTGCTTGGAGTGTTCTTTTGTCTTCATGGTGTAGTTTTTGCCAGGATACTGACTCAACAGCAGTTGGACCTTCCAGATACAGGTGTATTTTCACTACAATCAATTGAAACACCTTGACTGCACATAGGTCTCCATTTAACTAATTATGTGACTTCTCAAACCAATTAGCTGCACCAGTGATGATTTGGTGTATCATATTAAAGAGGGTGAATACTTATGCAACCAATTATTTTGTGTTTTATATTTGTAATTAACTTAGATCACTTTGTAGAGATCTATTTTCACTTTGACACGAAAGAGTCTTTTTCTGTTGATCAGTGTCAAAAGGATCCAAATTAAATGTTGTAAAACAATAAAACATGAAAACTTCCGGGGCGGTGGGGCTGAATTCTTTTTAAGGGTCTGTACGTCGAAACATCGAAAATGGGTCATTTGCGTCAACTACCAACACACCCCAAAGATGTGCTGGGTAACCTGCAAGTGTTGCCACATTTCTATACCAACAATAGACAACAGATATAATCATAGTCATAGTCATAGTCATACTTTATTGATCCCGAGGGAAATTGGTTTTCGTTACAGTTGCACCATAAATAATTAAATAATAACAAAACCATAAATAGTTAAATAGTAGTATATAAATTATGTCAGGAAATAAGTCCAGGACTGTCCTATTGGCTCAGGGTGTCTGACCCTCCAAGGGAGGAGTTGTAAAGTTTGATGGCCACAGGCAGGAATGACTTCCTATGACGCTCTGTGCTGCATCTTGGTGGAATGAGTCTCTGGCTGAATGTATTCCTGTGCCCACCCAGTGCATTATGTAGTGGATGGGAGACATTGTCCAAGATGGCATGCAACTTAGACAGCATCCTCTTTTCAGACACCACCGTCAGAGAGTCCAGTTCCATCCCCACATCATCACTGGCCTTACGAATGAGTTCGTTAATTCTGTTGGTGTCTGCTACCCTCAGCCTGCTGCCCCAGCACACAACAGCAAACATGATAGCACTGGCCACCACAGACTCGTAGAACATCCTCAGCATCGTCCGGCAGATGTTAAAGGACCTCATTCTCCTCAGGAAATAGAGACGGCTCTGACCCTTCTTGTAGACAGCCTCAGTATTCTTTGACCAGTCCAGTTTATTGTCAATTCGTATCCCCATATATTTGTAATCCTCCACCATGTCCACACTGACCCCCTGGATGGAAACGGGGGTCACCGGTACCTTAGCTCTCCTCAGGTCCACCACCAGCTCCTGAGTCTTTTTCACATTAAGCTGCAGATAATTCTGCTCACACCATGTGACAAAGTTTCCTACCGTAGCCCTGTACTTAGCCTCATCTCCCTTGCTGATGCATCCAACTATGGCAGAGTCATCAGAAAACTTCTGAAGATGACAAGACTCTGTGCAGTAGTTGAAGTCCGAGGTGTAAATGGTGAAGAGAAAGGGAGACAAGACAGTCCCCTGTGGAGCCCCAGTGCTGCTGATCACTCTGTTGGACACACAGTGTTGCAAGCACACGTACTGTGGTCTGCCAGTCAGGTAATCAGGAATCCATGATACCAGGGAAGCATCCACCTGCATCGCTGTCAGCTTCTCCCCCGGCAGAGCAGGGCGGATGGTGTTGAACGCACTGGAGAAGTCAAAAAACATGACCCTCACAGTGCTCGCTGGCTTGTCCAGGTGGGCGTAGGCACGGTTCAGCAGGTAGACGATGGCATCCTCAAGTCCTAGTCGGGGCTGGTAGGCGAACTGGAGGAGATCTAAGTGTGGCCTGACCATAGGCCGGAGCAGCTCCAGAACAAGTCTCTCCAGGGTCTTCACGATGTGGGAGGTCAATGCCATCGGTCTGTAGTCATTGAGGCCGCTGGGGCACGGTGTCTTCGGCACAGGGACGAGGCAGGACGTCTTCCACAGTACAGGAACTCTCCGGAGCCTCAGGCTCAGGTTGAATACATGGTGAAGTACTCCACATAGCTGAGGGGCACAGGCTTTGAGCACCCTGGTACTGACACCATCCAGGCCTGCAGCCTTGCTTGGGTTGAGATGTTTCAGCTGTCTTCTCACCTGTTCAGCTGTGAAGCCCACCGTGGTGGCTTCGTGTGGGGAAGGGGTATAGTCATGAGAGCAGGGTGGGGGACTGTGAGGAGGGGTAGGAGGGGAAAGTGGAATATGTGTTGGTTGGGGGCCAACAACAGATGACTCATGTGTGGGATGGGCAGGGGCCACAATGTCAAATCTGTTAAAGAACAGGTTAAGTTCGTTGGTCCTGTCCACACTGCTAGTTTGCTGAAACCCAGTGATGGTCCTCGTCCTCCTCCAGACCTCTCTCATGTTGTTCTGCTGGAGTTTCCACTCAAGCTTCCTCCTGTACCTGTCTTCACATTAGGTGCAGGAGTAGGATATTCGGCCCTTCGAGCCAGCACTGCCATTTACTGTGGTCATGGCTGATCATCCACAATCAGTACCCTGTTTCTGCCTTCTCCCCATATCCCTTGACTCCGCTATCATTAAGAGCTCTATCTAACTCTTTTTGAAAGCATCCAGAGAATTGGCCTCCACTGCCTTCTGAGGCAGAATATTCCACTGATCCACAGCTCTCTGGGTGAAGAAGTTTTTCCTCAACTCCGTTCTAAATGGCCTACCCCTTATTCTCAAATTGTGGCCTCTGGTTTTAGACTCCCCTAACATCAGGAACATGTTTCCTGCCTCTAGCGTGTCCAATCCCTTAATAATCTTATATGTTTCAATCAGATTCCCTCTCATCCTTCTAAATTCCAGTGTATACAAGCCCAGTCGCTCCAATCTTTCAACATATGACAGTCCCGTCATCCCAAGAATTAACCTTGTGAACCTACGCTGCACTCCCTCAATAGCAAGAATGTCCTTCCTCAAACTTGGAGACTAAAACTGTACACAATACTCCAGGTGTGGTCTCACCAGGGCCCTGTACAACTGCAGAAGGACCTCTTTGCTCCTATACTCAACTCCCCTTGTTATGAAGGCCAACATGCCATTAGCTTTCTTCACTGCCTGCTGTACCTGTATGCTTACTTTCAGTGACTGATGAACAAGGACACCCAGATCTCGTTGTACTTTCCCTTTTTCTAACTTGACACCATTCAAAATAGCATACCTGTAATGTACGCCAGGAGCGGGAATTGAACCTGGGTCACTGGCGCTGCAATGGCATTATGCCAAACTAATGTGCCACCCAACTTTAAGGCCTCTGTTGCAGATCTATAAAACTTTAGTTAGACCACACTTGGACTATTGTGTTCAGTTCTGGTCCCCTCATTGTAAGAAGGATGTGGAAGCTTTAGGGAGGGCACGGAGGAGATTTGCCAGGATACTGACTGGATTGGAGAGCATATCTTGTGAGGATAGGCAAAACGAGTTAGGGCTTTTATTATCTTGGTACACTTTTATCAAGTAAATTCTCATTAGGTTCACAAAAATGTTTCAGGAATTGAAAGGTTTATCATATGAGGAGCATTTGATAGCTCTGGGCCTGTACTCATTCGAATTCAGAATGAGGGGGGATCTCATTGAAGCATATTGTATGTTGAAAGGCCTCAGTAAAGTGGATGTGAAGAGGTTGATTACTATGGTGGGGGAGTCTAGGACCAGAGGGTACAGCCTCAGAATAGAGGGACATCCATTTAGAACAGAGAAGATGAGGAATTTCTTTAGCCAGAGGGTGGTGAATCCGTGGAATTCTTTACCTCAGGTGACTGTGGAGGCCAAGTCATTGGGTATATTTAAGGCAGAGGTTGATAGTCTCTTGATTGGTCAGGGCATGAAGGGATAAGGGGAGAAGGCAGGAGATTGGGGCTGAGAAGGAAATGGATCAGCCATGATAAAATGGCAGAGCAAACTCAATGGGCCAAATGGCCTAATTCTGCTCCTTTATCTTATGGTCTTATGGTCTCCTCACCCTTTGGAGAGTCTCTTAAATGTCCCTTACGTACTTGCCTCTACAAATGCCCCTGACAAGATGGCTCACAAACCTATCACTCTCTATGTAAAAACCTGCTTCTAACATTGCCCCCATACCTTCCTCCAATCACATTAAATTTATACCCTCTCGTATTAGCCAATATATTAGGAATTGGACAGTGTTGGGTGTGTGGAACACCTTGCCAAGAGTGGTGGTAGAGGAAGATACATTTAAGAGACTCTTAGATGGGCACATGGGTGATAGAAAAATGGAGAGTCATATAAGAGAGAAGGATTAGATTGATGTTGGAATAGGTAAAAGATTGGCCCAAAGTTGTGGGCTGAAGAGCTCGCACTGTGCTGTACCGCTCTATCTAAATGCTTCTTAAATGACGCTATTATATATTTGGCCAATGGTCATTTTTGTTTGGGATTTGGGAGCAGAGAAAAGCTCAATATTTGGTGAAAAACACTTAACTCTGGGAGAATTGCGAGTCAGGAAATGTAAAACTTGCCTTTTCTTTCTGTAGAGAATCAGAACATCTGGACTCCTCCTGTTGGAGACAATTCTTGGAGGATCTATCCTGCTTCACTTTCCCGTAAGTACCCAGGAAAATACCTGTTCCTGAATGCAAAACCGTGAAAATAAAACAACCAGCTTTGCCGGTTCTGCCCCTTCTCATTCACCACCTCAATCATTAGGCAGAATCTATTCCCCTCTCCCTGATATCCCCTCTTCATTAAATATTTAAAAGGATTCAAAGATTTGAAATACATTTATTATCGAAGTATGTATGCAGTATACAACCCTGAGATTCGTCTCCCCACAGACAGCCACCAAACAAAGAAACACCATGGATCCTGTTCAAAGAAAACATCGAACATCCAACATGCAATAAAAAAGAGCAATTTGTGCAAACGACAAACAAAGAATGAAAAACACACAGAACATAAAACATCAAATGACAGAGTCCTTGAAACGGTCCAGGGACATTCGGTTTGGTTCAGTTCAGTTCAATTTTCCATTGACTGCAGAGCCACAGAGTCAGTCCACCCCGATCAAAATTGCACAAAATAGCAGTTAAAAAAAGGAGTAACCAGAAACCAGAAACACATCATAACATGAACTACAGAGTCCAACCCACAAACCTTGTCCAAGACCCAAGTCTCTGGCACCATCCTTCGACAGCAGTGAGAGGGAGCGAGAGATCGGTCAAATGCCAACACCTTCCTCCAGCAGTAGCCAGTGACCCACACCACCAAGGACTTAGGACATGCCCTCCTCTCATTACTACCATCAGCAGGGAGGTACAGGAGTCCAAACACATACTTAACATTTTAGGAACGGCAGTTATGAATGGCAGTGATAACAAACCTGAAAACAACAGGAAGATTTTCAGAGACTCTGTTTTCAAAGCTATGCAAGCCCTGAGAGGAAAGACTTTATGTCATTCTGTCTTCATCATCATCATCATTATGTACTGTGTCATGGGACGTAGGTGATCAGGGTCTCATGACCATAATTGGTCTTGACAAATTTTTCTACAGAAGTGGTTTACCATCGCCTTCTTCTGGGCAGTGTCTTTACAAGACGGGTGACCCCGGCCATTATCAATACTCTTCAGAGATTGTCTGCCTGGCATCAGTGGTCACATCACCGGCTGCTCGTACGACCATCCACCACCTGATCCCACGGCTTCACGTGACCCTGATCGGGGGCTAAGCAGGTGCTACACCTTGCCCAAGGGTGACCTGCAGGCTAGCAGAGGGAAGGAGCACCTTACACCTCCTTTGGTGTCCACCCTGCCACCCCTACTCTGTCCTGTGGGTTTTAAGCATCTTCAAACTCTTTCACCTCCTTCTACAAGAGGAAATATCCTCACACATCCACTCTGTCAAGAGCCCTCAGTATCTTACATACTTCAATGAATTTCAATCTCATTCTTCCAAATTCCAGTAGATACAACACACACAAAATGCTGGAAGAGCTCAGCAGATCAGGAAAGGCATTTATGGAAAGGAATAAAGAGTTGCTATTTCCGACCGAGACCCTTTGCCCTGATGAAGGGACTCAGCCCAAAACGCCAACTCTTTATTCTTCTCCACAGATGTTGCATGACCCGCTGAGTTCCTCCAGCACTTTGTGCATGTTGTAAATCTGCCCAATCAGGTTCCTGCCCGCTTCACCACACCCCGGTCTGAATGCACCACATCTGATCTCACAACCTGACCTTGCATCTGCAAACCTTTGGACAACTGGTCCCAATCTGCCCAGAACCTTTATCAAAGTAAATGTATTATCAAAGTACATATATGTCACCATATACTACCCCGAGATTCATTTTCTTGTGGGCATACTCAATAAATCTATAGAATAATAACCATAACGGTAACAGTGAAGGACTGCCCGACTGGGGTATTCAACCAGAGTGCAGAACACAACAAACCGTGCAAATACAAAAAGAAGTTATCCCCTCTGGTTCAAGAGTCTGATGGTTGAGGGGCAATAACTGTTCCTAAACCTGGTGATGTGAGTCTTGAGGTTCCTGTACCACTTTCTTGGTGGCAACAGGGAGAAGAGAGCATGTCCTAGGAGATGGGGATTCCTGATGATGGATGCTGCTTTCCTGCGACAGCATTTCATGTAGATGTGCTCAAAGGTTGGGAGGGATATTCCATTCAAGGGCTATGGTGTTTCCATACCAGGCTGTGTTGCAGCCAGTCAATATCTCTCTGCTCCATGTCTATAGAAGTCTGTTAAAGTTTCAGATGTCTCTCAAAACACTTTATCAATGTGGATGTAAGGGCTACTGGGCAATAATCACCATGCTCTTCTTGGGCACCGATATAATTGAAGCCTGCTGTAAGCAGGTGGTTACCACACACTGCCAAAGGAAGAGGTTAAAGATCTCAGTGAAAACACCAGCCAGTTGATAGAATCGCTCCTCAAAGAAGGAGAAAACATAACCCAGCATGTTGGCTCTTTGGTAGACCTTTCTGAGATCTTCTGCCCAGCTGTTCAAAGCCTACAACCCTGCAAATATCTGATCCTCATAACCTGTGCAAACACAACAAATATTGCAAGAAAATAAATGAAAAGTCATGAGCTGTCTTTTTATATTATGAAGGTGACCACACTTCATTGGCTGAGAACTTCATTGTCATTGTCTACATTTGTCCATGTATATTTCATGCCAATTTAAGTTTTGTCATGGTTCCAGGGAAGGGCAGAACATCAAGGGGATGCCTTGTAAGGCATGAAAATGCCCGACACAGGCCTCTCATGGTCTGAGTCGATGTTCCCTCCTTCCCCATGGTTCCAACTGAACAGCAGCAGGCATCCTAGTTTCGGCACTCCAATTCTCCAGAGTATGGCTATCTGCTGCTGTCCCTTTAAGACTCAGACTGCCAATTATTGTCTGTCACATTCCTTCATGGAAAGTCTGTACTTAAAGGCCTCGGGCTGAGCACTCAGTGCTCAATCGTAAGAGTTCCATTTCTTGTGCTACTCTTTGTCATTTGTGTTGTCTTGTTTATTTCGAGTCTCATGACAACTTTATGTTAAGTTATGTTCATCACGTTTGAAGTGGAGAGGCTTGAGAGATCCCAGGAGTGATGTTGTCTGGAGCTTAGATGCTGGTAGGGTCATCCATGGTGGTAAGGTCAAGTGGGATCCCATATCTGTATTGCAGTAGCACTTACATTCACAGTGATGAAGTGTTTTGAGAGATTGGTGATGAAACATATCAATCCTCCCTGAGGAGTGAGCTGGATCCACTCCAATTTGCCTACTGGAGCAACAGATCTACAGCAGATGCCATCTCATTGGCTTTTCACTCAATCCTGGAACATCTGGACAGCGAAGATGCATACATCAGGATGCTCTGTATCAATTACAGCTCTGCGCTCAACATTATTATCTCCTCAAAACTAATCAATAAGTTCCCAGACCTAGACCTCAATCCCTCCTTGTGCAATTAGATCCTGGATTTCCTCACTTGCAGACCCCAGTCAGTTCAGGTTGGCAACAACATCTCCTCAATCTCCATCAGCACAGGAGCACCACAAGGTTGTGTGATTATCCCCCCTGCTCTCCTCTCCTCATGCTTATGACTGTGTGGCTAAGTACAGCTCCAATGCTATAATTAAATTTGCTGATGACACCACTGTCGTTGGCTGGATCAAAGGTGGTGATGAATCAGCTATAGGAGGGAGATTGAGAATCTGACTGAATGGTGCCACAACAACGTCAGCAAAACCAAAGAATTGGCTACTGATGATAGGAGAAGGAAACTGGAGGTCCATGAGCCAGTCCTCATCAGGGATAGAGGTGGAGAGGGTCAGCAAGTTTAAATTCCTCGGTGTTATCATTTCAGAGAACCTGTCCTGGGTCCAGCACCAAAGTGCCATTACAAACAAGGTGTAGCAGCACCTCTACTTTCTTAGAAGCTTGTAAAGACTCTAAAACTTAGACAAACTTCTACAGATGTGTGGAGAGTATACCTCTTCACTGTGAAGGAACTACCCTGCGCTGTGTCACTAAATTAATAAATAAAATAAATAAACACCATGCTCAATTAAGTGATTGTACTACTACTACCATGCTTGTAACAAGTGCAACAAGTGAATTTATACCTCAGATAAGTGTGTCTATGTCAATAAACTTGAACTTGAGAACTTCTTACTGGGGCCAAAAACTGCTCTCCTCAGTGGAAACTCTGATCCACTTTGTTACTGTCCAGTGCCAGGTCCTTGAATGTGGTCTGGTGTCTTTGAACCATTTTGGAAGTACAATAATGCATAAGCAATTACGCCATCACTGATTCAGTCCACCGGTGAGAACCTTCCCCTGTACATGGCTGACAGATGGCTCAGTCTAAATTTGGAAGCAAATTTACATGTTTGACGCATCTAATAATAATTGCTCACTTGTGGCATCTCATTTCCCTTCAAGGATTAGTCAGTATTATTTTTAACTGTTAAAGCTGCAATTTCACTAACTCACCTCAGACTGAAATGGTGTAGAAATGGCTTTGACTAATGATTAACACAAGAAATTCTGCAGATGCTGGAAATCTAGAGCAACACACACAAAATGCTGGAGGAACACAGCAGGTCAGACAGCATCTATGGAAAGTAATAAACAGTCAACTTTTTGGCCCAAGACCCTTTATCGGGACTGGAAAGGAAGGGGCAGAAACCAGAATAAGAAGTGGGGGAAAAGGAAGGGGTATGAGTTGGCAGGTGATAGGTGAGACTAGTAAGGGGGAAGGTAGGTGGCTAGGTGACAAGGATGAGGTTAGAAGATGGGAGGTGATAGGTGGAAGAGGTAAAGGGCTGAAGAAGGCTTTGGCGAGAACGGGCAGAGGCCAGGGTAGGTTCCAGTAAGTATTTTGTCCAGATTGTTTAGAGTAGAGAGAATGCCAGGCAGGATGTTGGAATGCTCCTCTTGCAGGATGTGGGAAGTCAGGGAGCCCTCCGGTGTCCCTGACAACCACACCTGCAAGAAGTGCATCCAGCTGCAGCTCCTAACAAACTGCGTTAGGGAACTGGAGCAGGAGCTGGATGACCTGCGGATCATTTGGGAGAATGAGGAGATTATAGATAGTAGCTACAGGGAGGTAGTTACACCAAAGGAGCAGAGGACGGGAAATTGGGTCACTTTCAGGCGAGGGAAGAGGAAAGGTGCAGGTAGAGCAGGGTTCCCCTGTGGCCATTCCACTCAACAACAAGTATACCGCATTGGATACTGTTGCGGGGGATGACTTACCTGGGACTAGCTGCAGTAGCCGGATCTCTGGCACTGGGTCTGGCTCTGCAGTGCAGAAGGGAGGGGGGAAAAGAGGAGAGCGGTAGTGATAGGGGATTCGATAGTTAGAGGTGCAAATAGGAGGTTCTGTGGTCGTGACAGAGAATCCAGGATGGTTTGTTGCCTCCCGGGTGCCAGGGTCAAGGATGTCTCTGATCAATTGCATGACATTCTGAAGTGGGAGGGTGATCAGCCAGATGTCGTGGTGCACATCGGTACCAATGACATAGCAAGGAAGAGTGAAGAGGTCCTGGAGAGTGAGTATAGAGAGCTTGGTAGGAAGTTGAAAAGCAGGACCTCGAGGGTAGTAATCTCAGGATTCCTACCTGTGCTACGTGCCAGTGAGGGTAGGAATAGGATGCTCTGGAGGAGGAACAAGTGGCTGAGGAACTGGTGTAGGGAGCAGGGTTTCAGATTTCAGGATCATTGGGACCTCTTCTGGGGCAGGTGGGACCTGTACAAGAGAGACGGGTTACACTTGAACTACAAGGGGACCAATATCCTTTCAGGGAGGTTTGTTAGTGCTATTGGGGAGGCTTTAAACTAGATTTGCAGGGGGATGGGAACCAGAGTGCCAGAGCTGACAGTGTGGCTGGGGTAAAAATAAATGATGTTGAAAGTTTAAGCAAATCCGCTGATAGAAAGGTTGTGAGTGGTGGTAAAAATCTTCTGAGGTGTACATATTTCAATGATAGGAGTATTGCGGGGAAGGCGGATGAGTTGAGGGCGTGGATTGACACGTGGAATTATGATGTTGTAGCAATTAGTGAAACTTGGCTACAGGAGGGGCAGGACTGGCAGCTTAATATTCCAGGGTTCCGATGTTTCAGATGTGATCGAGGCAGAAGAATGAAAGGTGGGGGGTGGGGGGGTAGCATTGCTTGTTAGGGAAAATATTACAGCAGTGCTCAGGCAGGACAGATTAGAGGGCTTGTCTACTGAGTCCTTATGGGTGGAGCTGAGAAACAGGAAAGGTATGGCCACATTAGTGGGATTGTATTACAGACCACCCAATAGTCAGCAAGAATTGGAGGAGCAAATCTGCAGAGAGATAGCAGGCAACTGCAGGAAACATAAAGTTGTGGTGGTAGGGGATTTTAATTTTCCACATATTGATTGGGACTCCCATACTGTTAGGGGTCTAGATGGTTTAGAGTTTGTAAAATGTGTTTAGGAAAGTTTTCTAAATCAATATATAGAGGGACCAACTAGAGGGGATGCAATATTGGATCTCCTGTTAGGAAACGAATTAGGGCAAGTGACAGAAGTCTCTGTAGGGGAGCACTTTGGTTCCAGTGATCATAACACCATTAGTTTCAACTTGATCATGGACAAGGATAGATCTGGTCCTAGGGTTGAGGATCTGAACTGGTAGAAGGCCAAATTTGAAGAAATGAGAAAGGATCTAAAAAGCATGGATTGGGACAGGTTGTTCTCTGGCAAGGATGTGATCAGTAAGTGGGAAGCCTTCAAAGGAGAAATTTTGAGAGTGCAGAGCTTGTATGTTCCTGTCAGGATTAAAGGCAAAGTGAATAGGAATAAGGAACCTTGGTTCTCAAGGGATATTGCAACTCTGATAAAGAAGAAGAGAGAGTTGTATGACATGTATAAGAAATAGGGAGTAAATAAGGTGCTTGAGGAGTATAAAAAGTGCAAGAAAATACTTAAGAAGGAAATCAGGAGGGCTAAAAGAAGACATGAGGTTGCCTTGGCAGTCAAAGTGAAGGATAATCCAAAGAGCTTTTACAGGTATATTAAGAGTAAAAGGATTGTAAGGGATAAAATTGGTCCTCATGAAGATCAGAATGGTCGGCTATGTGTGGAACCAAAAGAAGTGGGGGAGATCTTAAATGGGTTTTTTGTGTCTGTATTTACTAAGGAAACTGACATGAAGTCTATGGAATTAAGGGAAACAAGTAGTGAGGTCATGGAAACTGTACAGATTGAAAAGGAGGAGGTGCTTGCTATCTTGAGGAAAGTTAAAGTGGATATATCCCCAGGACCTGACGGGGTATTCCCTTGGACCTTGAAGGAGACTAGTGCTGAAATTGCAGTGACCCTGGCATATTTAAAATGTCAGTGTCTACGGGTGAGGTGCCGGAGGATTGGAGAATGGCTCATGTTGTTCTGTTGTTTAAAAAAGGATCGAAAAGTAATCCGGGAAACTATAGGCCAGTAAGTTTGACATTGGTAGTGGGTAAGTTAATGGAGGGAGTACTAAGAGACAGAATCTACAAGCATTTGGATAGACAGGGACTTATTAGGGAGAGTCAACATGGCTTTGTGCGTGGTAGGTCATGTTTGACCAATCTATTGGAGTTTTTTGAGGAGGTTACCAGGAAAGTGGATGAAGGGAAGGCAGTGGATGTTGTCTACATGGACTTCAGTAAGGCCTTTGACGAGGTCCTGCATGGGAGGTTAGTGAGGAAAATTCAGTCGCTAGATATACATGGAGAGGTGGTAAATTGGATTAGACATTGGCTCAATGGAAGAAGCCAAAGAGTGGTGGTAGAGAATTGCTTCTCTGAGTAGAGGCCTGTGACTAGTGGTGTGCCACAGGGATCAGTGCTGGGTCCATTGTTATTTGTCATCTATATCAATGATCTGGATGATAATGTGGTAAATTGGATCAGCAAATTTGCTGATGATACAAAGATTGGAAGTGTAGTGGACAGTGAGGAAGGTTTTCAAAGCTTGCAGAGGGACTTGGACCAGCTGGAAAATGGGCTGAAAAATGGCAGATGGAGTTTAATATAGACAAGTGTGAGGTATTGCACTTTGGAAGGACAAACTAAGGTAGAACATATAGGGTAAATGGTAAGGCACTGAGGAGTGCAGTAGAACAGAGGGATCTGGGAATACAGATACAAAATTCTCTAAAAGTGGCGTCACAGGTAGATAGGGTCGTAAAGAGAGCTTTTGGTACATTGGCCTTTATTAATCAAAGTATTGAGTATAAGAGCTGGAATGTTATGATGAGGTTGTATAAGGCATTGGTGAGGCTGAATCTGGAGTATTGTGTTCAGTTTTGGTCACCAAATTACAGAAAGGATATTAATAATGTTGAAAGAGTGCAGAGAAGGTTTACAAGGATGTTGCCGGGACTTGAGAAACTCAGTTACAGAGAAAGGTTGAATAGGTTAGGACTTTATTCCCTGGAGCGTAGAAGAATGAGGGGAGATTTGATAGAGGTATATAAAATTATGATGGGTATAGATAGAATGAATGCAAGCAGGCTTTTTCCACTGAGGCAAGGGGAGAAAAAAAACCAGAGGACATGGGTTAATGGTGAGGGGGAAAAGTTTAAAGTGAACATTAGGGGGGGCTTCTTCACACAGAGAGTGGTGGGAGTATGGAATAAGCTGCCAGACGAGGTGGTAAATGCGGGTTCTTTTTTAACATATAAGAATAAATTGGACAGATACATGGATGGGAGGTGTATGGAGGGATATGGTCTGTGTGCAGGTCAGTGGGACTAGGCAGAAAATGGTTTGGCACAGCCAAGAAGGGCCAAAAGGCCTGTTTCTGTGCTGTAGTTTTTCTATGGTTTCTAAGATGGAATCTGATCGGAAAGCACAGTGGACCATGGAAGGAAGGAATAATAAATCTTCTGGCTCCCTTTTTACTCATTCACTTCTCCTCACCCGCCCATCACCTCCCTCTGATGCCCTTCCTCCTTTCCTTTCTCCCATGGTCCACTCTCCTCTCCTGTCAGATTCCTTCTTCTTCAGTCCTTTACCTTTTTCCACCTATCACCTCCCAGCTTCTTACTTCATCCCCTTTTCCCCCAACCACACACATTTCCCCTCTGCTGACCTCACCTATCACCAGCCAGTTTAAACTCCTCCCCTTCTCTCCCCCCCACCACCCACTTTCTTACGCTGACTTTGTCCCCCTTCCTTTCCAGCACTAGTGAAAGATCTCAGCCTGAAATGTCAACTCTCCATAGATGCTGCCTGACCTGCTGAGTTCCTCCAGCATTTTACGAGACTATTTCTCTTCCCTATTTTCCAATTCATTTTCTTCTGACAGTGTTGTGAATGGGTACAGTTCACACCCCTCCCCCCAAGTAATGCATTTTTAAGAGTTTGCAATAAGCACACTATATTATGTACGGCTCTGGTCACACTGATACAGGAGAGATGTCATTAAGCTGGAAAGAGTGCAACAAAGATTTATGAGGCTGTTATATCTTTCACAATTTTATAAACTTCTGTCAGGTGCCTTTCAACCTCTGACGCTCCAATGGAAGCAGTCCAAATTTGTCCAACCTTTCCTTATAGCTAATACTCTCTAATCCAGTCAGCATCCTGGTGAACCTCTTCTGCACCCTCTCCAAAGCCACCACATTCTTCCTGTAATGGGGTGACCAGAACCTCACTGTAGCATAGCAGATAGTGCGATGCTATTACAGCTCGGGGCTTCGGAGTTCAATTCCTGTGCCATCCGTAAGGAGTTTGTACGTCTGTCCCATGGCTGCATGGATTTCCTTCGGGTGCTCTGGTTTCCTCCCACAGTCCAGAAACGTACCGGTTAGTAGGTTAATTGGTCATTGTAAATTGTTCTACAATTAGGCTAATGTTAAATCGGTGGATTGCTAGGCCGGAGGGGCCTATTCTGTGCCGTACATCTACATAAAAAAATGTACACGATACTGCAAACATGCCTAATAGCATGACCAAATGTTTCAGGTCCAGGTTAACATATGTTCTTGTGTTTGTCCACCAGGTAATTATCCTGTATTTCGAGCCCAGTGTTTTTCGGTGTGTCCTGCTGCGATGGGTGCGAATGCTGGGCTTTGTCATCACCTATGGAACCATAGCCTTAAAGATTTACAGGTACGTGTGCTTTGTATGACTGAGAATTGCTCATCTGGATAAGTCCATAAGATATAGAAGCGGAATTTGGCCATTCGGCCCATCGAGTCTGCTCTGTCTTTCCATCATGGTTGATTTACTATCTGTTAACGCTCAAACAACAAAGACAAGTTTTTCTTTCACTTAAGCAACTTTACTTTCAACGTCTCCATTCAATACATAAGGGCTGCTACCTTTTATCCCCACAATACTCATGTTTTCCCCGGCGCACATGCGCATAACAGGGAAAGTGCACGTGCTTACTTAATAATTACATTGCCCAAGTGAACAGAACTCAACAATCTCCCATCTTTTTTATGTATACATTAAAAAAAATTAAAGACAATTCCTGTGGCTTAACAATTGGAGAGGTGTTCTTTTCATGAAATTCTGCACCCTTTTTTCTCCAAACTTACCTTTGCTCATTGTGGCCAAAAAGCTCTTTTCAAAAAGTTCAAAGGAACATCTAAACAAGCCTGATGCATTTTGGAAACAAGTCCTGTGGACTGATAAAGTTAAAATAGAACTTTTTGGCCGCAATGAGGAAAGATATGTTTGGAGAAAAAAGGGTGCAGAATTTCATGAAAAGAACACCTCTCCAACTGTTAAGCATGGAGGTGGATGGATCATGCTTTGGGCTTGTGTTGCAGCCAGTGGCACGGGGAACGTTTCACCGGTAGAGGGAAGAATGAATTCAATTAAATACCAGCAAATTCTGGAAGCAAACATCACACCATCTGTGAAAAAGCCGAAGATGAAAAGAGGATGGCTTCTACAACAGGATAATGCTCCTCAACACACCTCAAAATCCACAATGGACTACCTCAAGAGGTGTAAGCTGAAGGTTTTGCCATGACCCTCACAGTCCCCAGACCTAAACATCATCGAGAATCTGTGGATAGACCTCAAAAGAGCAGTGCATGCAAGACAGCCCAAGAATCTCACAGAACTAGAAGCCTTTTGCAAGGAAGAATGGGTGAAAATCCCCTAAACAAGAATTGAAAGACTCTTAGCTGGTACAGAAAGCGTTTACAAGCTGTGATACTTGCCAAAGGGGGTGTTACTAAGTACTGACCATGCAGGGTGTCCAAACTTTTGCTTCGGGCCCTTTTCCTTTTTTATTGTTTTGAAACTGTAACAGATGGAAATAAAAAAGTTTTCCTGCTTAAAATATTAAAGAACTGTGTCATCTTTAACTTTATGCCTTTTAGAAATCAGGTCATCTTTTATACACTTAGCTATTCGCAGTAACAGAAATTTTGACCAGGAGTGACCAAATTTTTGCGTGCCACTGTATATACCTCCATGTCTCACAAATACCACAACTCCATCCTGACCAATGACAACTCCAGGACCTTTCCATTCTGTACAGTCTGCTCTTTTGGAATACACTTTGTCCCTTGTCTCATATTTCTCATCTGCAGGACGGGGCTGTGCCCTCAGTGATCTTCGAATTCTCTCTGGACACTCTGCTTCAGTGAAAGCCCTCCTGGATCCATGCAGTGCTGAAGTATGATTTCCCAACCCATTCCCTCCTTGTAGGGCCCTCGAGAGCAGGCGGTCTGTCAACCAGTACAGAGGGAAGGCGATCAGCAGTTGATACGGGCTATAGTCATGTACGTTGTGCATGGTTGTTCTTCACCATAAAGGCCCAGTCCAAGGCTGTGTTCCAATCCCAGCCATTGCTTTCCTTTAGCTTCAGCATTATTTCAGTAAGCATTTGATGTTGTTGCTCCAGAAGTCCATTCCTCCAAGGACTGTATGCCGCTACTGTCTTTGATTCAATGGTAAAGTTCTCTGCCATACGCCTGAATTCATCATTATTAAATTCACCTCCATTATCACTGAATACTTTCTGAGGTGGGCCGTGCACACTCATCCAGGAACGGATGAAGTGTTTTCCTATCTCTGAGGTCTCTTTGTGTTCACAATGTTACTGGCTCTGAAACATGTGAACTCATCAATATGTGGAGATACCACACTCCTTGCTCCTGTTCATGTAGGCCTACAGCTACTGTCTGATTGTACTCAGATGGTAGTGACAGACCAACCACAGGCTTGGGCTTGGGCTTTCCAAACTTCTGGCACGTCTCACAGCTGTCAATCATCTGCTCTAGAATGGAAAAATAGTCTGCATCTGTTTCCTGAACTCCTGAGCAGTTTGTGAAGTCGATCAGTCAAAGTGTGTCCAAACTGCGTGTGAAGCTGGAGCAACACTTGGCATTTCTCATGTGGAGTCATGTTCTGTGTGACAGTTCGCACTTCATTCTCACGTTGGTTCTCAGAAATGTCTTTATCTAGAATGTTCAGAGCTGGGGAGCTCAAGAGACACTGGCCATTGAAACATCATATGCACTTCATTCTGGTTTAACTCACTTACATAGCTATCAAGCCATTTTTCTCCACACACTGTGCACATTCATGCTGTATTAAAAACAGCAGATCTGGGAGATTCTATCATCAATCTCTCTGCATCAGATGTCTCTGATTTTTCTCCAAAAATCTTCTTCAGTGTTGATTTCATAGATGCAAATGTAAGTTCTGTGCATGCAGTTAACAGTAGCTGTTTGTCCTTTATGTATAGACATGAAGCACCAACAATTTAGAAGCTAATACTCCATCAGTAAGTTCCATTTTGTATTTACGCATGTAACTGTACTTTTGTTCAAAACCAATAAATCAGGGATATTTTTAGAATTGTCTCTATAAATTTTGTCAAAGTCTGAATATGCCTCATACATATGATCCTTTTCATCCTTCATGAGAACAGAGTCAATTGTATTTATTAGCGTATTCATACCGTCATCTTTGTTCAATTCTTCAACCAAAATTCCCATTGCGGTCTCTCTCGCTGTTCTCAAAAGCAACAGCACAACTGCAAGGGTTGTTCTTCTCGAGCTCCGTATCACGAGTCCATAGTCCAAGTTCATTTTTCCAGCTTTGGTAAGGCTTGCTCTCATCAAATTTTGGCAGGATCCTGTAATTGGAAACAATCCCATGCCGCCACTGTTAATGCCAAACAACAAAGACAAGTTTTTCATTTGTTTAAACAACTTTACTCAAACCGGGTGCTCCGGTTTCCTCCCACAGTCCAAAGATGTACCGGTTAGTTGGTTAATTGGTCATTCTAAATTGTACTATGATTCTAACTGCACATGGTTCTAACTCCGTAATCGAGTTTGCAGACAACACCACAGTGGTTGGTCTGATCAGAGGGGATGACGAGACGGCCTACAGGGACGAGGTCCAGCACCTGGCTGCGTGGTGTGCCAACAACAACCTGGCCCTTAACACTCAGAAGACCAAGGAGATCATTGTGGACTTCAGGCATGCTAGGAGCCACACTCACGTCCCCATCTCCATCAACGGAACTGTAGTGGAGCGGGTATCAAGCTTCAAATTCCTTGATGTCCACATTTCCGAGGATCTCACCTGGTCCCTGAACTCCTCCATCCTGATCAAAAAGGCACAACAGTGCCTTTATTTCCTGTGGAGCATGAAGAAAGTTCACCTCTGTCCCAGGATACTGACGGACTTTTACCGCTGTACCATTGAGAGCATACTCACCAACTGCATCTCAGTGTGGTATGGCAATTGTCCCGTATCAGACCGCAAAGCACTCCAGCGTGTGGTGAAAACTGCCCAGCGGATTATCGGCACCCAGTTGCCCACCATTGAGAACATCTACCATAAACGCTGCCTGGGCAGGGTGAAAAGCATTATCAAGGATGCATCTCACCCTAACCATGGACTTTTTACTCTCCTCCCATCTGGTAGGCGCTACAGGAGCCTCCGCTCCCGCACCAGCAGGCACAGGAAGAGCTTCTTCCCTGAGGCTGTGACACTGCTGAACCTCACATCACAGCGCTAAGCAGTATTGCATCCGTATTGTACTGTCTCAGTACTTTTATATTTGTGTGCTGTAGCACTTTTTTTATTCGCAGTTATTTTGTAAATAACACTGTTCTTTGCATTTTTGGTCAGATGCTAAATGCATTTCATTGGCTTTGTACCTGTACTCGGCACAATGATAATAAAGTTGAATCTAATCTAATCTAATCAGGCTAGGGTTAAATCGGTGTATCTGTATCTGTGCTGTATCTCAATAAATAGCTGCAATTGATTATGTAGTTGGTTGCAGTAACTAAACCCAGCATGTTAATATGTGTGTGATACATATTATTCAGAAGAAGCTGGAGGTTATGTTAATTAACAACATTCAACCATCCCCTATAGGATGAAAGAAGTTAAGAGCCTCTCTCTGCTATTACAAACAAAGATTCAGAATTCATTTCCTCTGAAGCACTTGGGAGGTTTTCCAATGTTATATAAGTGCAAGTCGTTTGATTTTCTTTCACTTTTATAACTTAGAAAGGGGGCCATAATTTAAGGTGATGGGGGAAGTATAGTGGGGAGTCGAGCTTTTATACAGCCTGGCATTTTTTGCGGTGTGACCTGAAATCTCGAAGGTGCAAGACAGTTGTGGCGTGGTGTATACGGGCTGAATTGAGGTAACGGGGCTCAGGCCTGAGAGTGGAGCACGAGCCAATGTTCAGCTACTGCAGCGGATTTCAGGGCGATTCGAAGTGACGGAACCAAGGCAACGCAGAGTCAAGGAGGCAGGACCTGGGCCCGAGAGTGAGGAACAAGCCGCAGTTTGACCAATTAAAGGCACTGGGCCGAACTGGAAAGGTCAAGTATGGGCTGAATCAAGGTGGTGGGTGCTAGGCCCGAGAGTATATTGAAGTGACAGGGCCCAGGCTGAGAGCAAGAAGAGTGGGTTGGCCAATTTAAGCCCCAGGTTTTCAGATTGAAAAGGTCCGGGTGTTGGGGCCGGAGGTGAAGGATGGGCTGGCGTTCAGCTCGCTGCTCTGCGAGATTTACTCGTTTCTGCACTGAACTGAGGCCGTGGCCTGCAACTAACAGGCCCCTGGACTGTCTGCAGTGACAACTGGCTTCATGGCTGTGGATTCACTTTTGTCAGCTTCAGTTCTGAATGTTACTTGCTTACGTTTATTGTTTGCACGATTTGATTTTCTTTTTGCATGTTATGTATTTGACGGTGCTTTTTTTAATGAGTTCTATTGGGTTTCTTTGTTTCGTGGCTGCCTGTAAGGAGATGAATCCCAAGATTGTTTAGAGTATTCATACTTTAATAATAAATGTACTTTGAACTTTGAACTTTGGATGTCAGAAGTACCTTTTTTACACAGAGAGTGGTGAGTGTGTGAAACATCCTGTCAGGGGTGAAGGTACAGGCAGATACACTAGGGACATTTAAGAGACTCTTACAGAAGCACATGGGTGAAAGAAAAATGGAGGGAAAAGTTACATTGATCTTAAAGTAGGTTAATGTGTTAGCACAACATCGTGAGCTGCAGGGCCTATACTGTGCTGTAAGTCATAAACACAAGAGATCTTGCAGATGCTGGAAATCCAGAACAACACACATAAAATGCTGGAGGAACTCAGCAGGCCAGGCAGCATCCATGGAGAGGAATGAACAGTCAATGTTTTGGGCCGAGACCCTTCGTCAGGACAAGACGAGGGTCCTGATGAAGGGTCTCAGCCCGATGCATTAAATGTTTAGTCCCATCCTGCTGAGTTCCTCCAGCATTTTGTGCGCGTGTGTGTTCGTGTGTGTGCGCGCGGGCACGTGTGTGTGTATGTGTGCGTGCGTGTGTGAGTGTGTGTGTGTGTATTGCTCTGTACTGTTCTATGGTCTCTTCACTTCAGTGCATTTCATTATCTCACATCTCCTTTTATCTCTTTCCACCTTTCTTTTTGCTGCTATCTCTTCATTCCTTTCCCTTCCTCCCTCCCTTCCTCCCTCTCTTGCTCGGTTCCTCGCAGAGTGCTGAAGGTGTTCCTGTCCCGGACAGCCCAGCGGGTGCCCTACATGACCTGCTGCAGGCTGCTGAAGATGCTGGGGGTCATGGTGCTGACGGTCTGTTGGTTCCTTGTCGCCTGGACCATGGGCGCCTGGGAGAACATGGAGCGGGAAATCCCTCTGGTCACCCAGTCACAGACTCCAGATGGACGGAGGTTTAACATGTGCCGGCTGGATCGATGGGACTGCATGATGGCCTCTGGTAGCAATTTCTGATGTTATTGCCTTGTGCTTGTGAGTTGTGGGACTTCGGGACCTGAGTTTCAGGGGGTTGAATTGGTTAAGACTTCATTTCCTGGAGTGTAGGAAAATAGTAGCGGTCAGCGTAGAGTTCGCCCTGTGACCACGTGGATTTCCTCCGGGTGCTCCGGTTTCCTCCCACAGTCCATAAGACATAGGATAATTCGTCACAAGGGTGTAACTGGGCGGCGCAGGCTCACTGGGCTAGAAGGACCTGTCACCGAGGCGTATCTCTGAATATATTTGATATTTATGACCTTCAGGGTGGTAGTCTCTGGATTGCTGCCTGTGCCACGTGCCAGTGAGGGTAAGAATAGGATGATTTGGCCGATGAATGTGTGGCTGAGGAACTGGTGCAGGGGGCAGGGGTTCAGATTTATGGATCATTGGGATCTCCTCTGAGAAAGTTACGACCTGTACAAAAGGGACCTGAACCTGAGAGGGTCCAATGTTCTTGCGGGCAGGTTGGCTAGAGTTGTTCAGGAGGGTTTAAACTAATTTGTCAGGGAGGTGTGAACGGAGTGACAGTGCTGAGGATGGGGTAGTTGGTTCACAAACAAAGGCAATGTGTAGTGAACAACAGGAATTCTGCAGATGCTGGAATTTCAAGCAACACACATCAAAGTTGCTGGTGAACACAGCAGGCCAGGCAGCATCTCTAGGAAGAGGTACAGTCGACGTTTCAGGCCGAGACCCTTCGTCAGGATGTGTAGCGAGACTGCTAGCAAGGAAAGGATGGTGACAGATCGAAATTGCAGTGAACAGTGTGAGCTGCAACATAAAAGGTGGACAAAATTGAAAAGAGTGAACACAGGACTGAAGGTGTTGTACCTGAATTCGCGCAGTATATGGAATAAGGTAGATGAACTTGTAGCAGTTACAGATTGGCATGTATGACATTGCAGGCATCAGTTAATCATGGCTGAAAGAAGACTACAGCTGGAGGCTTAGTGTCCATTATAACGAAAGGACAGGCAGGAAGGCAGAGGGAGTGGCATTGCTCTGCTGGTAAAAAAATCAAATCAAGTCATTAGAAAGAGGTGACGTAGGATCGGAAGGAGTTTAACCATTGTGGGTAGGGGTAAGGAACTGCAAGGGTAAAGAGACACTGATGGAGTTGTATATAGACCCCCCAAAAAGTAGTAAGGATGTGGTCTACAAATGACAATGGGAGTTAAAAAATGCATGCCAAAAGGGCAATGTTACCACAGTCATGGGGGATTTCAATATGCAGGTAGATTTGTTGGTGCTGGATCACAAGAGGGGGAGTTTCTAGAATGCTGATGAGATGGATTTTCCGAGCAGCTCATGGCTGAGACCACTAGGGGATCAGCTATTCTGGGTTGGGTGTTGTGCGATGAACCAGAATTGATTAGAGCGCTTAAGGTAAAGGAACCCTCAGGGGAAAGTGATCATAATATGATCAAATTCACCCTCAAATTTGAGAGGGAGAAGCCAAAGTGTCTTCACTATGGAAAACACTAGCAGTGTGCCCGATGTTGAAGGGTGTGAGGGAAGAGAAGTGGATGCAGTTATTATTACAAGGGAAAAGGTGCTGAAAAAGCTGAAAGACCTAAAGGTACATAAGTCACCCAGACCAAATGAACTGCACCCTAGGGTTATGAAAGAGGTAGTGGTAGAGATTGTGGAGACATTAGAAATGATCTTTCAAAAATCATTGGACTCTGGCATGGTGTCAGAGGACTGGAAAATTGCAAATGTCACTCCACTCTTTAAGAAAAGAGGAAGGCAGCAGAAAGGAAATTATAGACCAGTTAGCCTGACCTCAGTGGTTGGGAAGATGTTAGAGTCAATTGTTAAGGAGGAGGTTATAGAATACTTAGTGACACAGGACAAGATAGGACAAAGTCAGTATGGTTTCCTTAAGGGAAAATCTTGCCTGACTAACCTGTTGGAACTCTTTGAGGAGGTTACATGTAGGATAGGTAAATGGGATGCAGTGGATGTTGTATATTTGGACTTTCAGGAGGCCTTTGACAGGGTGCCACATATGAGGCTGCTTATCAAGTTAAGAGCCCATGGTATTACAGGAAAGTTATTGGCATGGTTAGAGTATTGGCTGATTGGTAGGAGGCAGCGAGTAGGAATAAAAGGATCCTTTTCTGGTTGACTGTCAGTGACTAGTGATGTTCTGCAGGGGTTGATGTTGGGACTGCTTCTTTTTATGCTGTGTATCAATGATTTAGATGATTGAATAGGTGGCTTTGTTGTCAAGTTTGCAGATGATACGAAGGTTGGTGGAGGGGCAGGTCGTGTTGAAGAAACAGGTAAGCTGCAGAAGGACTTAGACAGATTAGGAAAACGGGCAATAGAGTAGAAAATGAAATACAATGTTAGAAAATACACAGTCATGCACTTTGGTAGTAGAAATAAATGTGCGGACTATTTTCTTAACAGGGAGAAAATTCAAAATTCTGAGATGCAAAGGGACTTGGGAGTCCTTGTACAGAACACCCTAAAGGTTAACTTGCAGGTTGAGTCGGTGGTGAGGAAGGCAAAGGCAATGTTAGCATTCATTTCAAGAGGTCTAGAATACAAGAGCAGGGTTGTGATGCTGTGGCTTTATAAGGCACTGGTGAGGCCTCACCTTGAGTATTGTGAACAGTTTTGGGCTCCTCATCTAAGAAAAGATGTGCTGGCATTGGAGAGGGTCCAGAGGAGGTTCACAAGGATGATTCTGGGAACAAGAGGGTTATCATATGAGGAACGTTTGATAGCTCTGGGTCTGTACTTGCTGGAATTTAGAAAGATGAGGGGGGATCTCATTGAAACATTTTGAATGTTGAAAGGCCTAGACAGAGTAGATGTGAAAAGGATGTTTCCCATGGTGGGAGAGTCTAGGATAAGAGGGCACAGCTCAGGATAGAGGAACGTTCATTTAAAACAGAGATGCAGAGAAACAGCTTTTGCCAGAGGGTGGTGAATTTATGGAATTTATTTCTACAGACAGCTGTGGAGGCCAGGTCATTGATAGGCAGAGCTTGATAGGTTCTTGATTGAACACGGCATCAAAGGTTATGGGCAGAAGACTGGGGAGTGGGGCTGAGGAGGGGAAAAAAAGGATCAGCCATGATTGAATGGTGGACGAGACTCAATGGGCCAAATGGCCTAAATCTGCTCCTATGTCTTAAGGCCTTATGGTCTAAAGTCAGATGTATCATTATTACAGTGGAGTAAAGGGAATTACAAAGGCATGAGCGAGGAGCTGGCCAGAATTGATTGGCAGGGATGACAGCAGAAAAACAATGGCTGGCATTTCTGGAAGCAATTTGGAAGGCAAAGGATAGTTACATCCCAAAGGGGAAGAAGTATTCTAAAGGCAAGTTGACACAACCATTGTTAACAAGGGAAGTCAGAGCCAACATAAAGGCCAAAGAGAGGGCATATAGAGAGCAATAATTAGTGGGAAGTTAGAGGATTGGGAAGCTTTTAAAACCAACAGAAGGCAACTAAAAAGTCATTAAGACAGCAAGAATGAAATACAAAGGTAATAATATTAACGAAAAGTTTCTTCAGACACATAAAGTGTAAAAGAGGGGTGAAAGTGGATATTAGAAACATACAAACATAGAAAACCTACAGCACAGTACAGGCCCTTTGGCTCACAAAGCTGTGCCGAGTATGTCCTTACCTTAGAAATTACCCAGGGTTACCTTAGCCCTCTATTTTTCTGAACTCCATGTACCTGTCCCGGAGACTCTTAAAAGACCCTATCATATCCGCCTCCACCACCGTCGCTGGCAGCCCATTCCACACACTCACCACTCTCCGTGTAAAAAAAAACTTACCCCTGACATCTCCTCTGTACCTACTTCCAAGCACCTTAAACCTGTGCCCTCTCATGCTAGCCATTTCAGCCCTGGGAAAAAGCCTCTGACTATCCACACGATCAATGCCTCTCATCATCTTATACACCTCTATCAGGTCACCTCTCATCCTCCGTCGCTCTAAGGAGAAAAGGCCGAGCTCACTCAACCTGTTCTCGTAAGGCATGCTGCCCAATCAGGCAACATCCTTGTAAATCTCCTCTGCACCCTTTCTATGGTTTTCATATTGGACTGCTGGAAAACGATGCTGGAGAGGTAGCAATGGGGGACAAGGAAGTGGAGGACAAACTGAATAAGTATTTTGCATCATTCTTCACTGTGGAAGATGTCAACAGTATGGTGGAAGTTCCAGGTGTCAGGGTCATGAAGTGTGTGAAGCTACCATTACTAGGGAGAAGAATCTTGGAAAACTGAAAGGTCTGAAGGTAGATAAGTCACCTGGACCAGATGGTCTACACCCCAGGGTTCTGAAAGAGGTGGCTGAAGAGATTATGGAGGCATTGGTAATGATCTTTCAAGAATCACTAGATTCTGGAATGGTTCCAGAAGACTGAAAATTGCAAGAAGGGAGATCGATAGAAGAAAGGAAACTATAGTCCAGTTTGACCTCAGTGGTTGGGAAGACATTGGAGACGATTCTTAAGGATGTAGTTTCGGGGTACTTGGAGGCACATGAGAAAATAGGCCATCATCAATCAGCATGGTTTCCTCAAAGGAAAATCTTGCCTAACAAAGCTGTTGGAATTCTTTGAAGAAATAACAAGCAGGATAGACAAAGAAGAATCCGTTGATGTTGTGTACTTGAATTTGCAGGCCTTTGACAAGGTGCCACACATGAGGTTGCTTCACAAGTTACAAGCCCATGGTGTTACAGGAAATTTTCTAGCAAGGATAAAGCAGTGTCTGATTTGCAGGAGGCAAAGAGTGTGAATAAAGGGAACATTTTCTGGTTGGGTGCCAGTGACTAATGATATTCCACAGAGGTCTGTGTAGGGGCCAATTCTTTTTATGTAAAATGTCAATAATTTGGATGACAGAATTGATGGCTTTGTTGCTAAGTTTGCAGATGATACGAAGAGAGGTGGAGGGGCAGGTAGTTTTGAGGAAATAGAGAGGCTGCAGAAGGACTTAGACAGATTAGGAGAATGGGCAAAGAAATGGCAGATGGAATATAGTGTTGGGAATCGTATGGTCATGTACTTTGGTAGAAGAGATGAAAGGGTTGATTATCTTCTAAATGGAGAGAAAATACAAAAAAAAACTAAGACACAAAGGAACTTGGGAATTCTTGTGCAGGATTCCCAGATGGTTAATTTGCAGGTTGAGTCTGTGGTGAGGGAGGTAAATTTATGGTGGAGTCGAAGCAGGGAAACTTTTTTTCTGATGAGGGCAGGAAGGTTGGAAAGGGGTAGGAGCCAGAGTGGGGAGAGGGTAATGTTCCTCTACACTCAGTGGCCACTTTATTAGGTACACCTGTACACCTGCTCATTAATGCAAATATCTAACCAGTCAATCATGTGGCAGCAACTCAGTGAAAACATGATCAAGAGGTTCAGTTGTTCAGACCAAACATCAGAATGGGGAAGAAATGTGGTCCAAGTGACTTTGACTGTGGAATGATTGTTGGTGCCAGTCAGGGTGGTTTGAGTATCTCAGAAAAGGCTCATCTCGTGGGACTTTCACACACAGCAATCTTTAGAATTTACAGAGAATTGTGTGAAAAACAAAAATAGCTTCCAGTGAGCGGCAGCTCTGTGGGCAAAAATGTTTTGTTAATGAGAGAGGTCAGAGGAGAATGGCCAGACTGTTTCTAGCTGACAGGAAGGTGACAGTAACTGAAATAACCACACATTACAACAGTGGTGTGCAGAAGAGCGTCTCTGAACGCACAACAAGTCAAACCTTAAAGTGGGCTACAGCAACAGAAGACCGTGAACATACACTCAGTGACCTCATACAGGAGGTGGCTAATAAAGTGGTCACTGAGTGTAAGTCAGATTCTGATTCTGAAGACACTTGATGGAGACCAGGCAACAGCACAAGGCAGGGATACCCCGGGTGCAGGAATGTCTGCAAATTTTGGATCCCTTATCTAAGAAAGATCGTGCTGGCACTGGGGAGGGTTCCAACGAGCCATATTGTCATAGAGCAATACAGCCACAGAAACAGGCCCTTCGGCCAACCTAGTCCATACCAATATGTTATTCTGCCTAGTCATATTGATCCACACCTGGACAATAGCCCCCCATACCCCTTGTGACCATGTTTACAAGAATTACCCCAGGAATGAAGAGGTTAACATATGAGGAACATTTGATGGCTGTGGGCCTGTACTCACTGGAGTTTAGAATAATGAGGGGGGATCTCAGTGAAACCTATCGAATATAGAAAGGCCTAGATAGAGTGAACATAGTGAGATGTTGCCAATAGTGGAAAAGTCTAGGACAGGAGGTGCAGCCAAAGAATAGAAGGACATCCCTCTAGAACAATGATGATGAGGGAATTCATTGCCACAGACAGTTATAGAGGCCAAGTCATTGGATATATTTAAAGTGGAGGTTGATAGGTTCTTGATTAATAAGGGTGTCAAAAGTTACAGGGAGAAGGCAGAGAATGGGGGTTGAGAGGGAAAATAAATCAGCCATGATGGAATACACTGCAAAAAATCCACGGCCCTTTTACCTGCCTCTGGGTGTCAATCAAATGCTGAACGTGGCCCTATTAACAAAGCATGCCCAGATAATGCTGGGTCTAGAGGCCAATTATCGCTCATTAGGGGCAGCACAGTTGAGTCGCGGTTAGCAATGTTCCTTCTAAGGCATGCGCACACATCTCTTGGACTAGCGCACAAAGGAATTTAAACTGCGCACAAAAGGTTGTCAACCTCCACCACGTTGGCATGTTCAGTATATTTCATGATCGTACATAATCATGGTGTTGACAACGTGAAGTTTGCGATGATTTACTGCAGATTTTCGAACTGGCTTATTGATACTGTTTTTATTGAAAAAATTATTCTGAGCACACATGTTGGTGTCACTGGGCAAAAAATTGCACAGCACAAGATTTTTGCGCACGCTGGTCATTACCAATTAAAGGGAAGATTGGAGGTTAGTGTATTGTTTTTCAGCGCCAGCTGTAAGATCAAGCTTTACTTCCTGCCACTGTCTGTTAAGGAGTTTGTATGTTCTTTCTGCGACTGCGTGGGTTTTGATCCTCGCTGATTTCAGTTGGCGCAACGACGCATTTCACTGTTTGCTTCAATGTACAAGTGACAAATAAAGCAAATCTTTCTTTCTTTAAGGCCAACAGCTTGACCCCTGACATTCCTGTGACTTGAGAGAGCTGCTGTGAATTCAAGGCACTCAGTTTAAAGACTGAAGCTTGTTCGACCACAGAGAGAAAAGCCAGCTTGTCAGGGAATATAACATTACACGCTTTAAAGTCAGAAACGTTCTTAACTACATCCCAGTTTGAATGGGCTTCCTTCATCCATGACGAGACAGACAGGAGAGCTGATAATTACGCTGAATTGTCTGCATTTCTCTGTGGATTTAATAATATTGCTGTGATCAATACTGGAGAAAAATGGCTTGTTTGTCAGAATATTTTTCATCACTTTCTTTGATGTTCTTCAGTAGTTTTGTTCAGAGATACAGCAACAGTTAATAGGACCAACTATTAATTACACCCATGTTGCCAATTAACCTATTAACCCCTGTGTCTTTGGAGTGTGGGAGGAAACTGGAGCACTCAGAGGAAACCCACGCGGCCATGGGGAGAACGTACAAACTCCGCACAGGCAGCAGCAGAAATTCACTGGCGCTGTGAAGCGTTATGCAACCGCGCTGCCCCAAATGAAAATACTGGAGTCAGAGGGATATTGAGCCACAGGGTCACTAAATCTGATGAGAGGATCTTTCAGAGGATTCTTCTAGAAAGAGCTGGCAACATGAGGCTGAGGAAAATGAAGCCTGATATCTTCATAAAGGGAAAAACAGTCCAGTGTGACCACTTCTCCTGATAGTCAGTGGTTTGTAATCTGTTGTCATGGTGACTTTCAGAGAAGGGACATGCAATACTCATAAAAATGTTTTTTATAGTTTTTATACCCTCTTTTTCCCTATTTTTACTTTTCTATTTCAATTCACTTATTTCATCTGCCTTCTCCTAAACCTAAACAAAGGCATTCATCACTGCACCTCGCTTAGTGAACAATAACCTGTCACCATGGTGACCAGCAGTAAAGAAAGTCTGCACGTTGTAAAGTCCATTCTCACCCTGCGCCTCCTGGCTCCTTTTAGCTAATTTCCACCAAAGTCAGGGGCTTTCTTTTAGACCACAAAAATATCAAAGTGCTTTCCACACAGCCTATGACAGGGAAACATCTCAAAGCACATAAATGCGATGAATTGTGTAGTAGGTGTCATAACTCAAATCAAAAACAAAATATTTTCATCATTTTAATCTGCACATTCTATTTCTCCCACAGATCTTCAGATTTATTCACATGTCATGTAGCAGTGTCATTGTGTATGAGGCACTGAGCAATTTTTCAGAGAAGAGATATACAATACTCATAAAAACAGATTTTTATAGTGGTTATACCATCCTTTTCTATCTCTAATTTTACCTTTCCATTTCAATTCACTTATTTTGTCTGCCTTAAACGGAAACATCCATCACTTCACCTGTCTTCCACTGAACAACAAGTGTTTTGGAGTGAACGACACAGGGGCAGACTCTTCTCTTTGGCCCACAATGTCTGTACTGACCATGATGTCATTGCAAACTAATCTCTCCTGCCTGTGCACATCTCCATCCTCTGCCTGTTTGTCAGCAAGTCAAACGACCTCTTTAAGATTCAGGCTATTTCAACCAGCAGCACAGTAGCACAGCCGTTAGTTCAATTCCCAACATTGCCTGTAAAGAGTTTGTACGTTCTCCCCGTGACCACGTGGGTTTCCTCCGGGTGCTCAGGTTTCCCCCCACAGTCCGAAGGCATACGGGTTGTTGGTTAATTTGTCATTGTAAATTGTCCCGTGGTTAGGCTAGGGTTAAACAGGGTTGCTGGGCATCGTGGCTCAAAGGGCCAGAAGGGCCGTTTCCACGCTGGATCTCAATAAGTAAATTTTTGTCATCCTTTAGTACATGAATGTAAGGGAGAATGAAATGATTGTTACTCTGGATCCAGACAGAATAAAATAACACAATATGCATAAAAACCACAGAAATATAAATACGAAAGCAATCCTATAAAACACAATGTACAAGTAACTGAGTATGGCTGTACAACATAGGCTTAAATACTTAGACTGATGGTCGGTACATAAAGTGACGCTCGGTGCAGGAGCATCTGAACATAAGGTGACTCTGACAGGAGATGATTAAAGTGACAAAGTGACTCTTGGCAAGAGGAACTCTTCCAGGTAGCAGCAGGGCAAATGGAAACACAGTAGGACAGTGACTGTGTCAGTGTAGATATAAAACCATAGACCGTTAAGACAAAAGAGCAGAATTAGGCCATTCAGCCCATTGAGTCTGCTCTGCCATTCCATCATGGCTGATTTATTAACCCTTTCAAACCCATTCTCCTGTCTTATCCCTGTAACCTTTGACACCTTACTAATCAAGAACCTATCAACTTCTCCTTTAAATATACTCAGTGACCTGGCCTCCACAGCCGTCTGTAGCAAAGAATTCCACAGATTCACTACCCTCTGGCTAAAGAAATTCCTCATCATCACTGTTCTGAATGGATGTCCCATATTCTGAGGATGTGCCCTCTGGTCTTAGGCTACCCTGCTATAGAAATGTACTCTTCACATCCACTCTATCTGGGCCTTTCAATATTTGATAGGTTTCAATGATATTCCCCATCATTCTTCTGAATTCCAGTGAGTACAGGCCCAGAGCCATCAACCACTCCTCATACATTAACCCTTTCATGCCCGGAAACATTCCTGTGAACTTCCTCTGAACCCTCTCCAATGTCAGCACACCTTTTCTCAGATAAGGGGCCCAAAACTGCTCACAATTCTTCAAATAAGTCCTCACCAATGCCTTATAAAGCATTACATCCTTGCTTTTATACTCTAGTCCTCTCGAAATGAATGCCAACATTGCTCTTGCCTTCGTTACCACAGGCTCAACCTGCAAGTTAACCTTTGGGGAATCCTGCACAAGGACTCCCAAGTTTCTTTGCACCTCTAATTTTTGAATTTTATCCCCAATTAGAAAACAGTCCATACCTTTATTCCTTCTACCAAAGTCGTGACCATACACTTCCCTACACTATATTCCATCTGCCACTTCTTTGCCCACTCCCCCAACCTAAGGCCTTCTCTAGACACATGCTTTCTCAATACTACCTGCCCCTCCACCTATCTTCATATCATCCACAAACCTGGCACAAAACCATCATACAAGACATTGACATATAACATGAAAAAAAGTGGTCCCAAGACCAGCCCCTGTGGAACACTAATAGTCACGGGCAGCCAACAAGAAAAGGCCTGCTTTATTCCCACTCTTTGCCTCCTGCCAGTCAGCCAATCTTCTATCCATACTAGTATCTTTACTGCATTGTAATACCATGGTCTCTTGTTAAGCAGTACCTTCTGAAAATCCAAATAAACAACATCCAATGACACACCTTTCTTTATCCTGCCCGTTATTTCCTCAGAGAATTTCAACAGCTTTGTCAGGCAGGATTTCACCTGAACGAAACCATGCTGACTTTGGCCGATTTAATCATGTGCCTCCAAATACCCCGAAACCTCATCCTTAATAATGGACTCCAGTAATTTCCCAACCACTGAAGTCAGGCTAACTGGCCTATAATGCCTTTCTCCTGCCTCCCTCCTATCTTAAAGAATGGAGTAACACTTGCAATTTTCCAGTCCTCCAGAATCTAGTGATTTCTGAAAGATCATTTCTAATGCATCCACAATCATCTGGTCCAGGTGACTTATCTACCTTCAAACCTTTCAGATTCCCAAGCAATCACGTCTACACTCACTTCTGCACCCTGACACTCTCGAATTTCTGACATACTATTATTGTCTTCCACAGAGAAAAGTGATGCAAAATACTTATTCAGTTTGTCCACCATTTCCTTGTCCCCCATTACTACCTCTCCAGTGTCATTTTCCAGCAGTCCAATATCTACTCTCACTTCTCTTTTACTCTTTATATATCCGGGGGAAAAATTCTGGTATCCTCTTTGATATTATTGGCTAGCTTACCTTCATATTTCAGCTTTACCCTCCTTATGGCTCTTAGTTGCCTCCTGTTGGTTTTTAAAAGCTTCTGAATCCTCCAAGTTCCCACTCAATTTTGCTCTATTCTATGCCCTCTCTTTTGCTTTTATGCTGTCTTTGACATCCATTGTCAGCCACTGTTGCCGCACCCTCCCTTTAGAATACTCTTCATCTTTGGGATGAATCTATCCCCCACCTCCTATAGATAGTCATAGGGTAATACAGCAGGGAAACAGGCCCTTCAGCCCATCTAGTCCACAGCATCCTCCCTGCTAGTCCCAGTTGCCCATGTTTAGACTATAACCCTCCATGAACCTATCCAAATGCCTCCTAAATGTTGCAATTATATCTGCTTCAACCACTTCTTTACTCACTACCCTCTGAGTAAAGAGGTTACATCTCAGGTCTCTTAAATCTCTCCCCTCTTATCTTGCATCTGTGCCCTCTGGTTTTGGACTCCTCAACACTGGAGGACCTTATCCATACCCTCATGATTTTACAAACCTCTGTGAGGTCACCCCATATTCTCCCACACTCTTCGGAATAAAGATCAAGTGTAGACATCCCCTCCTTACAACTCAGGCTCTTTAGTTCAAGCAGTATCCTTGCAAAGCTCTTTGCCCCCTCTCCAGTTTGACTATGTCTTTCCTATAACAGCGCGACCAAAACTATACACAGAAATCCAAGTGCAGCCTTACCAAGGACTTATATGGCTGGTACCTAATGTCCCTACTCCTGCGCCTAAAGCTCTGACTAATGAAAGCCAGCATGCTAAACACACTCTTTACCATCTCATTTGCTTGTGTGACTGCTTCCAGTGAGCTGTGCCCTCGCACTCACAGCTCCCTCTGTTCCTCAACACTTGTCAGTGCCTTTCCATTCACTGGAAAAGTCCTGCCCTGGTCAGACTATCCAAAATGCATTACCTCACTCACCCAAGTTGAAAACCATTTGTCATTCCCCGAGACATCTCCTTAAATGATGACGATCTCTTTGCAATTCATTGTTGACAGCTCCACTATTAACAAGACCCATTAATTTCATATTATCAGCAAACTTGCTAATTGTGCATTCACATCAAAGTTATTTTCATAAATAAGAAAGAACAGAGGTTCCAGCACTGACCCCTTGGGGCACCCCACAAATCACTGGCCTCACAGTCGGAGAATTGATCTTCAACCATCACACTCTGCTTCCTATCATCGAGCCAGATTTAATATCACTAGCATATGCCGTGAAGTTTATTGTTTTGTGGTAGCAGTACATTGTTGTATATAATAAATGAACTATAAATTGCAATCACAAGTATATATTCATTCATTCATTACGTGCTGTGTCAGATGATGTGGGCAATCATGCGTTCTTGGCAAATTTTTCTACAGAAGTGGTTTGCCATTGCCTTCTTCTGGGGCAGTGTCTTTATGAGACGGGTCACTCCCCGGCCATTATCAATACTCTTCGGAGATTGTCTGCCTGGCGTCAGTGGTCACATAACCAGGACTTGTGATCTGCACCGGCTGCTCGTACAACCGTCCACCACCTGCTCCCATGGCTTCACGTGACCCTGATCGGGGAGGGTGGGGGGGGGTGCTAAGCAGGTGCTACACCTTGCCCAAGGGTGACCTGCAGGCTAGCGATGGGAAGGAGTGCCTTACACCTCCTTTGGTAGAGACGTATCTCCACCCCGTCACCCAAATTATATATTAAAAAATTAAACAAGCAGGCAGAAAGAGAGGGAGAAATAGTGAAGTAGTGTTCATGGATTCATTGTTCATTTATCTCCATAGTTACCCCTTTGAAAAACTCCAAAAGATTCACCAGACATGGCCTCCCACACACAAAACCATGCTGACTATTCCTAATTAGGTCTTAACTATTCTAGTTATGGTTGATCCGGGATGGGGGTGGCGGGATGGAGATAGGTCTCTACCAAAGGAGGTGTAAGGTGCTCCTTCCCTCCGCCAACCTGCAGGTCACCCTTGGGCAAGGTGGAGCCCCTGCTTAGCCCCCTGATCAGAGTCATGTGAAGCCATGGGGGCAGGTCATGGATGGTCGTACGAGCAGCCGGTGCAGATCACAAGTCCTGGTGATGCGACCACTGACACCAGGCAATCTCTGAAGAGTATTGATCGTGTCCCTCAGAATTCCCTCCAGTAACTTCCCCACAAATGAACTCAGGCTCGCCAGCCTGTAGTTCCCTGACCTATCCTTGTTACCCTTCTTGAACAATGATACAACATTCGCTGCTTTCTACCATCCGGATGCAGGAATTTGTTACGAATCTTATCAGATTCCTTCTTCAACCCTTTGCCTTTAATACCTATTACATCCCAGCTTCTCACTGCATGTCCCCCCTCCCAGACTGACCCACCTTCCCCCTCACCTGGCTTCACCCATCGCCTGCCAGCTTGTACTCCTTCCCCCCACCCCCACCACCTTCTTATCCTAGCTTCTTCCCTCTTCCTGTCCAGTGCCGATGGAGGGTCTTGGTCTGAAACATTGACCATCTATTCCTGTCTATTGAAGTTGCCTGGCCTGCTGAGTTCCTTCAGCATTTTGTGTGTGTGTTGCTCTGGATTTCCTGCAACTGCAGAATCTCTTGTGCTTGTTATAAAAGTTTTTTCATTGCCTGAAAGATAATGGCCAGACTTGAAGTCAAATAGAATCAAAACCTTTGCAGCTCTGTACGTTCTCCCCGTGACCCTATGGGTTTCCTCCGGGTGCTCCGGTTTCCCTCACGTTCCAGTGAGGTACGGGTTCGTAGGTTAATTGGTCACATGGGTGTAATTGGGTGGTGTGGGCTCATTGTGCCAAAAGGGCCTGTCACCCTGCTGTAGCTGTATCTCGAAATAAATAAAGTAAAATAATACCCCCCACCCCGGGTATGAACCATGGCTGGAGATCCAGCCCGTCTCGCACCACCCAGCTCGTTCAACATGCGCTTACTTGTCACATGTACATTGAAACATCAAAACACAGAGTGAAATGCCTCATTTCCATCAAATCAAATCAACAAAGACTGCACTTTGGGCAGGCCGCAAGTGTCGACACGCTTCCAGCAGGTTCACAACTCACTAACTGTAACCTTTGGAACACAGGAGGAAACAGGAGCACCCAGGCGGTCACTACAAACTCCTTACAGGCAGTGGTGGGAATTGAACCCCCAATCAGTGATAGTTGGCACAGCTAAGTGATGCACTAACCGCACACTACCGGGCCATCAGTGAATAGGTCGAAAGAAAGCCCTATAACAAAGAAGAGAAAATCTGCAGATGCTGGAAATCCAAGCAACACACACAAGATGCTGGAGGAACTCAGTAAGCCAGGCAGCATCTATGGAAAAGAGTACAGATGACATTTCGGGCCGAAACCCTTCAGCGGGACTATAATCTTTTTTTCATATTGCACGTGGTAGATTCAGGATGGGAGTGGCGGGCCGGAGATGCGTACTTACCAAAGGAGGGGTGAGGTGCTCCTTCCCTCCGCTAGCCTGCAGGTCACCCTCGGGCAAGGTGCAGCACCTGCTTAGCCCCCCGATCAGGGTCACGGGAAACCATGGGAGCAGGTGGTGGATGGTCGTACGAGCAGCCGGTGCAGATCACAAGTCCTGGTTATGCGACCACTGACGCCAGGCACGCAATCTCTGAAGAGTATTGATAATGGCTGAGGTCACCCGTCTTGTAAAGACACTGCCCAGAAGAAGGCAATGGCAAACCACTTCTGTAGACAAAATTGCCAAGAACCATCATGGAAAGACTATGATCACCCACATCATACGACACAGCACATAACGAACAGTGGGGTAAACACCAGTGAGCTGTTTCAGTTTATTGGGCCCACACAGTGTTTGACAGTATCGGTGACCTGGATTCAGTTCCCTCCGCTATCTGTAAGGGGTTTGCACGCTCTCCCTGTGACTGCATGGGTTTCCTCCAGTATCCCCCCACAGTCCAAAGGCATGCCAGTTAGTAGGTTAATTGGTCATTGTAAATTGTCCCATATTTAGGCTAGGGTAAAATCAGGGGATTGCTGGGCAGAGTAGCTCGAAGGGCTGATTCTGTGCTGTATGTCAATAACTAGAGGCTGGGGTCACCGATATTGTAAAGACACTGCCCAGAAGGCAGCAATGGCAAACCACTTCTGTAGAAAAATTTGCCAAGAGCAATCATGGTTATGGGAAGACCACGATCACCCACATCATGCGACAGGGCACATAATGATGATGGTCGACGTTTTCACTTCCCGCAGCCTCCACTGCACTGGTGGAAATGTAGACATTCCCACTCATCCTCGTCTCCCTGACCTCTAAACACAAGACTCTCAGCAATAAGCTGTGTGCAACACAAAATCCTCTTTGTGTTACACGCAGCTTACTGCTGACAGGCTTGTGATTTTTTTTCTTATCTCCTTTTTCAAAAAAGACAATGATTTATTTAAAATGTACCAGACATAAGACTTTCCTACCTCGGTGCAATATGTTCCTGGATTAATATTTGCACAGTGGGAATTTTTAAATATATTGCAAGACTACTTGGCATTTTTGATATTGATCAACAGAAAAAGACTCTTTGCTGTCAAAGTGAAAACAAATTTTTACAAAACAATCTAAATTAATTACAAATATAAAACACAAAATAATTGATTGCATAAGTATTCACCCTCTTTAATATGACATACCAAATCATCACTGGTGCAGTCAATTGGTTTTTAGAAGTCACTTAATTAGTTAAATGGAGATCACCGTGTGCAGTCACAGTGTAAATTGATTGTAGTGAAAATACACCTGTATCTGGAAGGTCCAACTGCTGGTGAGTCAGTATCCTGGCAAAAACTACACCATGAAGACAAAAGAACACTTCAGGCAACTCTGTGAAAAGGTTATTGAAAAGCACAAGTCAGGAGACGGATACAAGAAAATTTCCAAGTCACTGAATATCCTTTGGAGTACAGTTAAATCAATCATCAAGAACTGGGAAGAATATGGCACAGCTGTAAATCTGCCTAGAGCAGGCCGTCCTCAAAACCTGAGTGACCGTGTAAGAAAGGGTGAAGTGAGGGAGGCCACCAAGAGACCTATGACAACGCTGGTGGAGCTACAACCTTCAGTGGGTGAGATGGGAGAGACTGTGCATACAACAACTGTTGCCCGAGTAATTCACCAGTCACAGCTTTACGGCAGAGTGGCAAAGAGAAAACCACTGTTGAAAAAAAACTCACATGAAATCTCAGCCAGATTGAAGGCCAGGTGGCATGTGGGGGACTCTGAAGTCAGTTGGAAGAACGTTCTATGGTCTGATGAAGCCAAAATTGAGCCTTTTGGCCATCAGATGAAATACTATGTTTGGCATAAGCCAAACCTCACACATCATCAAAAACACACCATCCCTACCGTGAAGCATGGTGGTGGCTGTGTCATGGTGTGGGGATGCTTCACTGCAGCAGGCCCTGGAAGGCTTGTGAAGATAGAGGGTAAAATGAATGCAGCAAAATACAGGGAAATCCTGGAGGAAAACCTGAGAAGATTTGTTTTCCAGCAAGACAACAGCCCCAAGCATAAAGCCAAAGCTACATAGGAATGGCTTAAAAACAACAAAATTAATGTCCCGGAGTGGCCAAGTCAGAGTCCAGAGCCCAAACCAATTGGGTATCTGTGGCTGGACTTGAAAAGGGCTGTTCACTCACAATCCCCATGCAATCTGACAGAGATTGAGCAGTTTTGTGAAGAAGAATGGAGAAAAATTGCAGTGTCCAGATGTGCAAAGCTGATAGAGACCTATCCACACAGACTCAGGGCTGTAATTGCTGCCAAAGGTGCATCTACTAAATACTGACTTGAAGGGGGTGAATAATTATGCAATCAATTATTTTGTTGTTAATAATTGTTATAAATTTAGACCAATTAATAGAAATTTGACACTTTGACATGAAGGAGTCTTTACTGTTGATCAGCGTCAAAAAAGCCAAATTAGATCCACTGTGACTCAATGTTGTAAAACAATAGAACATGAAACCTTCCGGGGGGGGGGGAATACTTTTTATCAGCACTGTATCTATCGCTAGGATGCCTAAGACTTTTGCACGCAGTACTGTATTTGTAAATGTGAAGTGGAGAGTGAGTTTGTAAATCCGGTGGGAGCAAAGGATGTTGGGAATAGCAAGGGTGGAGTGTCACGGGAGGGGTGTGGGACAGGTGGCAGAGAAGGAGTGTCAGGGGCAGAGAGTGGCGAGGAGAGTGCAGAAAAGATTTATGAGGATATTGCTAGGACTCGAGGGGCTGAGTTATCAGGAGTGCTTGGCCAGATGATGTGGATGGTAACAGTCTTTTCCCCAGGGTTGAGGAGTCCAAATCTTGGAGGTATAGATTTCAGATGAGAGGGGAAAGATTTAAAAGAGACCATAAGCAGCAACTTTTTCACATATATTGAACGAGCTGCCCCAGAGGAAGTGTTTGAGGCAGATACAACAGTATCACTTCAGAAGCTCTTGGATGGGTACATGGGGGAGGGGAGGTGGCTTGGAGGGATATCGGCCAAATTCAGGAATTTGGAACTAGCTGGGTGGGACACCTGGTCAGCATGGACTGACTGGGCCAAGGGGACCTGTATCCGTGCTGTGACCTCCTCTACTCTGACAAGAACAAGGTCTGGGCTCTCTAGATAACCCACAGTCTTTCTGCGTTTTGTGTTGATAGCTGAGTTCATCTTCCTTTGTTGGGGCAGTTATCTCTGCTACTGCGTACGCACAGTGCCATCGACCTACCACGAGCCACGTTTCATGGGCCTTGCCATCCACAATGAAATCCTGATGTCTGCTGCCTTCTACAGCCTCAGGTAGGACATTACAAGCACTAAGGCAACCTTTAACTCCATCCAGCCCCCCTCCCCCATTCTGCCCCCATTTAGTGTCAGCTGTCTATAAGTGAATGTTGCAGTTACTGTGAGGTACATACTGTCAAATAAAGTTTTCTACCTCAACAAGCAATATTTATACAAAATTCTGAGGCCTCTGTCAGTCAAGGTTGACCATGAATGATGTGTCCTTGCTGTCTAGATATCCAGGGCAGTATGATATGGAGAGCAAGCTGTGTACGATATGTAGCAGGCTCCCCCTCCCCACGCAGCTGATGAACCCAAAGGGACAGCAGAGACCGATTCAGTTTGGCACCAGCAGTATCGCAGGAGCTACCAGTCAGCATTGAACTCAACATTGGACTGGCTTAGTGACACCAGCTCCGGATTTACCCTCTGGGTTTATTCCCAAAGCCTTCCCCACGAGTGGATATAGCCGCAAGGTGGCATAGGTTTGAAATCAGAGTTTTCCTTCTCCTATATTTTCCTTCCCACTGTTCTCAGTGCCAGATGTGGGAGGTCCTGGAGTCTCCAAGCCTCCCGGACGTCCACATCTGCGCCAGGTACGCCGAGATGCAGCTCCAAAGGGACCGCGTTAGGGAACTGGAGCTGCAGCTCGATGACCTTCGTCTGGTCAGGGAGAGTGAGGAGTTGATAGAGAGCAGTTACAGGCAGGTGGTCACACCGGGGCCACGGGAGGCAGACAAGTGGGTCACGGTTAGGAGGGGGAAGGGGAAGAGTCAGGTAATAGAGAGTACCCCGGTGGCTGTGCCCCTTGACAATAGGTACTCCTGTTTGAGTACTGTTGGGGGGGACAGCTTACCCGGGGGAAGCAACAGTGGCCCTGCCTCCGGCACAGAGTCCGGCCCTGTAGCTCAGAAGGGTAGGGAAAGGAAGAGGAGGGCAGTTGTGATTGGGGACTCGATAGTAAGGGAGTCAGATAGGTGATTCTGTGGACGCAGTCCAGAGACCCGGATGGTAGTTTGCCTCCCTGGTGCCAGGGTCCGGGATATTTCTGATCGCGTCCAAGATATCCTGAAGTGGGAGGGAGAGGAGCCAGAGGTCGTGGTACATATAGGTACCAATGACATGGGTTGGAAAAGGGGAAGAGGTCCTGAAAGAAATAGATAGATAGATAGATAGATAGATATACTTTATTGATCCCGAGGGAAATTGGGTTTCGTTACAGCCACACCAACCAAGAATAGAGCATAAATATAGCAATACAAAAACCACAAACAAACAAACAACAAAATGCAAACTATGCCAGATGGAAAAAAGTCCAGGACCAGTCTATTGGCTCAGGGTGTCTGACCCTCCACGGGAGGAGCTGCAAGTTCGATGGCCACAGGCAGAAACGACCTCCCGTGCCGCCCAGCGTTGAATCTCGGTGGAATGTGGCCGAAGTCCAACAGTAAAAAGTTCAATATCCGGTCTACAAACACGTTCCTCGATCATAATATACCCCGGATTGCACTATCCGTTGTTAACCAGAACAGTAAGCCCCCAACTCCTTTACGCTTACCGCTCTCAGTGCACTTCCGGTCAACCCGAATGGTCTGAAAGTCGTCCATGGAGAAGTTTTGATCGGGTATGTCCTCGTGCAGCCCCGTCCCAGTGAAACACATAACATTGCACTCCCGAAATGTTCTCTGACGCCTGGCTAGCGCCGTGAACTCATCCATTTTATTACCCACCGAACTCCTCTTCTCCATAAGTCTCTGTTGTCTCGACCTGGTCCTCTTTCCTCGCCTTTGTGATCCCCCTCTGCATCCTCTGTGTGTTTTCCTCCAGATTTCAGCAGGGGTGTCCGCCACTCTGCTCGCTAAACCGGCCGGCATAAACGCAAGCAGCTGGTCCCTGGAATAAACAATGCGACCATGCTTCTGTCCCGCTAATGAGACGTGTCGGAATGTAACTATTTCCAGCGCTAAAAACCCAAACAAAACTCTCTCTGCCAGCATGTTAGAGAGGGTGCAGCTTCGACGTGTTACCGTGGAAAAAAAGATACAAGGAAGAATATAGGGAGTTAGGAAGGGAGTTGAGAAAAAGGACGACAAAGGGATAAATCTCAGGATTACTGCCTGTGCTATGCGACAGTGAGAGTAGGAATGCGATGAGGTGGAGGATAAATGCGTGGCTGAGGGATTGGAGCAGGGGGCAGGGATTCGGGTTTTTGGATCATTGGGACCTCTTTTGGTGCAGGTGTGACCTGTACAAAGGGGACAGGTTGCACTTGAATCCTAGGGGGACCAATATCCTGGCAGGGAGATTAGCGAGGGCTACTGAGGTGACTTTAAACTAGAATGGTTGGGGGGAGGGAATCAAATTAAGGAGACTAGGAGAGGGGAGGTTGATGTAAGGGAAAAAGAAGAAGAAGATAACAAAGCTGTTTGATCAATTAAGAATAAACAGAGAGTGGGAGGTGGAGAGTTTCTTAAATGCATCTATTTTAATGCTAGGAGCATTGTAAGAAAGGTGATGAGTTTAGAGCATGGATTGATACCTGGAAATATGATGTTGTAGCTATTAGTGAAACGTGGTTGCAGGAGGGGTGTGATTGGCAACTAAATATTCCAGGATTTCGTTGCTTCAGGTGTGATAGAATAGGAGGGGCAAGACGGGGAGGTGTTGTATTGCTTGTCAGAGATTATATAACAGCGGTGCTCTGGCAGGATAGATTAGTAGACTCGTCTAGGGAGGCTATTTGGGTGGAATTGAGGAATAGGAAAGGTGTTGTTACGCTTATAGGGGTGTATTATAGACCACCTAATGGGTACCGAGAACTGGAGGAGCAAATTTGTAAGGAGATAGCAGATATTTGTAGAAAGCACAAGGTTGTGATTGTGGGAGATTTTAATTTTCCACACATAGACTGGGAAGCCCATTCTGTAAAAGGCTGGATGGTTTGGAGTTTATAAAATGTGTGCAAGATAGTTTTTTGCAGCAGTACATAGAGGTACCAACTAGAGAAGGGGCAGTGTTGTATCTCCTGTTAGGGAATGAGATAGGGCAGGTGACGGAGGTATGTGTTGGGGAGCACTTCGGGTCCAGTGATCACAATACCATTAGTTTCAATATAATTATGGGGAAGGATAGGACTGGACCCAGGGTTGAGATTTTTGATTGGAGAAAGGCTAACTTTGAGGAGATGCGAAAGGATTTAGAAGGAGTGGATTGGGACAATTTGTTTATGGGAAGGATGTAATAGAGAAATGGAGGTCATTTAAAGGTGAAATTTTGAAGGTTCAGAATCTTTATGTTCCTGTTAGGTTGAAAGGAAAGGTTAAAAGTTTGAGAGAGCCATGGTTTTCAAGAGATATTAGAAACTTGGTTCAGAAAAAGAGAGAGATCTTCAATAAATATAGGCAGCTTGGAATTAATGAGGTGCTCGAGGAATATAAAGAATGTAAAAAGAATCTTAAGAAAGAAATTAGAAAAGCTAAAAGAAGATATGAGGCTGCTTTGGCAAGTAAGGTGAAAATAAATCCAAAGGGTTTCTACAGTTATGTTAGTGGCAAAAGGATAGTGAGGGATAAAATTGGTCCCTTGGAGAATCAGAGTGGACAGCTATGTGTGGAGCCAAAAGAGATGGGGGAGATTTTGAACAATTTCTTTTCTTCGGTATTCACCAAGGAGAAGGATATTGAATTGTGTAAGGTAAAGGAAACAAGAAGGGTAGTTATAGAAAGTATGACGATTAAAGAAGAGGAAGTACTGACACTTTTAAGGAATATAAAAATGGATAAGTCTCCGGGTCCGGACAAGATATTCCCTAGGACCTTGAGGGAAGTTAGTGTAGAAATAACAGGGGCTCTGACAGAAATATTTCAAATGTCATTAGAAACGGGGATGGTGCCGGAGGATTGGCGTATTGCTCATGTTGTTCCATTGTTTAAAAAGGGTTCTAAGAGTAAACCTGCCAATTATCGGCCTGTGAGTTTGACGTCAGTGGTGGGTAAATTGATGAAAAGTATTCTTAGAGATGGTATATATAATTTTCTGGATAGACAGGGTCTGATTACGAACAGTCAACATGGATTTGTGCGTGGAAGGTCATGTTTGACAAATCTTATTGAATTTTTTGATGAGGTTACTAAGAAAGTTGACGAGGGTAAAGCGGTGGATGTTGTCTATATGGACTTCAGTAAGGCCTTTGACAAGGTTCCACATGGAAGGTTAGTCAGGAAGGTTCAATCGTTAGGCATTAATATCGAAGTAGTAAAATGGATTCAGCAGTGGCTGGATAGGAGATGCCAGAGAGTAGTGGTGGATAACTGTGTGTCAGATTGGAGGACGGTGTGTAGCGGTGTGCCTCAGGGATCTGTACTGGGTCCAATGTTGTTTGTCATATATATTAATGATCTGGATGATGGGTTGGTAAATTGGATTAGTAAGTTTTCTGATGACTCTGCCATAGTTGGATGCATCAGCAAGGGAGATGAGGCTGAGTACAGGGCTACGGTAGGAAACTTTGTCACATGGTATGAGCAGAATTATCTGCAGCTTAATGTGAAAAAGACTAAGGAGCTGGTGGTAGACCTGTGGAGAGCTAAGGTACCGGTGACCCCTGTTTCCATCCAGGGGTCAGTGTGGACATGGTGGAGGATTACAAATACCTGGGGATACGAATTGACAATAAACTGGACTGGTCAAAGAACACTGAGGCTGTCGACAAGAAGGGTCAGAGCCGTCTCTGTTTCCTGAGGTGACTGAGGTCCTTTAACAACTGCCGGACGATGCTGAGGATGTTCTACGAGTCTGTGGTGGCCAGTGCTATCATGTTTGCTGTTGTGTGCTGGGGCAGCAGGCTGAGGGTGGCAGACAACAACAGAATCAACAAACTCATTCGTAAGGCCAGTGATGTTGTGGGGATGGAAATGGACTCTCTGACGGTGGTGTCTGAAAAGAGGATGCTGTCCAAGTTGCATGCCATCTTGGACAATGTCTCCCATCCGCTACATAATGTACTGGTTGGGCACAGGAGTACATTCAGCCAGAGACTCATTCCACCGAGATGCAGCACAGAGCGTCATAGGAAGTCATTCCTGCCTGTGGCCATCAAACTTTACAACTCCTCCCTTGGAGGGTCAGACACCCTGAGCCAATAGGCTGGTCCTGGACTTATTTCATAATCTACTGGCATAATTTACATATTACTATTTAACTATTTATGGTTCTATTACTATTTATTATTTATGGTGCAACTGTAACGAAAACCAATTTCCCCCGGGATCAATAAAGTATGACTATGACTATGACTAAGTATGCAGATGATACTAAGATGGGTGGTGTTGTGGATAATGAAGTAGGTTTTCAAAACTTGCAGAGAGATTTAGGACAGTTAGAAGAGTGGGCTGAAAGATGGCAGATGGAGTTTAATGCTGAAAAATGTGAGATGCTACATTTTGGTAGAACTAGTCAAAATAGGACATACATGGTAAATGATAGGGCATTAAAGAATGCTTTAGAACAGAGGGATCTAGGAATAATGGTGCATAGTTCCCTGAAGGTGGAATCTCATGTGGATAGGGTGGTGAAGAAAGCTTTTGGTTTGCTGGCCTTTATTAATCAGAGCATTGAGTATAGGAGTTGGGATGTAATGTTGAATTTGTATAAGGCATTGGTAAGGCCAAATCTGGAATATTGTGTACAGTTCTGGTCACCGAATTATAGGAAGGATGTCAATAAAATTGAGGGAGTACAGAGGAGGTTTACTAAAATGTTGCCTGGGTTTCATCTCCTAAGTTACAGAGAAAGGTTGAACAAGTTAGGTCTTTATTCTTTGGAGCGTAGAAGGTTGAGGGGAGACTTGATAGAGGTGTTTAAAATTATGAGGGGGATTGATAGAGTTGACGTGGATAGGCTTTTTCCATTGAGAGTGGGGAAGATTCAAACAAGAGGGCATGGGTTGAGAATTAGAGGACAAAAGTTTAGGGGTAACATGAGGGGGAACTTCTTTACTCAGAGAGTGGTAGCTGTATGGAATGAGCTTCCAGCAGAAGTGGTTGAGACAGGTTCAATGTTGTCGTTTAAAGTTAAATTGGATAGATATATGGACAGGAAAGGAATGGAGGGTTATGGGCTGAGTGCAGGTCGGTGGGACTAGGTGAGAGTAAGCGTTCGGCACGGACTAGAAGGGCTGAGATGGCCTGTTTCCGTGCTGTAATTGTTATATGGTTATATGGTTATAGATGAATTGCCAACCATGGGTAACGAGCCCCATCTGCCTGAAGCGATTGGTTTTAAGACCTGCCTTTGTCCCTTCTCCTGTCAGTAGAAATGGTTCCACTGGGCTTAGTAGCTCAGCCACACATGAAGGCCAGGAGCTGGACTTGGTTGTCAGCGGCTATTTGAGATGAACGTCATTGGGAGCATTTAATAGGTAGTGGGAGATCGTCCCCATTACCACCCCCGGCTATGACAACATTAACGAACGTAATACAGAATTGGACATGAATGATATAATATCTGCTTAGCAACTGTCTTCTGTATATGATACAAATGGATAAAGATAGACATTAATTCCATAGCATCTCCCACAAGGCCACCTCTTGGGAAGATGGCCGTGCACTTGGACACATCGGCTTCTCCGGGTCCAACTAAAGGTGCAATTGTTCATCCTTTACGTCTTTTTTCACAATTGCAAGACATATCGGGTACTACAGGTTTACCCTATCAATGAGTTGCTCGATGTGTTTTGTGCCTGGGCCTTGGAGGAATACTGTTTCATTTAGTTGTACAGTATTTATGTATGGTTGAATGGTAATTCAATTTCAACTTCAACATATAAGACATAGGAACAGAATTAGGCCATTCAGCCATTGTGTCTGCTCCACCAGTCCATTATCGCTGATTTATCATCCTTCCCAATCCCCTTTCTCCAAAAGGCCATAAGACATCAGAGCAGGATTAGCCATTCAGCCCATCGAGTCTGCCCTGGTATTCCATCATGGCTGATTTATTATCTTTCTCAACCCCATTCAACTCCATTCTGAGTGAATTATTTTAAGTTAAGGCAATATGATCTTTAAACAGGTATTGTTTTTTTTTTATTATACGACCGCTAGAACACTAAAAACTAACTCATAAAACCTTGTTATATGTCATACTTTGATTCAGTAGTTTCGCTTTATAACGGATAATATAGAAGGAACAACTGTTTTAAGGGTTTTTTTTTTATAAATTGTTTTTATATTTTTATTAAAATATATATTGTTGCTCCAGATTCACCATCAGCAGTCTCTTGTGTCTGCAATACAACCTTGCTACTACAATTCCTAAAGGGTTAAAATAATCTTTGTTCTTCCCTTACTGCCCTTTGTTGATTCCAAATCAGAATCAGGTTTATTGTCACTGACATATGTCATGAAATTTTAAATACAAGAGACTTTGCAGATGCTGAAAATCCAAGAATATCCAGAAAATTTATCAACAGTACAGTGCAACACATTAAAACTACTATAAACTACAATAATACATTAAAAATAAAATAAATATAACAAATTTTAATAGAAAATAAATCTATAATAAATAAATAGATAAACAAATAAACAGGCAATAATAGATAGAGGTTCCTTAAGGTTTTTATAGCTGGGGGTGGTAAAGGGGACAAGCTCCCACTACCAATTAAATGGTGTGCACCTCAAATAGCCTCTGACAACCAAGTCCAGCTCCTGGCCTTCATGTGTGGCTTAACTACGAAGCCTGGCAAAACTGTTTCTACTGACAGGAGAAGGGGAAAAGGTGAGTTATTGGTGCCTTAAAACCAGTCGCTTTGGCCGATGGGGCTCATCAGCCGTGGTTGGCAGCTCATCTAGGAGAAGGAAAACTCTGATCTCAAACCTCCGCTGCCTTGTAGCTATACCCACTCATGGGGAAGACTTCGGGAGTAAACACAGAGGGGAAAAATCTGGAACTGGAATCCCTAAGGCTGTCCTATGTTGAGTTCAAGGCTGCTAGTGCCAAACTGTATCGGTCTCTGCCGTTCCTTTGGATTCATCAGATGCTCGGAGGTGGGGAGGCATGGGTAACAGCTTTGCTCTCCATATCGTACTGCCCTGGCCTGTGTATCATGTAGACAGCTGCAATGGTCAACCCTGAACAACCGAGGCCCTCAGTGAGATAGAGAAATAGATAAACTTAATTTTTAACTTCAAGAGAGCAAAAGGTTTCTGTGTGACTCAGCTAAATCGTTCCACAATGATGCTCACAGGCCCAGTCTCATCGTTGAGCTTTACTATGCTAGTTCAAACCCAGTTTCCATTTTGAAAGGTAAAAAGTAACTGATCAATTGCAAAAGTCCCCCTGAAGTGTCCATTGCTTTTCATTGTACCCCACATATTTCTGTGGAAACATTCATTCCACTAAGTTCCAATACAACACCTCACCCCACTTCCAATTTAGCAGATTAATGTCTTAACTCTTCCACCTCTGATAATCAGGTCTCTGGATTCACCTTGCATTTCCATGGCTGAAGTGTTGAACATTTTTCCCTTTTCACCTGTCTTATTCTGAACTGAGATAGTCTTCCAGAGTAACACACACACAAAATTCTGGAGGAACTCAGCAGGTCAGGCAGCGTCTATGGAGAGGAATAAACAGTCGACATTTTGGACTGAGACACTTCATCAGGATTAGAAAGGAAAGGGGAAGGAGGAAGTCTTCAAAAACTTCCCTTTTTTCCTGGTTAACTATGAGATCAAGATTATGACATGAAGGCCTTGCACAACCTTTAATGGCCGGGTACAAATCCAGTTGGAAACATAGACAGCAATTACATTACTTTTCATTCCTTGCTTGCTTAGAAACAATGTTTTTGCTGTCTAAAAGCTCCCCCTTCTGATGTGTGAGGCATGTTTGGAAGAATTTCTGGGACATTGCACCACCAGATCATCCCAGATGCCACCATCTTGCTTATCCAAAATTATTTAAAATTAATAAGGAATGTGTTATCTTTTATACTTGCATCCAAGACGAGACCTTATTAAAAACAACTCCAAAGACCTGAAGTTCCTCCAGCATTTTGCGTGTTACTCCAAAAACCTTCTATCCATTAACAATTCTCTCCTGCCCAACTTATCTCAAGTTCAGATTCATTTGATTTCTCTATTGAAGTGCGCCATTTCTGTTAACAACCAACACCAACAAGGGTGTGCTGGGGGCAGCCCGCAAGTGTTGCCACGCATTCCAGCGCCAACATAGCATGTCTACAATGGTCAGCAGAATGGCACAGAAAACAACAAGCAACAAAATGTCAAAACAAGCCCCTGTTCCTCTTTCCCACCCACCCATGCACACACAGACTGTCCTTCAACTCTAGGACATGGCTCCAGTCTCCAGCCTCCAGTCTCTGGCCTCCGGCCTCCAATCTGCAGTCTGCAGTCTCCAGTTCTCGGCCTCCAGCCTCCAGGCTTTGGACATCAAGTTTTGACTTCCACACTTCCAATCAATCTTTGGGCTTCGATCTTTGGTATCAGTCCCCACCCATCTCACCCTGGACTAGCTGATGACATCTTTCCAACTAGCAAGAATTAACCCTCCCACACAAAGATGAATTGCTGTTTATGACTGACTTCATTCACCTTCACCCATTCACTCACTCACCCCACCCCACTTACAATGAAATCTGCCCAATTCCCGTCTCCCGACACTCTTGTTCTGTTCCCCTTCACACACAAACTCCTTGTTTCTCGAAGCGAGGAGTGACTGCTCTGTCCAGGACCTTGCAAACAGGACGGGTCCAGGTTCCTGTGGGCCACCTGCCAGTGTAAGTAAGTAGAGAAAGAATCAAAGGGGAGGTGAGAACAAGTTGCTGGGATAGAGAGGCCTGAGGGAGCAAGAAACTGCAGAGAGTTGTGAACACAGCTCAGCTCATCCCAGAAACCAGCCTCCCCTCCAAGGACTCGGTTGACACTTTTCACTCCCTCAGTAAAGCAGCCAGTGTAATCAAGGACCCAACAGACCCTGCAGATTCTCTCTTCTCCCCTTTCCCATTGAGCAGAAATTTTTTAAGGCATTTTATTTTTACAGAAGTCAGAAAGTAGTACACTGTTTTTAGTTTATGTAAGGAGAAAGCTTTGCAAATTTCCCATTTTGTAAGGAATTTTTCTGTCAAAATCAGAAAGTACGTATCATGGTACCATAGAGACCACTTGGGATGCCAGAGTTCAGAGTTCAATTCTGGCATCCTCTAAGCGAGTTTGTATGTTTCTTCCCGTCAACATGTGGGTTTCCCCCGGGTGCTCCAGTTTCCACCCACAGTTCAAAGACGTATCGGTTGGTAGCTTAATTGGTCATTGTAAATTGTCCCGTAATCAGGCTGGGGTTAAATCGGTGGGTTGCTGGACAACGTGTCTCAGTGGGCTGGAAGGGCCCATTCCACACCGTATCCCAAAATAAATAAATACATCGTGATCAGTGTTTGCAGTGGCTTGGACTCATCAGGCTTGGGCGAGGTAAAGTGTCTGGTAAGTTTCTCTTTTTCTTCTTTATTCTTCATTCCTGGTCTGTTGGGGCCTGGTAGTGCAGTGAGGATGGCTCCAGGGGCAGTGTTTTGTTCTGTGTGTGAGATGCGGGAATTCTAGGAGACCTCCAGCCTACCAGATAACCACATCTGCACCAGGGGCACTGAGCTGCAGCTCCTGAGAGGATGTATTAAGGAACTGGAGCTGCAGCTCGATGACCTTCAACTCAAACGGGAGAATGAGGAGATGATAGACAGGAACTACAGGGAGGTAGTCACCCCTAGGTTGCAGGAGACAGGTAACTGGGTGACGGTCAGGAGAAGAAAGGGAAATGGACACAGCCAGTGCAGAGTACACCTGTGGCCATTCCCCTCAAAAATAAGTATAGCACTTTAGATACTGTTGAGGGGGACGACATATCCATATCGGAGGGGGAGCCGCAGTGACTGGGTCTCTTGCACTGAGACTGGTGCTGTGGCTCAGAAGAGAGGTGAAGAGGACTGCAGTGGTGGTAGGAGATTCCAGTCAGAGGAACAGAGATGAGGTTCTGTGGGTATGATAGAGACACCCGGATGGTATGTTGCCTCCTAGTTGCCAGGGTCAGGGATGTCTCAGGTCCAGTCCACGGCTTTCTAAAGGGGGAGGGTGAGCATCCAGAAGTCTTGGTACATATAGGCACCAATGACATAGGTAGGAAAGGTGAGGAGGTCCTGAAGAGAGATTTTAGGGAAGTAGAAAGCTGAAAAACAGGACGTCCAGGGTAGTAATCTGTGAATTGCTGCCTGTGCCATGTGCCAGTGAGGGTAAGAATAGGATGAACTGGCAGATGAAAGTGTGGCTGAGGGACTGGTGCAGGGGCTGGGTTTCAGATTTATGAATCATTGGGACCTCTTCTGGGGAGGGTATGACATGTACAAAAGGGATAGGTTACACCTAAACCCAAGGGGGACCAATATCCTTGTGGGAAGGTTTGCTGGAGCTGTTCGGGAGAGTTTAAACTAATTTGGCAGGGGGATGGGAACCGGAGAGATAGTGCTGAGGATGAGATAGTGTGTAGTGAGACTGCTAGCAAAGAGTGGCTGTTGATGGGGCAAAACTACAGTCAACAGGATGAGTTGCAATATAAAAGGCAGACAAAATTGAAAAGGGTGAAATCAAGAGTGAAGGTGTTATATTTGAATGTGCGTGTAGGGTAATGTAATTGGTGGAAACGTGCATAATTCATAGCCACCAATATTGAGTTGGGGTTCACTTTAAGAGGCTGGTCTGACATGATGACATAATTATATAAAGTGTCTTTTTCGTGCTTTGTGTTCAGGTTTTGGAGTACAATAAATGAGTTGTTACGGTTTTTCTTAAGCATAAAATTCCTCTGCAGTTTCATTTGGTAAAACCTACATTGGTGACCCCGATGCTCTAGGAAGATTCCAGAGTTATTAAACATGTTGGCCAATGCTGTAGCTTTGAAACTGCCGCAGTTTTGGGAGCAAAATGTCATTGCTTGGTTTGTACAAGCCGAGGCCCAATTCGTGCAGCGGGAAATCTCCACCAACAACACCAAATATTTATGTGGTAGCATCACTCAGCAACTCCACGGCTGTGAGAGTGTGAGTCCACTAGAACACCCATCTGAACAGGATAAATACTGATCGCTGAAACTCACTTTTTACAGAATTTTGGACAACTGGAGACTGAGCATGCCAAACTGTTGCCCAGCCTCAGCGATGCTAAGCCATCGGAGCTAATGGCCCACATGCTATCTCTCCTAGGAAATCACCATCCTTGTTTTATTTTTAAAGAACTCTTCCTGCAGCAAATGCCTGATCAAGTTCACACAGCCCTCGCTAATGTACCGGTAAAGGACTATAGAAAGCTTGCTGAAATGGCTGATAGTCTGCATGCAGCCAGGCAGTGATGCATCGTTCCTCCTCACTCTCTGCCTCAGTAAGCCTGGTCAGCAAGGCCCCAACATAAGGACGCCCGCAGCTGCAAATCAGATGACACTGGATCTGTGATTTTACCACGCTTGCCTTGGTATGAACGTTAGGAAGTGATGACCGCCTTGCAACTTCAAAAGTACCGGCACATTGGGACACCAGAGGTCTGTGAACACCATGGCTTCCAGCTTCTGGGGTCATCTACTGTTCATTATGGACACCCCTTCAGAGCGACTCTTCCCATGTGACGCCCATGCTCAGGTAAGGGTGCGGCCAGCATCTCCGATTGATGAGATGGCAAAGAGTGAGGAAACCTCACTGGAGGCCACCAGTGGCAGCTGGACCAAGAGTTATGGGACACAATGGGTGATGCTCTGCTTCAGTGAGCAACATTACACGTGGGACTTCATCCTGGCTAAAGTGGCTAGACCCCTGCTTGGGGCAGATTTCCTGTGTGCCCAAGGACTATTAGTTGATCTTAAGAACTGCCAGCTTGTGGCTGTCAAGGACTTTGGGTTGTTACCCTGCTCCCCCAGTAAGTTCCCCACAATGACTCTGTCAACTGTATACACCACTGCGTGTGAGTTTACTCAATTGCTGGGTGAATCCCCAGACATCACCAAGCCCATGTTCTCCATGACTGTCCCAAAACATGGGGCTGAGCACTACATTCCCACAACTGGCCCACCAAGTCCATTCCCGCACGTGTAGACTGGACCCAGAAAAGCTGGCAACCATGAAGGCTGGGTTTGCCAACATGGAAAACTTGGCATTGTACGCCAGTTGAATGGCCCCTGGACTTCGTCCCTCCACATGGTCCCCAAGTGCAATGGTGGTTGCCGCCCATGTGGTAATTACCAACGCCTTAACGAGACCACCAACTCCAATTGTTACCCGGTCCTACACAGCCAAGACTTTTTGGCACTGGAAAGTAAAATTTTCCAAAATCAATCCAGTTAGGGGCTCTGTGCTTGGACAACATTCCCAAAGCAGCTGTGATAACCCTGTATGGTCTCTTTGAGTTTCTGCGCATGCCATTTGGGCAAAAAAATGCAGCACAGACTTACCAACAGCTGATGGACCCTGTATTAAAATACTTTGATTTTCTTTTTGTTACCTGGATGATATACTTGTCACCAATGCATCCAAATCTAAACACATATCTCATCTCTGCACACTTTTCGAGCGATTAAGTGGTCGTGAGTTGATTATTAACCCTACTAAATGCCAGTTCGCGTTGTCAACCATTGACTTTCTCAACCATAGCATCTCCACAGAAGGTGCGAAACCCCTCCCATCAAAGGTAGCCGCTATTATGGATTTCCCACCGCCTCAAAAAACTATGGGAGAATTTAGATATGGTGAATTTATATCACCGCTTCATTCCACGAGCTGCTGTACTTGTGCTTCCCCTGTATAGTGCGCTTAAAGACAACGCTGCAAAACGTGCTTGACTGGTTGGTGGACGTGACCAGGACATTTGATGATAGCAAAAAGCTCTTTCCAACGCAACCCTACTAGTGCACCTGCTCCCAACACACCCATAGCCATTACTACTGACGCTTCAAACTATGCTGTGGGTGATCTGCACAAACAGTTATTTGGAGGCATGTGGCAGCCACCTGCCTTCTTCAGCCAGCAGCTCCATCCCCCGAAAGGAAGAACAGCACGTTTGACCATGAGCTTCTTGGTCTCTGTCTCGCTGTCCGCCATTTTCATTTTCTTCTAGAGGGTCACCATTTCACAGCATTCGTTGGCCACAAACCCCTTGTGCAGGCAATAGCCTGCATGGCACAACATCAACTGGCCTACATATCAGAGTTCACAACTGATGTAAAACATATCAAGGGGAAAATTAATGCCGTAGCTGATTGTCTCTCACAGTCAGCCATTGAGGCCACACACATAGGGTCTGACTGTGCAGGCATGACAGCTGACCAAGCTACTGATCCAGAGGCCCAGGCTTACTGATCAGCAGTCACAGGCCTGCATTAAATTCAGGGAAGCTAGAGTTTCTCTCCTGTCCGATGTCTCAACCAGTCACCCTCCCGCATCGTGCCCGCAAACTGGAGGAGGACTGTTTTTGACTCCGTACATTGTCTCTTGCATCCAGGCCAGAAGGCTTCACAGAAACTGACTGCCCTGAAGTTTGTGTGGCACGGCCTTGGAAAGGACTAGTGTGATTGGAGCGTAACCCGTGTGGAGCACCAGTGGGCAAAATTTACTGTCATGTTCAGGTGCCATTGGCACATTTTGATGTCCGTGAGCAATGGTTTGACCATGTCAATGTGACCTTGTTGGTCCCCTTTTCCCCCTCCCAGTTTCATGCACCTCTTTACCATGGTGGACTGTACCACCAGGTGGCCAGAGGTCATCCCTCTAGCATCGACGGCCATAGATGTGGCTTGGGCGTTCATTAGCACCTGAGTTTATCAGTTTTGCATCCCATCTGATATCTCCTCTGACCACGGTCCTCAATTCATTTCAGACCTCTGGGCTGTGATAGCCCAGAACCTCACCATTAGGCTACATCACATCACCCACAGTCTACTGGCCCATGTGAGTGGTTTCAATGCTCCTTAAAGGCTGCTCTGAGGGTTTCCCTGATGGATGAGTGTTGGCATGATCATCTCCTGTGATTCCTGCTGGGGCTCAGAACAGCTCCAAAAGAGGACCTGCAGTTGTCCGCGGCTGAGTTGTTATATAGGCAGCCATTACGAGTGCCAGGTGATTTTAATTCCTGATGCCATGACCACTTGCTCAGCCTCTCAACAACATTCCCCCCTCCTCAGTAAATTCAATTCCTTTGCACCTGTTCCTACCTCCCATCATGGCGAACAGCTCTCTTGGGCTCCTGTTGACCTATGTTCCACCTCATTTGTTTTTGTCCACCATGATGCACACCAACATTCCCTTAGGCCCCCTTACGATGGCCCGTTCCACACGGAGAGAAAAGACTTTTATAAGAGGGGTAAACCTGAACACATTTCAGTAGATTGCCTTAAACCAACCCACCGAGATTTAGAGAATTCCGCTACCACGCCCCTGGCATCACGACATGACCATGAGAGTGTCATCATACCTCTGGACGAGCCAGAGGCACCTGCTGTTCCTCCACCCATGGAACATCGGACCCAAACCAGACCTCCGAGCTCCGGACAGGCTCACAATGCTGGTTTTAGTGAATTCTGGGGCAGGAAGCCTGTGGAAGGTAAAGGAATTGGTGGAAATGCTTTGTACATAATTCACAACCACCGACATTGAGGCTGGTCTGACGTGACGATGTAATTACATACTGTTACCATGCTTTGTGTTCAGTGCTTGAGGACAATAAGTAAGTTGTTACGGTTTTTCGTAAACAGAAAATTCCTCTGCCGTTTTTATTTGCGAAAACTTACATGCGCAGTGTATGGAATAAGGCAGATGAGCTTGTAGCACAGTTAGAGATTGGCAGGTATGATGTTGTGGGCATCCCTGAGGCATGGCTGAAAGAAGATCATAGTTGGGAGCTTAACGTCCAAGGATACACATTGTATCGAAAGGACAGGCAGGGAGGCAGAGGGGGTGGGATGGCTCTATTGGTAAAAAAATGAAACAAATCATCAGAAAGAGATGGCATAGGGTCAGAAGGTATTGAGTCATTGCAAGGGTAAAAAGACCCTGATGGGAGTTGTATAGAGACCCCCAAACAGTAGTAAGGATGTGGTCTACAAATTGCAATGCACGCCAAAAGGGCAATGTAACAATAGTCATGGAGGATTTCAATATGCAGGTAGATTGGAAAAATCAGGTTGGTACTGGATTCCGAAAGGTGGAGTTTCTAGAATGCCTATGAGATGGCTTTTCCGAGCAGCTCATGGTTGAGCCCACTAGGGGATCAGCTATTCTGGGTTAGATGTTGTGAAATGAACCGTAGTTGATTGGAGAGCTTAAGGTAACAGAACCCTTCGGGGACTGATTATAATATGATAGAATTCATCCTGCAATTTAAGAAGGAGGAAGTCAGATGTATCAGTATTACTGTGGAGTAAAGGGAATTACAGAGGCATGAGAGAGGAGTTGGCCAAAATTGATTGGAAAAGAATCAGTTCAGATGGGTCGATGGCAGAGCAGCAATGGCTGGAATTTCTGGAAGCAATTCGCAAGGCACAGGATATAGACATCCCAAAGAGAAAGGAGTATCCTGAAGGAAAGATGACACAACTGTGGCTAATACGAGAAGGCAACGCCAACATAAAAGCCAAAGAGAGGGCATATGATAGAGCAAAAAATAGTGGAAAGTTAGAGGATTGGGAAGCTTTTAAAAACCAACAGCAGGCAACTAAAAAAGTCATTAAGAAGTATAAGATCAAAAACAAAGGTAAGCTAGCCAATAACATTAAAGAGGATACCAAAGTTTTCTTCAGATACATGAGGTGTAAAAAAGCAGTGAGAGTGTATATTAGATCACTGGAAAATGATGCTGGAGAATTAGTAATTGGGGACAAGGAAATGGCAGACAAATTGAATAAGTATTTAGCATCAGTCTTCAATGTGGAAGACACTAGCAGAACGCTAAAAGTTCAAGAGTGTCAGGAGGCAGGAGTGAGTTAACTTGCCTTTGCTCGGGAGAAGGATCTTGGGAAACTGAAAGGTCTGAAGGTAGATAAGTCACCTGGACCAGATGGTGTACACCCCAGGGTTCTGAAAGAGGTGGCTGACGAGATTGTGGAGGCATTAGCAATGATCTTTCAAGAATCACTAGATTCTGGCATGGTTCCAGAAGACTGGAAAATTGCAAATGGCACTCCACTCTTCAGGAAGGGAGAGAAGCAGAAGAAAGGAAATGATAGACCAGTTAGTCTGACCTCAGTGGTTGGGAAGATGTTGGAGTTGATTGTTAAAAATGTGGTTTCAGGGAACTTGGAGACACATGATAAAATAGGCCGTAGTCAGCATGGTTCCTCGAGGGGAAATCTTTCCTGACAAACCTGTGGAATTCTTTGAAGAAATAACAAACAACATAGACAAAGGAGAATTGATTGAAGTTTTGGACTTGGATTTTCAGAAGGCTTTTGATAAGGTGCCACACATGAGCCTGCTTAACAAGTTAAGAGCCCATGGTATTGCGTGAAAAGTAGCACGAATAGAGCATTAGCAAGAGGCAAAGAGTGGGAATAAAGGGAGCCTTTTCTGTTTGGCTGCCGGTGAGTAGTGGTGTTCCACAGGGGTTACTTCTTTTTACGTTATATGTCATTGATGGAATTGATGGCTTCCAAGTTTGCAGATGATATGAAGATAGGTGGAGGGGTAGGTAGTGCTGAAGAAATAGAGAGGCTACAGAAGGACTCAGACAGTTTAAGAGAATGGGCAAGGAAGTGGCAGATGGAATACAGTGTTGGGAAGTATATGGTCATGCACTTTTGTAGAAGAAATAAAAGGGTAGACTATTTTCTAAATGGAGAGTAAATTGAAAAATCTGAGATGCAAAAGGACTTGAGAGCCCTTGTGTGGGATTCCCTAAAGGTTAATTTGCAGATTGAGTCAGTGGTGAGGAAGGCAAATGCAATGTTAGCATTCATTTCAAGAGGATTGGAATATAAAAGCAAAGATGTAATGTTGAGACTTTATAAGGCACTGGTGAGGCCTCACTTGGAGTATTGTGAGCAGGTTTGGGCCCCATATCTAAGAGAGGAAGTGCTGACGTTGGAGAGGGTTCAAAGGAGGTTCACGAAAATGATTGCGGGATTGAAAGGCCTGCCATATGAAGAACATTTGATGGCTGTGGGCCTGACCTCATTGAAACCTATCGAATGTTGAAAGGCCTTGATAGAGTGGATGTGGGGAGGATGTTCCCTAGGGTGGGACAGTCTAAGACCAGAGGACACAGCCTCAGAATAGAAGGGCATCCTTTTAGAATGGAGATGCGGAGGAATTTCTGTAGCAAAGAGTGAATCCGTGGACTTCATTGCCACAGGTGGCATGGAGGCCAAGTTATTGGGTATATGTAAGGCAGAGGTTGATAGATTCTTGATTAGCCAGGGCATGAAGGGTTATGGGGAGAAGGCAGGAGATTGGAGCTGAGAGGGAAATGGATTATCCATGATAAAATGGCAGAGCAGACTCCATGGGCCAAATGGCCAAATTCTTCTCCTGCATCTTATAGTCTTATAAATAATAGATTGTTAACAGGATAGATAATTAGATAGATAGAAGCTCAAACTTCAAGAACAGCTTCTATCCTGCTGTAATACGACTATTGAACCTAGTACGATAAGATGAACTCTTGACCTCACAATTTGCCTCATTATGATCTTGCGCCTCATTGTCTACCTGCACTGCACTTTCTCTGTAGCTGTTACACTTCATTCTGCACTTTTGTTATTGTTTTCCCTTGCTCTACCTCGACGCGCTGTTGCAATGAAATTATCTGAATGGATGGCATGCAAAACAAAGTTTTCCATTGAAAGTCTGACAATAATAAACCAAGTTATAATCACATTCAATCTTTTTGTTCACTTCTGTGAAGCTGAATTAGTAAATGCTAAGCTACCACTGATGGAGTTCATCCTTCCCAAAAAACACAGTATTGTTTTCATTAACCACCAAAGATTTTAAGATAAAGTACTTCTCTTCCTTTAGGTTCACCATGGCGACCACTCTTCACCCGGACTGGATGCTAGTACTCTTCTTCGTTCACATTCACCTCACCGTCACGCTGACTCTAATTCTGCTCCTCGTCCCCAAGGTACCAACGCTTTCTTAGGGATTTTCTCTTTGAAAACATTTTATAATTGATGAAGTACTTTAGCATGTCTTATGAAGATAGGTTGAGCGAGCTAGGGCTTTTCTCTTTGCAGCGAAGGAGGATGAGAGGTGACTTGATCATACATTCGTTATGTGCCGTGTCGTATTAACATGGGCGATCATGGTCTTTACATGACCAGGATTGTTCTTGGCAAATTTTTCTACAGAAATGCTTTGCCATTGCCTTCTTCTGGGCAGTGTCTTTACAAGACGGGTGACCCCAGCCATTATCAATACTCTTCAGAGACTGTCTGCCTGGTATCGGTGGTTACATAACCAGGACTTGTGATCTGCACCGGCTGCTCGTACGACCATCCACCACCTGCTCCCATGGCTTCACGTGACCCTGATCGGGGGCGCTAAGCAGGTGCTACACCTTGCGCAAGGGTGACCTGAAGGCTAGCGGAGGGAAGGAGCGCCTTACTCCTCCTTTGGTAGAGACGTATCTGCCTGGCATCAGTGATCGCATAACCAGGACTTGTGACATGCATGAGCTGCTCATACGATCTAGGTGACTTGATAGAGGTGTAAAATATGATAAAAGGCATAGATTGAGTGGATAACCAGAGACTGTTTTCCCAGAGGGGAGCTGGTACTCAAGTGGGAGTCTTAGGGTGGTAATATTTACTGATTTTACCTGAAGGTTTTTGGTCGGACAGATCACACAGGACTAGTGAATATGAAAGCAATTGTAAGGAATCTTCTTCACGTAGTCACTTTGAATCGTTCCTCTACAAATCTAAGCTGCATCAAAGCTACTGGCACCAGCTAGCAAAACTTCTTTGCACCCATGGTCAGATTGCATGCGCAGCCAGAAACTTGTTCCAGGGCAGAAATGGGTAATATAAGGGGACATAATTAAGGTGATTGGAGGGAAGTATGGGGGGAATGTCAGAGGTCAGTTTTTTATAGAAAGCGCAGAGGGTGAGTGGAACATGCTGCCGGGCCGGTGGTAGAGGCAGGTACATTGGAGACAATTAAAAGACCCTTAGATAAGCAGATGGATGAAAGGGAAAAGAAGGACTATGTGAGAGGGAAGTGTTAGATTGATCTTACAGTAGTTTAAGAGGTTGGCATAACATTGTACTATGCTGTAATGTTCTATGTTCTAAAGCATTTACAACAATTCTGGAACGGTTCCAGAGGATAAAATGTCAGCAAAACATCATGGGCTGAAGGGTGTGCATTGTGCTCTACTGTACGTTAATAGATTCAGGGCTGAGCGAGTGGTGACACTTGCACATACGGCAGAAGAGGCCACATTTCTTCAGAAGGTGTTGGACAGATTTCGAGACACAAAAGGTGTCAGGGAGGGTCTGGGAATACTGTGAAATTCTTTGGAGTATTGTGCACAATTCTCGTCACTGCATGCCGGTAAGGATGTGAAGGCTTTGCAGATGGTGCAGAGGGGGGTTACCAGTATGAGGTTTGCCTGGATTACAGAGTATTAACTATAAGAGGAGGGTGGAGGATGAGAGGTAACCTGATAGGGGTGTACAAGATGATAAGAGGCATAGATTGAGTGGGCAGTGAGAGACTCTTTACTGGGCAACAAGGGTGATTGGAGGAAAGTATTGGGTGGGGGGGATGTCAGAAGTTCGTTTTTTTACACAGAGAGTGCTGGCTGCGTGGAATATGCTGTCAGGGGAGGTGGTGGAGGCAGATATATTAGGGACATTTCAGTTCAAAGTAAATTTTCTTATCAAAGTGCATGTATGTCACCATATACAAACCATGAGATTCATTTTCTTACAGGCATACTCAATAAATCCATAATAGAATAATAACCATAATAGGACCATAAAAGAGACTCTTAGATAGACACATGGATGATAGAGAAATGGATTGGATTGATCGTAGAGCAGGTTAAAAGGTCAGCACCACATCATGGGCTGAAGGGCCTGTACTGTGCTGTACTTCCTATGTTCTATGTTGAATGAGCTAGGGCTTTTCTCCTTGGAGCAAAGGAGGATGAGAGGTGACTTGAGAGAGGTGTACAAGATGATAAGAGGCATAGGTTGCATGGACAATAAGAGATTTTTTTCACAAGGTGGAAATGAGGCATAATTTGAATTCCTGTTGTTTGCATAATTTGAAAGTGTTTGGAGGCAAGTATAGGGGGAGTGTTAAAGGTGTTTTTACAGAGTGGTGGGTACGTGGTACACGCTACCAGGGGCAGAGGTACAGGCATATTCATTAGGGGCATTTAAGAGACTCTAAGATAGGCACATCCTCCTTCTTCTTAAGCCCATCACCCCTACTGGGTCAAAGGCCAGCGACAACAGCTCTGTCCTGGGCCGACAGAAGGTTGATCAGCCCTGTGGCTTGCGCCTTCACCACACGACCTCATACGTCCTCTGGATGGAGGTGCTTCCTCTCCCAGGGACAAGATCTTTGCAGCTTCTGTTAGTGTTTCTGTAGCTCTGTTTTTTTTATGAGATGGGGTTGCTGGCCCCATGTCCAACACCCCCCCTTTTGCATCCGGGCTTGGGACCGTACTTGGCAGAGTTAGGCACATGAATGATAGAAAAATGGAGGGCCATGTGGGAGGGAAGGGTTAGATTGATCTTGGAGTAGGTTAGAAGGACAGCATTTAGAAGATTGAGGTGGGGTTCTTATCGAAACATATAAAATTCTAAAGGGATTGGACAGGCTAGATGCAGGAAGATTGTTCCCGATGTTGGGGAAGTCCAGAACGAGGGGTCACAGTTTGAGGATAAAGGGGAAGCCTTTTAGGACCGAGATGAGGAAAAACTTCTTCACACAGAGAGTGGTGAATCTGTGGAATTCTCTGCCACAGGAAACAGTTGAGGCCAGTTCATTGGCTATATTTAAGAGGGAGTTAGATATGGCCCTTGTGGCTAAAGGGATCGGGGGTATGGAGAGAAGGCTGGTACAGGGTTCTGAGTTGGATGATCAGCCATGATCATACTGAAGGGCGGTGCATGCTCGAAGGGCCGAATGGCCTACTCCTGCACCTATTTTCTATGTTTCTATATTTCTATAACATTGTAGGCTGAAGGGCCTGTAGAGTGCTGTAATGTTCTATGTTCTATGTTCTATGCTCTTCTTTCTGAGAACAAAGATATGAGGATAAGCATTCAGTTCTTCCTTGCTGGGTGGTGATGTGATGGAGTGGAACATATTGCTGACCTGCTTGTTAAACTAACAGTGAAAACTGAGATGGCCTCCAGAGCTGGAAGCTTATATATTTCCAACTTATTTCCCAGGCCCTGACAGTGAAAATTAACCTCTCTTTCATACCTTGGTCTGTGAATTCCAGTAAAGAATTTAAAGATCTGTTTAAAGATTAGCATTATCTGTCACTTGTACAAGTAAAGGGGGTTCAATTCACCAATACTCCCTATTCCCACGTACCTTATCTGAAGGCTCGGTCTGCAGACGTAAAATAAACTTCAAGCTGTAACATCAGAGAGAGCTAATCATATTCAGAAAGATTAGCTTCATTTGTCACATGTACATTGAAACATAGCGTGAAATGCACCAACGACCAACACGGTCCGAGGATGCGCTGGGGGCAGCCCGCAAGTGACACCACGCTTCCGGCGCCAACACAGCTTACTAACCCGAACATGCACGTCTTTGGAATGTGGGAGGAAACCAGAGCACCCGGAGGAAACCCACATAGTCACAGGGAGAACGTACAAACCCCTCACAGACAGCATTGGGAATCAGGTCCCAACTGCCTGCACTGTAAGGCGTTGTATTGCCACTACGCTAGCAGACTGCAGTGGGATAAGTTGTACCTAAAAGCAAGACTGACTGTCTGAATTAATGGTTGGAACTATAACCACACTCCACACTCGACCCTCCCCAGTCTTTCCAAGCCTTTAGGAACCGCTCTTAGTTCATGGGATGTGGGTTCAGCATTTATTCCAGGAGCTTCAGCACTAAACCCTCTGCTGACTGAGTGATGGAGAGAGACTGAGCAGTTGGGATTTTGTTTCATTGGCGCGTAGGAGAATGAGGGGTGACCTTACAGAGGTGTATAAAGTCATGAAGGGCAGAGATAAAGTGCCATGGTTAGCACAACGCTATTCCAACACCAGCTGTAAGAATCAGGATTCAACTCCCACTGCTGATGTAAGAAGCTTGTACTTTCTTTCCCGTGACCACATGGGTTTCCTCCAGATACTCCAGTTTCCTCTCACAGTCCAAAGATGTACGGGTTAGGGTTAGTGATTTGTGGGCATGCTGTATTGGGGCCAGAAGTGTGGCTACCCCCAGAACATCCTCAGACTCTGTTGGTCATTTATGCAAACGATGCTATTCATTGTTTCAATGTACGTTTGTTTGTTATGCACCATGTCGAATGACGTGGGCGATCGTGGTCTTTCCATGACCACGATTGTTCTTGACAAATTTTTCTATGGAAGTGCTTTGCCATTTCCTTCTTCTGGGCAGTGTCTTTACAAGACGGGTGACCCCAGCCATTATCAATACTCTTCAGAGATTGTCTGCCTGGTGTCAGTGGTCACGTAACCAGGCCTTGTGATCTGCACCGGCTGCTCATACAACCATCCACCACCTGCTCCCACGGCTTCATGTGACCCTGATCGGGGGCTAAGCAGGTGCTACACCTTGCCCAAGGGTGACCTGCAGGCTAGCTGAGGGAAGGAGTGCTTTACATCTCCTTTGGTAGAGACATATCTCCATCCTGCCACCCAGGTGACTCAATTGAGTGGATAGCCAGAGCCTTTTTCCCAAAGTGGAACTGATACTCAAGTGGGAGGCTTAGGGTGGTAATATTTGCTGATTTTACCTGAAGGATTTTGGTCAGACGGATCACACAGGACTAGTGAATATGAAAGCAATTGCAAGGAATCTTCTTCACGTAGTCACTTTGAATCATTCCTCTACAAATCAACGTTGTATCAAAGATATTGGCACCAGCTTCTTTGCACACATGGTCAGATCTCTAAAGCGTAGTGATAATGGCTGGGGTCGCCCATCTTGTAAAGGCATTGCCCCAGAAGGCAATGGCAAACCACTTCTTGGCACAAATTTGCCAAAAACAATCATGGTCATGGAAAGACCAAGATTGCCCATGTCATACAACGTGGCATATAATGATGATGATGGCTTCAGTATGTCTTATAAAGGTAAGTTGAGTGAGCTAAGGCTTTTCTCTTTGGGGGAAAGAACGACAAGATGACTTGATAGAAGCGTATAAGAGGCATAAGTTGAGTGGCTAGCCAGAGACTTTTTTCCCAGGGTGGAAATGGCTTATACAAGGGGGCATAATTTTAAGGTGATTAGAGAAAAGTATAGGGGGGGATGTCAGCAGTAAGTTTTTTTTACACAGAGAGAAGTGAGTATGTGGAACGCCCTGTCAGGGTCAGTGGTGGAAGCAGATACACTAGGGACATTTAGGAGGCTCCTGGACGATTGAAAAATGGAGGGCTATGTAAGAGGGAAGGGTTAGATTGATAATCATAGAGTCATAGGAAACTGCAGCACAGGAACAGACCCTTTGGTCCATCTAGTCTGTGCCGAACCATTTAAGCTGCCTAATGCCATCAACCTGCACCTGGACCATAGCCCACCATACCCATCTCATCCATGTACCTATCCAAACTTCTCTTAAATGTCGAAATTGAAATCGTATCCACCACTTCTGCTGGCAACTCATTCTACATTCTCACCACCCTCTGAGTGAAGAAGCTCCCCCTCACGTTCCCCTTAAACTTTTCACCTTTCATCCTTAACCCATGACCTCTAGTTGTAGTCTCACCCAACCTCAGTGGAAAAAGCCTGCTTGCCTATCTATACCATTCATAATTTTATATAGCTCTGTTAGATTTCCCGTCAATCTTCTAAATTCTAGGGAACAAAGTTCAATCTTTCCTTATAACTCAGTTCCCCCAACCCCGGCAGCATCCTTGTAAATTTTCTCTGTACTCTTTCAAACTTTCCTGCAGGTAGCTGACCAAAACTGCACACTGCTCCAAATCAGGCCTCACCAATGCCTTATACAGTTTCAACATAACATCCCATCTCTTGTAATCAGTACTTTGATTTATGAAGGCCAATGTGTGAAAAGCTTTTTTTTACCTATAACACCACTTTCAATGAAATATGACCCTGTACTCGCAAATCCCTTTGTTCTACCACACTCTTCAGTGCCCTACCGCTCACTGTAGGTTAAAAGGCCGGCACAACATTGTGGGCCAAAGAGCCTGTACTGTGCTGTAACGTTCTGTGTTTCGTGGTGTTCCACTCACCAAGTTCCTCCAGCAGACTGCTGTTCCACATTCCAGCATCTGCAATCTCGTGTGTCCCAACTGATCTGGATTTCTGCTTGCAGTTTCTCCACTTGGGAATGCCTCTGAGGGAGGACGTTGTGGCCGAGGTGTATGAGGATGAACTTGACATGCGATGCTCCGGTTCCTATCTCAACAGCAGCATCACGTCTGCCTGGAGTGAGCACAGCCTGGACCCAGAGGACATCAGGGTGAGTAGATGGAAACCCTTAAACTAGATGCTCAACTAGGGTTAACATATGAGGAGCGTTTGAAGGTTCTGGGCCTGTATTTGGAGTTTCGAAGATTGAGGGGAGATCTCATTGAAACCTACCGAATATTGAAAGGCCTAGATAGAGAAGATGTGGAGAAGATGTTTTCTGGAGTGGGGAAAGTTTAGGACCAAGTTCAAGTTCAAAATAAATTTATTATCTAAGTGTGTATATATATTTCTTTAGCCAGAGGGTGGTGAATCTGTGAAATCCATTCCCACTGATCGCTGTGGAAGCTAAGTCATTTGAAGCAGAGGTTGATAGGTTCTTGACTAGTCAGGGTGTCAAAGGTTACAGGAAGCTAAGGCAGAAGGATGGGGGTGGGAGCAGACCCAATGAGGCAAATGGCCTAATTCTGCTCCTATGTCTTAATCTTCAACTGTACAAAGTACACAGGTTAGCTAGGCTGGCAGTGGGGAACTAATGGAAAATATCTACTTGTCAGCCAGCCCTGGAAGTCTGCAGTTCCAAATGAGACCTTGTCAATAATGTTGCTTAGCTTGTGCAAGGATTTAACTGTTGGAACCATAGATTCGATGCTCCTCTACCTCTGCAACCAAGGGATGTCCCCTTAGAACAGAGATGAGGAGAAATTTCTTTAGCCAAGGGGTGGTGAATCTGTGGAATTAATTGCCACAGGTGGCTGTGGAGGCCAAGTCATTGAGTATACAGTATTTAAAGCAGAGATTGATAGTTTCTTGATTAGTAAGAGTATCAAAGGTTACAGGGAGAAGGCAGGAGAATAGGGTGGGTTGGGATAATAAATTAGCCAAGCTGGAATGGCAGAGCAGACTCGATGGGCCGAATGGCCTAATCCTGCTCCTATGTTTTTGTGTTTATGTCATGTCCTGTTAAGCAATATTAAAGAAATAGAGAGGGAGAGAGGCATTTGACCTTGGAACATTTCATATGTGTTAACAAGGTTATCTCCTCATTCCAGAAGCCATTTAATTAATTGTCAGTTATTAAGTAAGGACATTAACTGGAAGGTGGTAAATTGGTGATTGTGAAGATAATTTGGGATCTGTCTCCAAAATGTAGTGCAGCAGATTGTCAAAACACCTCTTAACCCAGTCTCTGTTGAAAGACAAAGGGGAAAATTATCAGTTCCAATTCTAGACTTCCCTACAAGTCAGAATGAGAATGAGAATCAGCTTTATTATCACTGACATATGTTGTGAAATTTGTTATTTTGTGGCAACATTACAGAGCAAAACATAAAATATACTATAAATTAGACTAAAATATATATTTTAAAAATTAAGTGATGCAAAATGGGAGCAAAGATAGTGAAGTAATGTACATGGGTTCATGGACCATTCAGTAATCTGATGGCAGAGGGGAAGAAACTGATCCCAAAGTGCCGAGTGTGTGTCTTCAGGCTCCTGTACGTTTCCAACATTGTCTACGTTTCCTTGATAAACAAAAATCTTCTCAGATACACCTCAGTTCCGACACCAGCTTTAAGAACATTGGACGTGGAAGCTGACTGGCCTGTGGCAGTGCTGTGTACATCTATGAATCTAAGAACTCTAATGTAGCAAGCATTGCATCAGTGCATCAGTGAAAATTAGATCTGATAGTTAAAAAAACTTATCTACATAACTAGTTCACTTCTCCAAGCATCGTCACCTTGTCATGGCGGAGATGATTGTCAGTTCCTGAGATCCCCAAGAGAGATGGACCGATGCCATCTGGTGCTTAGCTCCCGGCAGGGTCACCCAAGGTGTAAGGTCAAGGGGGAGGTTCCAGACGAAGGGCAGTCCAATCAAGACTGCCGGAGGATGATGACACCTCACAATGGCAGTGAAGGTGGAGGAAGCTGCAGCAGTGAAGGGTCCCCAGTCATCTTGCACTCCATGTCACTGGACCCTGACCCCGATCTGTCAAGGACCGTGTAGTGGCTACCTGTGCAACACCCTCCACAGTTAGACAAAGTCACACTCAGGCTTTCTCCATTAAGGGAATAACCTCAAGAGGACATCATACTCAACTCGAGTGATCACACTACTACATAACTAATTCAATACCAGAATCAGAATCAGGTTTATTATCACTGACATAGATCATGAAATTTATTGTTTACCAACATAAACTCACACCATTATAGACCTTCTTTCGTTTATAGACAGTAGTTCCAAAACCTGTGCACAAAGTCAGGTCAACCAGAATGGTTTCGCTCCATTCCTGCCCCCTATGACCCTTTGTCTCTAAATCTTCTTGTACATTTTCACCTTGCTCAGGAAAATCTCTCACATTCGCTTAAGTGAAGGTTCTTAAGAGGGTGATTCACTTATTTAGTAGCTGGTGGTTGTCATACTGGGCACCTATTCTTCACGCTCCCATCCAAATGTGGAAACTACAGCAGCGTTCCCGTCCAGCCACGTTGATGTCATGGTGAAGAAAGCTCACCAACACCTCTACTTCCCCAGGATGCTAAAGAAATTTGGCTTGTCCCTGTTGACCCTCAGCAATTTTTATCGCAGCGCCACAGAATGCCTCCTATCTGGATGCATCACAGCTTGGTTTGGCAACTGCTCTGCACGTGACCACAAGGAACTGCAGAAGGTTGTAGTCACAGCTCAGTACATCACAGGAACCAGCCTCCCCTCTGTGGAGCCGGTCTACACGTCTCGCTGCCTCAGCAAAGCAGGCAGTGTAATCAAAGACCCCACCCACCCCAATATTCTCTCTTCTCCCTTCTCCCGTTGGACAGAAGATACAGAAGCCTGAAAGCACCTACCACCCGTCTCAAGGACAGCTTTGAGCCACTGTTATCAGACTCTTGTACGATAAGATGGAGTCTTGGCCCCACAATGTACCTCGTTTTGATCTTGAACTTTATCATTTACCCGCATTGCACTCTTTTGGTAGTTTTTACACTTTATTCTGCATTGTTATTGTTTTACCTGATTCTAGCTCAATGCTCTGTGTAATGATTGATCTGTATGAACAGTACACAAGACAAGCTTTTCTATGTAAGTTGGTATGCGTGACAATAATAAACTAATCATCATCATCATTATGCGCCATGTCGTATGACATGAGCGATCATGGTCTTTCCACGACCATGACTGTTCTTGGCAAATTTTCCTACAGAAGTGGTTTGCCATTGCCACCTTCTGGGCAGTGTCTTTACAAGACGGGTGACCCCAGCTATTATCAATACTCTTCAGAGATTGTCTGCCTGGCGTCAGAGGTCGCATAACCAGGACTTGTGATCTGCACCGACTACTCATATGACCATTCACCACCTGCTCCCTGATTGGGGGGGGTGGGCTAAGCCGGTGCTACACTTTGCCCATGGGTGACCTGCAGGCTAGCGGACAGAAGGGGTTCCTTACACGTCTTTTGGTAGAGACATACTGTATTTCCACCCCACATCCAGTGCAACTACCAATACCGATCAGGCTAATGGCTCCAGGGCACGGGTTTGTTCTGCTCTTGGGCCTCTTCCCTAATTTTATCAAACACCATCATCCTATCCTCCATTACTTGGGCATAGGTTTAGAGTGAGAGAGAAGAGTAAGGGGCAAGTATTTTTCACAGAGGAGTATATGGAACGAGCTACCACAGGAAGTGGTAGAGCCAGGTACAATTACAACAATCAAGACATTTGGAAAGGTAAAGCTGATCTTTAATCTTTAGGGGCAACTCTTCATGCAGAGGTAGCTTGGTTTATGGAATGAATCGCCAGAGGCAAGTATAATATCAACATTTAGAGGACACTTGAACAGGTAAATGAATAGGAAAGATTAGAAGGGATATGGGCCAGAGGCAGGCAGATAGGACTAACTTAGATAAGGAGTTTGAGGAGATTTGGTCTGTCACCAAAGACACTCGCAAATTTCTACAGATCTACCATGGAGAGCATTCTAACTGGCTGCATCACCGTCTGGTATGGGGGCCGGGGCGGGGGGGGGGTGGGGAGCTACTGCACAGGATCAAAATAAGCTGCAAAGAACTCTAAACTTAATCAGCTCCATCCTGGGCACCAGCCTCCTTGGTATCCAGGATATCTTCAAGGAACGATGCGTCAGACAGGCAGCATCCATCATTAAGAGCCCCCATCACACAGGACATGCCCTCTTCTCATTGTTACCATCGGGGGGAGGTACAGGAGCCTGAAGACACACACTCAGGGATTCAGGAACAGCTTCTTCCCCTCTGCCATCAGGGAGGAGGTACAGGAGCCTGAAGACACACACTCAGCGATTCAGGAACAGCTTCTTCCCCTCTGCCTTCCGATTTCTGAATGGACATTGAACCCACGAACACTACCTCACGACATTTTTATTTTTATTTTTGCATTATTTATTTAGTTTAACTCTTTAATATTTATATGCTTATTATAATTCATGTTTTTTTTCTATCATCATGTATTGCATTGTACTGCTGCCACAAAGCTAACAAATTTCACAACACATGCCGGTGATAACAAACCTGATTCTGATTCTGAAACGTGTGTCGTTTGCCTCAAATCAAACCGGCAAGGATTTGGGGGCAGCCCGCAAGCGTCTCCACGCTTCCAGCACAAACATAGCGTGTCCACAACTCACTAACCCTAACCTGTACATCTCTGGACTGTGAGAGGAAACTTGTGCCCCTGGAGGAAGGCCGAGATGGAGTGGATGTGAAGAGGATGTTTCCTGCAGTGGGTGAGTCTAGCATCAGATTAGAGGGACGTCCATTTAGAGCAGAGATGAGGAGGAATTCTTTAGCCAGAAGGCAATAAATTTGTGGAATTCATTGCCACAGGTGGTTGTGGAGGCCAGGCCACTAGGTGCATTTAAGACAGAGGTTGATAGGTTCTTGATTAGTCAAGGTGTCAAAGGATACAAAGAGAAGGGAGGAGAATGGGGTTGAGAGGGAAATGGATCAGCCATGATGAAATGGTGGAGCAGACTTGATGGGCTGAATGGCCTAATTCTGCTCCTATATCTTATGGTCTAATAGTAACCGTGTTATGCTAACCACTATAATAACCACACTAATCCTGCTCAGTAACTCTACCGGAAACTTCTGGGAATCACTAACGTTTCCTTATTTTTCTTCCAGGATGAGTTTAAGAAGCTTTATGCTCAACTGGAAATCCACAAAACCAAGAAGATGACTGCCAACAACCCACACCTTCAGAAGAAGAGGAGCTCGAGGAGGGGGCTAGGTCGTTCCATCATCAAACGCATCACGGAGATTCCCGACTCAATGAGCCGGCAGTGCAGTAGGATTGAGAGGGGTGGATCCATCGGAACTGGAAGTCACTCGGGTTCCTACAAGAAGAAATTTAATGAACCCTCCAGCTCCAGCATGAAGGTTAGGGAAGACTCCATCAAACGAGTCTTTTCAATAAGGAAGTCCCACAGTACGTATGACCACATGAGGGGCCACCGGGATGGTCACTCTGGCAGGTCAGATTCCTCCACAAGGGACCCTTCCCTGCTGGATTCCCTGATGAGGAAGAAACTGGCAAAAAAAGCTTCGGAGAGGTCGGACACGGAGTCACTGGATGCAGCGCCGCTGGTGTGCAAGTCGGCCAGTGCGCAAAACCTAACAGTGGACAAGCCCTCGTTGTCCTCCAAACCGGGCACCCTGCAGAAGTCTCTCAGTGTGGTCACCTGCGCGAAGGAAAAGGCCGTAATGTTCACCAGGAGGAGTGAGGAGAACCCAAAGCAGGTCGGCGAGAGAGCTCCGAAGAAGTTGTCAACCAAGCAAGCACCAACCAGCCTCCAGCTCCCCACCGTCGGGGCGCAGCCGGACGAAGCAGTTAAGACGACCAGAGGGGACAGGCAACAGGTACACACGGAAAGCACAGCAAGACTACACTTACAAGATGGCCGCAACAAGTGTCTGGCTCACCCCGCAGACTCCCAGAACCTACAGCCCCCGTCTGCTGAGACAAGGTATCACAAACACGTCGGCTATGTCACAATCAAGAGCGGCGGCGTGGACAGATCGCACTCCTCGGGGAAGCTGGACTGCAGAAAGAAACCCGTGGACACGGAGAGGAAACATCACAGCTTTCGGCATGCTGGCATGGGCGGCAGTCTGGGTGGGGACGTGAAAGAGGCGGCTGCAAGTCGAAATGAACCCCGGGGGCCAGCAGATAAGCGTTCAGGGACCAGCTCGTCCCCAACCAGACTTGGTAAATCGGCTGAATCTTCAAAGACAGAACACGAAGAGGTGCCTTCCAATACCAATAAGGCAGAATCTGAGCAGGCAGGTCATGCCAAAACAGGGGAGAATAAGCGAGAAAAATACATGTCACTGATAAAACAAGCATCAACAAATAGTGCAATTATTTGTCCATGGGATACAACAGGAAGGGGAAACTCGATGGCGGACATAAGTGTGGACCAGAGGAAGGGGCGGTCTTTGTCCATTTGCACTTTGGCTCCTGAATCACTTATGCATAGCTCCTTCAAAGCAAAGCCCATAAACCTCTCCTTAAAGCAGCCCAAGGGATTTGGGCTGTCCCTGAAACATCTCGTGAACCAGGGAAAGACGAGAGGCAGCAAAAGAGAAAAATCCACCAAAGCGAGTGAGGCAGGGAAGGGCAGTCCTGACCAGGAGCGGGTTAATGGGGCGGAGGTGATGGGTTCAATGGGTAAAGCTGCATCTATGGAGTTCAGTCCACGGAAAAAGGAGAGCAAGGGCAAAGAAGACAAAACACAGCCAACCGATATACCCAAAGATTCGTCTTCAGAATCTACTCAGCAGTACAGCGGAAGCAAGCGGGACAAATATATGACCCTCTTAAAACGGGCATCTACAAGCTCTGCCGTTATTTGTCCATGGGACGTCGTTTTGAAAGGGGCGTCACCCACGACTATGACTGAGGACCAGAAGAAGGGACGGTCTTTATCTGTTGGCGCTGGTGTGTCAGGATCGCTTCTCCAAGGCACCTTGAATGCAAAGGACACTAATGGTTCGATGCAACAGGGTAAGCGATTGGCATTGTCACTGAGACAGCTCATGTTACCAAGTAAGGCACGAAACAAAGATGTCAACCAACAGACCACCGATAAATCTAGAATTGCCGAGATCTGTCCCTGGGATGCAGGGGAAGCTCAGAGCAAGGAAACATCTTCACAACTTCACGGAGCTAATGGCATGCCGAGCTGTTCCTGGGACGCAGGTTATATGGAGAAACAACAGGAAAAGAGATTGTCTGTTGAAAAGAGCAAAATCTCAGGTGCTGGTCCATCAACAAACCCTGCCATCATTTGTCCGTGGGACTTACTTCTGAAGGAGGCATCAGCCGGGTGCATGACTGGTGCACAGAAGAAGGGACGGTCTTTATCTGTTTGTGCCGCAGTCCCAGGATCATTTCTACAGAGTGCAAAAGCTGCCGATAGCTCATTGCAACAGAACAAGAGATTAACATTGTCACTGAAACAGCTCGTTTCGCCAGGCAAGAAGAACAGAGACAACAAAGGTGGCCAGTCGCAGTCCAGTGATAAATCTAAAGTTGAAGAGATCTGTCCCTGGGAAGTAGAAGATACCAAGAACAAGGATTCATCACTGCCTGTTGATAAATCCAAAGCCACAGAGATCTGTCCCTGGGACTCAGGAGATGCTCAGAACAAGGATGCCCCACAACCCATTGATAAATCCAGCCTTGCAGATATCTGTCCTTGGGACTCAGAAGATACTAAGAACAAGAAAGCTGCAGAGCCCATTGATAAATCCAAAATTGCAGAGATCTGTCCCTGGGATACTAGAGATACCAACAACAAGGAAGCTTTATTACCCACTGATAAAACTAGGGCTTCAGATATCTGTCCCTGGGACACAGTAGATACTAAGAATAAGGATATATCACTGCCCGTTGATAAACTCAAAGCCACAGAGATCTGTCCCTGGGACTCAGGAGATACCAAGAATAAGGAAACTTCATTACTCACTGATAAAACTAAAGCTTCAAATATCTGTCCCTGGGACTCTGGAGATACTAAGAACAAGGATACGTCACTGCCCACTGATAAACCCAAAATTGTAGATATCTGTCCCTGGGACACAGGAGATACTATTACAAACAAGGAAACTTCATTACCCACTGATAGATCTAACCTTGCAAACATCTGTCCCTGGGATGCAGGTGATACCGAGAGGAAAGAGGAAAAAGCATTGCCCACTGATGAATCTAAACTTGCAGATATCTGTCCATGGGACACGGTTTCACAAGAGACAAGAATCAATCAAAATCAGAAGAAGGGACGGTCTCAGTCGGTATTTGCAGCTATCCCAGGATCATTCATACAAGGCACCTTGAAGTCAAAAGGTACAAATGATTCGTCGTCACAATCCAAATGGTTAGCACTGTCACTGAAACTGAGAACAACATCTGGAAATGTGAAAGACAGAGAGAACAGTAATACATCTAAAGTTGGGGTCATCTGTCCTTGGGAAATAGGAGATGCTCAGAGTGACAAGGAAAAACCGCAGCCTGTGGAGAGATCTAACCTTGCCGAGGTCTGTCCTTGGGAGACAGATGCAACGGCAACTGGGAGAAGTCAAACAGTTACAAAGGCTAAAGGTGATCTAACCTCCTCTACCTCCCCTTGTGATGTGGAGACAGTGACTGCAACTCAAGCTGCAAACAGAGAAGATGGGAACTCAACAGATAAGAAGGAGAATGTTGGTGGTTCAGCTGACAGCTGTCCTTGAAATTTGATAGATTATTGAGATGCCAAAGTGAATGCTCTGATTTAATGGAAAACTAAATGATTCATTACAAGATTTCCAGTGTAAATATATAGTGTGCAACACAATAAATTGCTTCTTCCCAGAATTTAGTTATTAATTTAATTTAGTTACTGATAATATTCTTGTCAGTAACAACATATTCTGCTTAGCCTACTTGTAACCTTAATAGAAGCAAGTGGAAATTCCACACTCCTGAATGTAATGATACAGATTTGACTGATGCAGCACATCACCATGGAGACCATGGACCCTTTGGCCCATGGTCTCCATGGTGATGTAATTATTTCATCACCAGGGACAGGAAGTACAGTATGTTGATAAGCAACCCTAAATGAAATTAGATTTCTCTGACATAACTTCATAAAAACATCACTTCTACTTTCTGGGATTGAAAGGCTTATCATTTGAGGAGCATTTTATGGCTCTGGGCATGTACTCACTGGAATTCAGAATAATGAGGGGGTATCTCATTGAAACCTATCGAATGCTGAAAGGCCTTGATAGAGTGGGTGTGGAGAGAATGTTTCCTGCGGTGGGAGAGTCTAAGACTAGAGGACACTGTCTCAGAATAGAGGTGCGTCCTTCTAGAATGGAGAGGAGAAGGAATTTCTTGAGCCAGAGGGTGGTGAATCTATGGAATTCATTGCCACAGGGCAATGGGTATATTAAAAGAAGAGGTTGATAGATTCTTGATTAGTCAGGGCATGAAGGGTACGGGGGGAGGGTAGGGGGAGGCAGGAGATTGGGGCTGAAGGGAAGTGGATCAGCCATGATGAAATGACTGAGCAGACTTGATGGGCCAAATGGCCTAATTTTGCTCCTATTGCTTACGGTCTTATGATCTTTAGATAGACGGCATATTTTGTTAAAGTCAAAGTAAAATCTATTATTGCAGTTCATATATGCTACCTTGAGATTCATTTTCTTGCAGGCAGTTACAGTAAAATAAAGAAATTCAGCAGGATTTACAAAAACAGAACTATACATAAAACTATACATCAGTCTTTACGTTCTCCAACTATTACCTCCTGCTTTTCTCTTGACCCCCACCCCTCCTCCGTCCACATACCTTTACCCTCACCTGGACTCACCTGTCACCTACCAGCTTGTACACCTTCATTTTCCGGCTTCTTCCCTCTTCCTTTCCAGTCCCGTCGAAGAGTCTCAGCACGAAACGCCAACTTTTCATTCCTCTCCATAGATGCTGCCAGACCTGCTGAATTCCTCCAGCATTGTGTGTGTGTGTGTGTGTTGCTCTCGATCTTGCGTTATACATAAACAAAGACTGATAAGCAACCAATGTGCAAAAGAAGACAAATTCTGCAAATAAAAGAAATGATATTAAGAAATGAGTTGTAAAGAGTCTTTGAAAGTGAGTCTGTTGGCTGTGAAATCAGTTCAGAGTTGAGGTGAGTGCAGTTATCCACGCTGGTGTAGGGTAACGTAATGGGACAGATGACACATATTGCTCATAATAGAAACTATTCTACATAATTCACGAACACCATTTTTGAGTTGTTGTGTTCACTTTAAGAGACAACATCTGATGTAATGACGTCAGTGTAAGGTGACTGCTTTTGGTTTCTTAGTAATGGAGTTAAAGGGCTGCAGCTTTTGTTAAGCACAAAAAAAAATGATTTGCGCATGTTTTATTCACAAAATCATACATTGGTGACCCTGATGCTCTCGGACGGGTCAACCACTGCAATCGCTTTGAAGCTACTGGAGTTTTGCGAGCAGCACACTACCACGTAGTTTGCACAGGCGGTAGCCCAGTTCGTGCTGCAAGAAATCACTGCAGGAAATACCAAATTTTACCACGTCATAACATCACTAAGTACACAGAACACATACAGGCCCTTCGGCCCACAAAGCTGTGCTGAACGTTCCACTGCAGCCAGAGTGGTGAGTCTACTAGACGACCCGCCTGCTTGTGGTAAATATGTCAATCCAAAAGCTCACCTATTACAGACTGTACAAATCTGAGCACGCCAAACAGTTGCTCTTCTCGCCCGGCCTGGGTGACATTAGGCCTTCAGTACTAATGGAGCACATGCAATTTTTCCTGGGCAATCACTGTCCTTGTTCCATTTTTAAAACATTCTTTATGCAACAAATACCCGATCAAGTTTGCACAGCCCTCACTAATACATCCGTAAAGGGCTATAGGAAGCTTGCTAAAATGGCTGACAGTCTACACTCAGCCAGGCAGACGTGCCTCGTTCCTCGTCCTTTCCCTGTCTCAATAGGCCCTGTCAGCAGAGTCTGCAGGAGACTCCTGCCCGTGGCTCTGAACCAGACAACGCCGAGTCTGTGTTTCTACTACGCACACTTTAGCACGAACACCAAGAGGTGCCAACCACCACGTAACTTTGGCAGTACCAGCTCAAAAGGACATCGGAGGTTGGTGAATACTGTGGGTTCCAGCTGCCAAGGTCATCTATTGTTCATTACAGACACCCTTTCAGAGTGATGCTTCCTGTGTGACACGAGCACTCAAACGAGTATCGCCCACTGACTATAAGGCAGAGAGTGATGGAACCTCACTGGAGGCCGCCAATGGCAGCAGGATCTGGACTTATGGGACACGATGCATGACGCTCTGCTTCAGTGGAAAACACTACGCACTGGACTTTGGCTTGGCTAAATTTGCTTGAGCGCTGCTTGGCGCAGATCTCCTGTGCGCCAAAGCACTGTTAATAGATACAGCGTACGGCCCAGGAGCAGGCCATTCAGCCCACAATGTTGTGCCGAAGCAGCTAAACAGCACATCAAAAACTCTCAAACACTAATCTCTCCTACCTACACCATGTCCATATCCTTCCATCTCCTTACATCCTTGTGCCTATCCAAACGTCTCTTCAAAACCTGGAATGTCTTTGCCTCTGCCACCATACCAGGCAGCACATTCCCGGCATCCACAACTCTCTGAGTAAAAAACATAGCCCTCATATCCCCCTTGAACCCACCCCCCTCACCTTCAATGGTATGAGACATTTCAACCCTGGGAAACAGATACTCCCTGTCTACACTATCAACGCCACTCATCATCTTGTAAACCTCCTTCAGGTCTCCCCTCAGGCTCCGATGCCCCAGAGAAAACAACCCAAGTTTATCCAGCCTCTCATGATAGCACATGCCCTCTAAACCAGGCAGCATCCTGGTAAACCTCTTCTGCACCTTCTTCAAAGCCTCAACATCCTTCCTACAGTGGGGCAACCAGAAATGTATGCAATACTCCAGATGAGACCTTACCAGAGTTTTATCAAGTTGCAACATAACCTCCTGACTTTTCAAACTCAATGCCTCAACTAATAAAAGCGAACGTTCCATCAGCCTTCTTAACCCCTCTATCGACCTGTGTAGCCACTTTCAAGGAGCTATGAACTTGGCTCCCAAGATCTCTCTGCTCAGCAACACCGTTAAGGACCTTTCCCTGAACAGTGTACTGTCTCCTTGCATTTGCCCAACTGAGGTGCAACACCTCACATTTATCTGGATAAAATTCAATCTGCCATTTCTCAGCCCATATCTGCAACTGATCGATATTGTGCTGTGTTCTTTGCCAGTCTTCTACGCTGTCCACAACTGCACCAATCTTGGTATCATCCACAAATTTACTAACCCACCCACCTACATTTTCATCCAGGTCATTTATATACATCACAAACAGTAGAGGTCCCAACACAGATCTCTGCGGAACACCACTAATTACGGACCTCCACCTCGAATAAGTCCCTTCAATCACTACCCTCTGCCTCCAATGCACAAGCCAGTTCCGAATCCAACCAGTCAATTCGCCGTGGATCCCATGCACATTAATCTTCTGGATTAGCCTCCCATGAGGGACTTTGTCACACACCTTCCTAAAATCCATGCAGACAACATCCACTGCCCTACCCTCTTCAATCTTTCTCGTCACCTTGTCAAAAAACTCAATCAAGTTGGTAAGACATGACCTGCCTTGCACAAAGCCACGCTGTCTCTCCCTAATTAAGCCATGAGTTCCCAAATGCTCATATATCCTGCCCCTAAGAATTTTCTCCAGTAATTTCCCTATAACTGACGTGAGACTCACTCATCTTTAGTTCCCAGCATAGTCCCTTGTTCCCTTCTTAAACAGTGGTACAACATTAGCCACTGGACAGTCCTCCGGGACCTCACCTGTGGCTGGAGAGGACACAGAGATTCTGATCAAGGGCCCAGCAATCTCATATCTTGCCTCCTTCACTAAACTGGGATAAATCCCAACAGGCCCTGGGGACTGATCCACCGTAATCCTCATTAGGAGGCCCAACGCTTCCTCCACCTTGATGTTTAAATATCCTAATATATTTACACACTCAGCTCTGACCTCCTGATCCTCCATATCCTTTTCCTTGGTAAATATTGAAGCAAAGTAATCATTAAATACCTCACTCACATTCTCTGCATCCAACTGAATCCTTGAGTGGTGCCACCCTCTCCCTGGTTATCCCCTTGCTCTTGATGTATGTATAGACTGCCTTGGGGTTCACCTCAATTCTACTTGCCAAGGACTTCTCATGGCCCCTCCTGGTTTTCCTCCTTCCCTTCAGTTCTTTTCTGACTTCTTTACACTCCTCATGTGCTTCGTTTGATCCTAACTTCTGAAGATTTACATATTTTCCTTTTTCTTCTTGACTAAATTCATCACCTCTCTGGACACCCAAGGTTTTCTAATTTTTCCATCCCCACCCTTCCTTCTAACCAGAACATACCTTTCCTATACTCTGTGCAATTGATCTTTAAACACCCTCCACATATCTAATGTAGACTTGCCTGACAAAAAAGTGTTCCCAATGAACTCTTAGTTCCTGCCTAATGCCCTCGTAATTTCCCCTAGTCCGATTTAAGACTCTCCTGCAAGGACCATGCCTACCTTTATTTATAGCTACCCTGAAAGTTAAGGAGTTGTGGTCGCTGTTCCCTAACTGCTCACCCGGTGAACTGGCCAGGCTCATTACCCAACACCAGGTCCAGTACAGCCCCTCCTCTCGATGGACAATCCAAATATTGACTTAAGAAACCCTCCTGGATACACTTAACAATTCCTGCCCCATCTCAACCCCTTGCACTAAGAAGGTCCCAGTTTATATCAGGGAAGCTAAAATCCCCCATGACAATAACACTATTATTTTTACACATTTCATTAATCTTATCACATTTCTGTTTCTCAATGTCCTGGTGGCTGTTAGGGGGTCTGTAATACAATCCCACCAGTGTGATTGTACCCTTCTTAATCCCGAGTTCCACCCAAACGGACTCAGTGTCTGAACTCTCCATTATGCCTCCCCTGAATGCAGCTGTGATATTGTCCCTGATTAGTAGTGCAACCCCCACCTTCCTCTTTTACCTCCTCCTCTATCTTTTCTAAAACTCTGAAAATCTAGTACACTAATCCCCCATTCCTGCCCCTCTCTCAAGCAAATGTCATAGTAGTTCCGTGTACTGATTCATGGTCTAGGTTCATCATCTTTACCCATAATACTCCGAACATTAAAATATACGCACATCAAACCGTCCGTCCTATCATACCCATTATATCAATTTTGCCTCTGAATACCTTCCCTGACATCTGTCTTCCAGGTCCATTCTTCCCTTTTTGACCTGGGGCTCCAGCTCCCAGCTTCCCTGCAAAACTATTTTAAACCCTCCCGAGTAGCTGTAGCAAACCTCCCGGCCAGGATGTTGGTTACCCTCCAGTTCAGGTGCAACCCGTCCCTCTTATACAGGTCACCCCTTCCCCAGAAAGGATTCTAATGATCCGAGAACTTAAAACCCTGCCCCTTGCACCATCTCCTCAGCCACTCATTCATCTGCGCTATCACCCCATTCCTACCTGCACTAGCCTGAGTCACAGGGAGTAATCTGGAGATCACTACCTTGGTGATCCTTCCCTTCAGCCTCTTTCCTAACTCTATGTACTCACTCAGTAGGACCTCGTCCCCTTCTCTGCATATGTCATTGATCTTAAGAACTGCCAGCTTGTGGACGCAAAGGACTTCAGGCCATGACCATGTACCCCAGTAAGTTCCCCACGACAACTTTCTGTCGCGCATGTGCCACCACATGTGAACTCACTCGCCTGCTGGGCGAATTCCCAAACCTCAGCAAGCCCACACTTTCCACTGGAGTCACAAAGCACGGGGACCGAGCACCATATTCCCACAACAGGCTCACCAGCCCATGCCCGTGCATGTGCACTGGACCCAAAAAAGCTAGCCATCGTGAGGGCTGAGCTGACAGACCACAGTACGTGTGCTTGCAACACTGTGTGTCCGACAGAGTGATCAGCAGCACTGGGGCCCCACAGGGGACTGTCTTGTCTCCCTTTCTCTTCACCATTTACACCTTGGACTTCAACTACTGCACAGAGTCTTGTCATCTTCAGAAGTTTTCGGATGACTCTGCCATAGTTGGATGCATCAGCAAGGGGGATGAGGCTGAGAACAGGGCTACGGTAGGAAACTTTGTCACATGGTGTGAGCAGAATTATCTGCAGCTTAATGTGAAAAAGACTAAGGAGCTGGTGGTAGACCTGAGGAGAGCTAAGGTACCGGTGACCCCTGTTTCCATCCAGGGGGTCAGTGTGGACATGGTGGAGGATTACAGATACCTGGGGATACGAATTGACAATAAACTGGACTGGTCAAAGAACACTGAGGCTGTCTACAAGAAGGGTCAGAGCCGTTTCTATTTCCTGAGGAGACTGAGGTCCTTTAACATCTGCCGGACGATGCTGAGGATGTTCTGCAAGTCTGTGGTGGCCAGTGCTATCATGTTTGCTGTTGTGTGCTGGGGCAGCAGGCTGAGGGTAGCAGACACCAACAGAATCAACAAACTCATTCGTAAGGCCAGTGATGTTGTGGGGATGGAACTGGACTCTCTCATGGTGGTGTCTGAAAAGAGGATGCTGTCTAAGTTGCATGCCATCTTGGACAATGTCTCCCATCCACTACATAATGTACTGGGTGGGCACAGGAGTACATTCAGCCAGAGACTCATTCCACCGAGATGCAACACAGAGCGTCATAGGAAGTCATTCCTGCCTGTGGCCATCAAACTTTACAACTCCTCCCTTGGAGGGTCAGACACCCTGAGCCAATAGGCTGGTCCTGGACTTATTTCCATCTGGTATAATTTACATATTATTATTTAATTAATTATGGTTTTATATTGCTATATTTATACTCTATTCTTGGTTGGTGCGACTGTAACGAAACCTAATTTCCCTCGGGATCAATAAAGTATGTCTATCTATCTATCTATCTAACATGGGAATGCTTGGCATTGTACACTGGTCAAGTGACCCTTGGGCTCTACCATATGGTCCCTGAGCCCAATGGTGGTCGCCATCCTTGCGGCAGTTACTACCACCTCAACGGAGACACAACCCCTGATCGTTACCCGGTCCCACATATTCAAGACTTTTCAGCACATTTAACCAGAACGATTATTTTTTTTCTAAAGTGAGGGGGCTACCATCTGTGTGCTCTGAGGATGTTCCCAAAACTGCTGTTACAGCTCTGTTTGGCCTACTTGAATTCCTGCGCATGCCATTAGGGCTGAAAAATGCAGCACGGACTTTCCAGTGACTAAAAGACTTAGATTTTCTTTTTCTTTACCTGGCCGACATACTTGTCCCCAGCGCATCCAAAACCGAACACTTATCACATCTCCGCACACTTTTCAAGCACTTAAGCCAATATGGAACGATTATTAACCCCGCTAGATACCAGTTCGGGTTGTCTACTATTGACTTTCTCAGCCACCGCATCGCCGCAGGAGGTGCCACTGTTATAGATTTTCCACTGCCCTGCACTACCAAAGCACTGCAAGAATTGTTAAATATGGTGAATTTCTATCACTGCTTTATTCCGCGAGCTGCTGAACTTCTGCTCCCCGCTGTATAGGGCCCTTAAAGGTAATGTCCCTAACTGCGTGCTTGGGTGCTCAGCAGACATGACCAGAGCATTTGACGACACCAAATGATCCCTTTCGAACCTGGTCCTAACAGCGCACCCGTAGCCATTAGTACTGATGCCTCAGACTGTGCTGTGGGTGCTGTGCATGATCAGTTGGTCAGAGGCATGTGGCAGCCACTCGCCTTCTTCATCCGGCAGCCCCTGAAAGGATGTTTGCCCACCGTCGATGCCATACACTGACTGTGCCAGCATGGCAGCTGACCAAGCTACCGACCCGGAGGTCCAGGCTTACGGGATAGCAGTCATGGGCCTGCGGTTGCCTGACATCAGGCTCGGGGACGCAGGAGTCTCTCTCCAGTGCAATCAGTCTCAGCCAGTCGCCCTCACCCCATAGTGCCTGTAAACTGGAGGCGTCCTGTTTATGACCCCATTCACGGCCTATTGCATCCGGGCAGGAAAGCTTCACAAAAGCTGGTTGCTTTAAAGTTTGTGTGGCACAGGACGTGGAGACTGGCGTGCAGCATGTATTGTGTGTCAGTGGGCAAAAATTAACCGTCATGTTTGTTTCACCCTTGCCGATAGTGTGACCACATCAATGTGGACCTGGTTGGTCTTCTTCCTCCCTCCCGTGGTTCCAGGTATCTCTTTACCACAGTGGACCACACCACCAGTGGCCAGAGGTTGTCCTTCTAGCATCGACGATGACTATAGACATGGCTAGGACGTTCATCTATGCCTGGGTTACTCGGTTCTGCATGCCATCTGATATTTCTTCTGACTGCAGTCCCCAACTCATGTCAGATCTCTGGGCCACAATAGCCCAGAACCTTGGTATTAAATTGCATCACACAACGGTGTATCACCTGCACCCCAATGGTCTGTGTGAACGGTTTCACTGTTCCTTAAAGCCTGTCCTGAGGGCCTTCCTGTCAGATGAGTGTTGGCACAATCGTCTCCCATAGGTCCTGCTGGGGCTCGGAACCACTCCTAAAGAGGACCCGCAGTCGTCCGCGGCTGAACTGGTATACAAGCTATAGGTGTTGGGTGATTTTATTCCTGACACCACAACCGTCTGGTCGGTGTCTCAGCGGCATTCTACCCTCCTCAGTAAACTCACCTATTCCTACCTCCCATCATGTTGTACAGCACTCTTGGTTTACAGTTGACCTACATTCAACCTTGTTCATTTTTGCCCGCCATGATGCACATCAATAGCCCTTTAGGTGCCCTTACAGTGGCCCGTTCTGCATTCTGGAATGGAGTGAAAAGACTTTCATTGCAGATAGGAAGGGTAAACCTAAATGTATTTCTGTAGATCGCCTTAAACTGGCTCACCAGGACCTGATGGTTCCACTACCATGCCCCGTACATCAGGACGTGCCCATGTGCATGTCAGCACACCTGGGGTGAGCCAGAGGCACCTGCTGTTACTCCAGTCAAAGCACACAGGACCTTAGCCAGGCTGCTCCTGTGAGCTCCAGGTGGAGTCTCAGTGCTGGTTTTGGTGAATTCTGGGGGCGGGGGGGGGGGGCGTTGCTGTGTAGGGGTAATGTAATGGGTGACACCTGGCACAGGTTGGTCATAATAGAAACTGTTCTTCATAATTCACAAACACTATCTTTCAGTTGTTGTGTTCACTTTAAGAGACAGTGTCTGACGTAATGACGTCAGTATCAGGTGACTGCTTTTGGTTTGTAATGGAAGTAAAGGGGTGCGGCTTTTATTAAGCACAAAAAAAGATTCTCGCATGTTTTATTCACAAAATCCTACATTGGTTCAGGAGCCTGGTGGCTGTAGGGTGATAACTGTCCTTGAACCTGGCGGTGCAGGACCTAAGGCTCCTGTAATAGCAGCAGTGAGAAGAGAGCATGGCCTGGATGTTGGGGGCCCTTGATGATGGATGCTGCTTTCTTGTGTCATGTAGATGTGCTCAGTGCTTGGGAGGGCTTTGCCTGTGATGGACTGGGCCATATCCACTCCTTTATGTAGCTTTCTCTCTGAGTGACCATTCAGAAATTTTTTTATCAGCTACAAGTGTTCTGAGGCATCCTGAAATTGTGAAAGTTCTACCTAGTTATGAATGTTGGACCTAAATCTCTGTGCCTCTACCTGATCATTTCAGTTCTGTCCAGTACTACGTGTATACAGTTATGTGTATACCTGTAAGTGCTTCAGATCAAAGTTCAAAGTAAGTTGATTATCAGTATATGTCACCAACTCTGAGATTCGTTTTCTTTTGGGCATTTCACAGTAAATACAAGAAACACAAAAGAATCAATGAAAGGATGGACAGACAACCAGTTGTAAAAGACAACAAACTGCGCAAATACAAAAACAAAAAAAAAAGAAATAAGTAAACAATAAATATCGAGAACATGCGATGAAAGTGAGTTCCTAGGTTGTGGGACCAGTTCAGAGTTGTCGTGATGGAAGTTATCCCCTCTGGTTCAAGAGGCAGATGGTTGAGGGGTAATAACTGTTCTGGAACTTGGAACAGGGGAGGGACAATGTGGCCAAATCTGCTCTCGAAGTGCACCGAGGATATTAAGGGTGACGCATTTAGACGAAACAAACAATGTGGCCCTCCAACAATGGTCAGATTTAAAGTCCTGCCCCTGTGGACGCACAAATTTAATCAGTGTTATTGGAAAAAGTGGGGATCCCCATCCAATTAGACTAGCAGAGAGAGTTTATCACTGATACCCTGGGGTCACATTCGTTGTCGCCTGACTCCCTGAATGCACAACGCACTCACCACTCTGCAGAGACGCTGCAACGAGGTCTGACAGCCCATGCTCGGCTCCATTACGAGCACCGATTCAAGAGATTAAAATTGCCAGGCTGAGAGAGGAAAACGAACAGGTGTTTAGCACCATCTGCCTGTGCTTGACCGGTCTCCCTCTCTTCTCGGTACTACTACCGGGCAGGAAGGTGCTGGAGTCTTGCGTCCCACACCACCAGGCTAGGAGTAGTTGTTACCCACAACCATCTGGCTTCTGGACCGGCTCCACTTACCTCAGCGCTGAACTGCCGACTCACTCTCAGGGACCCTGCAGTTCATGTTCCACGTGATGTTTTCTTTTTTTTCACTATTTGCGCGATTTGTCCTCTTTTGAACATTGGATGTGTGGCTGTCTTTGTTGTCTGTGTTTGTCCAGGATTCTGTAGTGTTTTCATGTTTCGCAAATGGCTGCAAAAAAGTGGATCTCAAGGTTGTATATGATGTGATAGCACTTCGAGGAGATTACTCGCAGGCCGGTGGAGCTAGTGTAAAAGGAGAGTTTTGCAGGTGTTCGTACATTCCAGATGTCCAATCAGTGTCGGGAGCTGAGCACTGCCAATTAAATAAAGTACAGAAGGGGCCATTGTCCGGAGTGGGCCGGCAGTGAGAGTGAGAGTGTCAGGCTTTGGCTCAAGAGGTTTCGACGGGAAGAGTCTGAGGCCAAAGACACAGGTTAGAAGATTTGGTCCTGGCGGCCCATTGTACCGTGCAGGCAGACTGGCAGATATGGCAGTGGAGTTCTCCTCCGGTAGGATGTGGGAATTCATGGAACCTGATAGTCTTCCCGATGACTACACCTGCGGGAAGTTCAGCCAACTCCAGCTCTTGAAAGGCCGCATTAAGGAGCTGGAGCGGGAGTTGGATGAACTTTGGATCATCCGGGAGGCAGAGCAATTGGTAGATACATCTTTTGAGCGGGTGGTTACACCCAGAGTGCAGAATTCGGGGAGTAGATGGGTGAACACCGAGAGAGGTAAAGGGAAAAAGAAGTCAGTGTAGGTTCCCCTGTGGCCATTGCCCTCAGCAACAGGTTTACCCCTTTGGATACTGCTGAGGGGGGTGACCTATCTGGGCAAGGCAACAGCAGCCAGACCAATAGCATTGTGGTCAGTTCTGAACCTCAGAAGGGAAGGGTGAAGTCAGGCGGAGCAATAGTCATAGGGCACTCAAGAGTTAGAGGGACAGATAGGAGATTCTGTGGCAGCAAAAGAAACTCCAGGATAGTGTGTTGCCTCCCGGGTGCTAGGGTCCAGGATGTCTCTAAGCGGTTGCAGAATATTCTTGAAGGGGGGGTGAGCAGCCAGAGGTCGTGGTACATGTTGGTACCAATGACATAGGCAGGAGAGGAGTAGAGGTCCTGCGCAGTAAGTTTAGGGAGTTAGGAAGGAGACTAAAGAGCAGGACCTCCACGGTAGTAATCTCTGGATTACTCCCAGTGCCACAAGCTGGGGAAGGTCAGAAAGGGAAGATAGCACAGATGAATGAGTGGCTGAGGATATGGTGCAGGGGGCAGGTTTCAAGTTCTTGGATCATTGGACTCTTTTCTGGGAAGGAGTGACCTGTACAAGTGGGACACATTGCACTTGAACTGGAGGGGAACCAATATCCTGTGAGAGAGGTTTGCTAATGCTATTGGGGAGGGTTTAAACTAGATTTTCGGGGGGGGGGAGAGGGTGGGAACCGAAGTGAAGAGACAGAGGATGGGGCAGTTGGCGTACAAGTAGTGACAGCTTGTAGGGAGTTTGTGAGGAAGGATAAGCAGATGATAGAGCAAAGAGGCATTCATCCAGATGGTTTGAGATGTATCTATTTTAATGCAAGGAGTATCATAAACAAGGCGGATGAACTTAGTGTGTGGATCAATACATGGAACTATGATGTTGTGGCCATTACAGAGACTTGAATGACTCAGTGGTAGGAACGGTTGCTGAGAGTGCCAGGCTTTAGATGTTTCAGAAAGGACAGGGAGGGAGGCAAAAGAGGTGGGGGAGCAGCACTGCTGATCAGAGATAGTGTCACGGCTGCAGGAAAGGAGGAAGTCATGGAGGGATTATCTACTGAGTCATTGTGGGTGGAAGTCAGAAACAAGAAGGGGACAATAACTCGACTGGGTGTTTTTTATAGACCCCCTAATAGTAACAGAGACATCGAGGAGCAGATAGGGAGGCAGATTCTGGAACGGTGCAATAATAACAGGGTTGTTGTGATGGGTGATTTTAACTTTCCTAATATTGATTGGCATCTCCTTAGAGCAAAGGGCTTAGATGGGGTGGAGTTTGTTAGGTGTGTTCAGGAAGGTTTCCTGATGCAATATGTAGATAAGCCAACTAGAGGAGAGGCTGTACTTGATCTGGTATTGGGAAATGAACCTAGTCAGATGTCAGATCTCTTGGTGGGAGAGCATTCTGGAGGTAGAGATCACAACTCCTTTACCATAGTGCTGGACAGGGATAGGAGCAGACAATTTGGAAAACATTTAATTGGGGTAAGGAGAAATATGATGCTATTAAGCAGGAGCTTGGGAACATAAACTGGGAGATGTCCTCAGGGAAATTCATGGCAGAAGTGTGGCAGATGTTCAGGGAACACTTGCATGGCATTCTGCATAGGTATGTTCCATTGAGGCAGGGAAAGGATGGTAGGGTAAAAGAACCATGGTGTACAAAGGACGTAGAAAATCTAGTTAAGAAGAAAAGAAAAGCTCATGAAAGTTCAAGGAACTAGGTACTGTTAGAGATCTAGAAAATTACAAGGGTGCCAGGAGGGAGCTCAAGAATGAAATTAGGAGTGCTAGAAGGGGCCTTCTAGGAGGCCTTGGCAAGCAGGATGAAGGAAAAATCCAAGGCATTCTACAAGTTTGTGAAGAGGAAGAGGATGAGCTGTGTGAGAATAGGACCAATCAGAAGTGCGAGTGGAAACGTGCATGGAGTCAGAGGAGGTAGTGGAGGTACTTAATGAATACTTTCCTTCAGTATTCACCAGTGACAAGACCTTCAGCAATTGTGGGGAAGAGTTACAGTGGACTGAAGCACAAGTGTATAGACATTAAGAAAGAGGATGTGCTGGAGCTTTTGAAAGGCATTGTTAGATAAGTCACTGAGACCGGACGAGATATACCCCAGGCTAATGTGGGAAGCGAGGGAGGAGATTGCTGAGCCTCTGGTGGTGATCTTTGCATCATCAATAGGGACAGAAGAACCAGAGGATTGGAAGGTTGCAAACGTTGTTCCTTTGATCAAGAAAGGGAGGAGAGATAGCCCAGGAAATTATAGGCCAATGAGTCTTACTTCAGTGGTGGGCAAGTTTTTGGAGAAGATCCTGAGAGGCAGGATTTATGAGCATTTGCAGAGATATAATCTGATTAGGAATAGTCAGCACAGCTTTGTCAAGGGCAGGTTGTGTCTTACGAGCCTGATTGAATTCTTTGAGGATGTAGCAAAACACATTGAGCAGTGAATGTAGTGTATATGGATTTCAGTCAGGCATTTGATAAGGTTCCCCATGCGAGGCTCATTCAGAAAATAAGGAGGCATGGGATCCAAGGAGACCTTGCTTTGTGGATCCAGAACTGGCTTGCCCACAGAAGGCAAAGAGTGATTGTAGATGGTTCATATTCTGCATGGAGGTCGGTGACCAGTGGTGTTTCGCAGGTATCTGTTCTGGGACCCCTCCACTTTGTGATTTTTTTAATCTAAATGACCCGGATGAGGAAGTAGAAGGGTGGGTTAGTATATTTTCTGATGACACAAAGGTTGGGGTGTTGTGGATAGTCTGGAGGGCTGTCAGAGGTTACAGAGTGACATCGATAGGATGCAGAACTGGGCTGAGAAATGCTGCATAGAGTTCAACACAGATAAATGTGAAGTGGTTCATTTTGGTAGGTCCAATTTGAAGACAGAATATAATATTAATGGTAAGACCCTTGGCAGTGAGGAGGATCAGAGAGATCTTGGGGTCCATGCCCATCGGACACTCAAACCTGCTGTGCAGGTTGCCATTGTTGTTAAGAAGGCATATGGTGTGTTGGCCTTTATCAAACATGGGACTGAGTTCAAAAACCATGAAGTAATGGTACAGCTATACAAGACCTTGGTTAGACCCCACTTGGAGTACTGTGCTCAGTTCTGGTCACCTCACTACAGGAAGGATGTGGATGCTATAGAAAGGGTGCAGATGAGATTTACAAGGATGTTGCCTGGATTGGGGAGCAGGCCTTATGAGAACGGGTTGAGTGAACTTGGCCTTTTCTCTTTGGAGCGACGGAGGATGAGAGGTGACCTGATAGAGGTGTACAAGATGATGAGAGGCATTGATTGTGTGGATAGCCAGAAGCTTTTTCCCAGGGCTGAAATGGCTAACATGAGGGGGCATAGTTTTAAGGTGCTTGGAAGTAGGTACAGGGGAGATGTCAGAGATAAGTTTTTCACACGGAGAGTGGTGGGTGCGTGGAATGCACTGCCAGCAACGGTGGTGGAGGTGGATGCAACAGGGTCTTTGAAGAGACTCTTAGACAGGTATATGGAGCTTAGAAAAATAGAGGGCTATGCACTAGGGAAATTCTAGGCAGCTTCTAGAGTAGATTACATGGTTGGCCAAAGGGTCTGTAATGTGCTGTAGATTTCTATGTTTCTACATGCATACCTTGATAATAAATTTGAACCTTGAACATGTCAAAACTCTGCAGAAAGGGGGTCATCTAACATAAATGTATATGATCTTTACATTGTGAAATATTATGGATATAAGACCATGCTCCAGTAAAGCTCTATACTACCTTGCCACCCCTGAGTAATTTTATATAGGTCAGCGCAACATTGTGGGCTGAAGGGCCTTTAATGTGCTGTCATGTTCTATGATAAAAATTACTACACCAATACACTGGCAATAGGTAATTGTTTTATATGGACTCCAGTCGATTCCCCAATTTATATAAAATACTTCATTCAACAAAGTGATCTGGGAATACAGATTCACAATTCCTTGAAAGTGGTATCATGGGTAGATAGGGTTGTAAAGAGAGCTTTTGGCACACATCATCATCATTATGTGCCAGGTCGTGTGACAAGGGCGATCATGGTCTTGACCATTCTGGGCAAATTTTTCCACAGAAGTGGTTTGCCACTGCCTTCTTCTGGAAAGTGTCTTTAAAAGACAGGTGACCCCAGCCTCTTCAGAGATTGTCTGCCTGGTGTCAATGATCGCATAACCAGACTTGTGATCTGCACCGGCTGCTCATACGACCATCCACCACCTGCTCCCACAGCTTCACATGACCCTGATTGGGGGGAGGGGGGTGCTAAGCAGGTGCTACACCTTGCCCAAGGGTGACCTGCAGGCTAGCGGAGGGAAGGAGTGTCTTACACCTACTTTGGTAGAGACATATCTCCACCTATTGGCACATTGGCTTTCATAATCAAAGCATTCAGTACAGCAGTTGGGATGTTATGTTGAATATGTATAAGATGCTGCTGAGGCTTAATTCTAAGAGTACCATGTGCAGTTCTGGTCACCTAAATATCAATAAGGCTGAAAGAATACAGAGAAAATTTACAAGGATGTTGCTGGGACTTGAGGACCTGAGTCATAGGGAAAGGTTGAAGAGGTTAGGTCATTTTTCCCAGGAGCATAGCAGAATGAGGGGAGATTTGATAGAAGTATACAAAATTGTGAGGACTATAGATAGGGGAAATGCAAGCAGGGTTTTTCCACTGAGGTTGGGTGGGACTACAGATAGAGGTCATGAACCCACCCAAGCAACACACCCAAAATGCTGGAGGAACTCAGCAAGCCAGGCAGCATCCACAGAAAAGAGTAAACAGTTGACGTTTTGGACTGAGACCCTTCATCAGGACTGGGAAAAATAGATGAGAAGTTAGACCAATACACATCAAAGTTGCTGTGTTCACCAGCAACTTTGATGTGTGTTGCTTGAATTTCCAGCATCTGCAGAATTCCTCGTGTTTGAGAAGTTAGAGCAAGTTGGTGCGGGGAGGGGAGGAAGAAATACAAGGTGATAGGTGAAACTGGGAGAGGAGGGGTGAAGTAAAGAACTGGGAAGTCATTGGTGAAAGATAAAGGGCTGGAGAAGGGGGAATCTGATTGGAGAGGACAGAAGACGATGGAAGAAAGGGAAGGGAGAGGAGCATCAGAGGGAGGTGATGGGTAGGTAAGGAGATAAGGTGAGAGAGGGAACAGGAATGGGAATGGTGAAGGTGGAGGGGCAATTACTGGAAGTTCAAGAAATCAATGTTCATGCCATCAGGTTGATGCCAGATGAAATATAAGGAGTTGCTTCTCTAAACTGAGTGTGGCTTCATCATGGCAGTAGAGGAGGCTATGGACTGACATGTCAGAATGGGAATGGGAAGTAGAATTGAAATTGAATTGAAATGCCTGACCTGCTGAGTTTCTCCAGCATCTTGTGTGTGTCACTTGGATTTCCAGCATCTACAGTTTCCTCAACTATTAACCTACCCACCATCTACATTTTCATCCAGGTCATTTATATACATCTCCAACAGTAGAGGTCCCAGCATAGATCCCTGTGGAACACCACTGATTACAGACCTCCAGCTCAAATAAGTCCCTTTAACCACTAACTTCTGTCTTTTATGGACAAGCCAAACTTTTCTCAAATGTTGACAAAGGGCTGAAGATGGGAGAGGATATGGAACAAAGGGGAGGAGATGGGGAGGGTAACCAGAGGAAGGAATATGTGGGTGATGTGAAGGGGAGGGACAGGGGAAAGGGGGTGATGAGATAGGGGAAAAAGGAGGATAAGAGGGGAGTATTCCCCACTTACAGCTGTCCTGATTTTAAAATTCCCTGCTTATTTTAAGTTTCCTGTTGGCCGCTCACCTTCACAGCACCAGTGATCAGGGTTCAATTCCCACCGATGCCTGGAAGGTGTTCGTACGTTCGCACCATGACCACATGGGTTTCCTCCCTCACTCCGAAGACATACGAGTCAGGGTTAGAAAGTTGTGAACATGCTACGTTAGCAGAAGCACGGCAACACTTGCGGGCTGACCCAAGCACAATCCTCGTTGATTTGACACAAACGATGCATTTCACTGTATGTTTCAACATACGTGTCACTAATAAAACTAATTGTTAATCTTTATCTCCCCTATTTGTGTAACCTCCTGCAGCATACAACATGTGACACGTAAGACCATTAGTTATAGGAGCAGAATTAGGCCATTTGGCCCATCGAGTCTGCTCCACCGTTTCATCATGGCTTATCCATTTCCCTGTCAGTCCCAATCTCCTGTCTTCTCCCCATAACCTTTCACGCCCTGACTAATCAAGAATCTGTCAACCTCTGCCTTAAATGTACCCAATGATTTGGCCTTCACAGCTGCCTGTGGCAACAAATTCCACAGGCTCCCGTATGAGCCAGAAGTCATAGGGCTACAGTTCCAGGCCCTTAACACGTTCTCTGAGGAGCTGGTGCAGATGTGGTTATCTGGGAAGCTGCAGGTCTCCCAGATGTAAACGTGTATGGCAGATAGAGGTTTAAAGGGGGACGGGTCACAGGGGAGTGGATCCCACTTACAGTTGTCTTGATTTTAAAATCCTCCTGCCTTTTTGAAGTTTTCTGTTGGACTCACATGCTCCCCTATCGGTGTAACCTCCTGCAGTGTACAACCTGCGACATTCTTGTGCTGCTCAAATTCAGGCCTCCCAACCCCTGACTTGAGTCACGTTCATGGCCCCATAATATAAAAGAGGATACGGAAAGTTTTTTTCCAATATACAGTACCATGCAAAAATGTTAGGTACATATATATAGATTGGGTGCTTAAGACTTCTACACAGTACCGTAGTAATTTTATGTATTGTACTGCTGCCACAAAAATAAACAAATTTCATGCCATATGTGAGCGATGGTAAATCTGATTCTGAAATGGGTCTCTTGTAGACTGAGAGTGGGAAGGGGGGCAGGGAGAGGGGAATCATGGTTGGGGAAAAGGGGAAGGGAGAGGGGAGGGAGCAGGAAGCACCAGAGAGACATTCTGTAATGATCAATAAACCAATTGTTTGGGATCAAATGACCTTGCCTGGTGTCTCAAGATTGTGTGTGTATGCACCCTCACCACCACCTTCCCCCACACCTCGCCCGACACTCCTTCTCACCCACCTGTCCCACACCCCTCCTGCGGCACTTCACCTTCACCATTCCCAACATCCTGTGCGCCTGCCAGATTTACAAATGTTCTCTGCTCCACGTTGACAAAAGACTTAGGCACCCGAGCTACAACTATATATAGGAGGCTAAGGGATTTGCACAGTACTGTGTAAAGAGTAAAAGGGACGCGAGAGTGGATATCGGACTGCTGGAAAAACAATGCTGGAGAGGTAGCAATGAGGGACAAAGAAACGGCAGACAAACTTAATGAATATTTTGCAACAGTGTTCACTGCGGAAGACACGAGCAGTATGCCAGAAATTCAAGTGTGTCAAGGAGCAGAAGTGAGTGTAGCTGCTATTACGAAGAAGGTGCTTGTGAAGGTAGATAACTGCTGAGTGTATTTAAAGCGGAAGATGCTAGGTTCTTGATTATTCAGGGCGTCAAAGGTTATGAGAAGGCAGGAGAACGGCATTGAGAAGGGAAATAAATCGGCCATATATATAAATTAATGGCCTCATCTTCAGATACCAAGTGCTAGGGGGCCTGAGATCTGGAATTACCTCCCTCAACCTCGACACTTCTCCCCCTTCCTTGAAGCTCCTCAGAATCCATCTTCTGACCAGCCTTTCAGACCCTCCCGCCAATGTGCACTTATGTGGCTTGGTGCTGCTGCTTTCTGTTCACGTGTTCCTGTAAAGCCATTAGGGATGTTTAGAACAGAGAACATTACAGCACAGCCCAGCCCATGATGTTGTGCCATCCTTTCAATCTACTCCAAGAACAATCAAACCCTTCCCTCCTACATAGCTCTCCATTTTTCAATCATCCACAAGCCTATCTAAGATTTTTTAACATATCTCCAATGTATCTGCCTCTACCATCATCCCTGGCAGGGTATTCCACACACCCACTACTCTCTGTGTAAAACACCCACCTCTGACCACAATACTTTCCTCCAATCACCTTAAAATTATGCCCCCTTTATATAAGACATTTGCACCTAGGAAAAAGTCTCTGGCTCTCCTTTCAATCTATGTCTCTTATTATATTGTACATCTCTATCAAGTCACCTCTCATCCTCCTTCACTCCAGAGAGAAAAACCCTAGCTCGCTCAACCTATCCTCATAAGACATGCTCTCTAATCCAGGCAGCATCCTGGTAAATTTGCTCTGCACCCTCTCTAACATTTCCAAATCCTTCCTATAAAGAAGTGACCAGAACTGAACACAATGCTCCAAGTGTGGTCTAACCAGTGACTTACAGAACTTTAAAAGATAGGAACAGAATTAGACCATTTGGCCCATCAATTCTTCTACACCATTCCACCATGGCTAATTTATTATCCCTCTCAACCCCATTCTCCTACCTTCTCCCAGTAACTATTGACACCATGACATTCAAGGACCTATCAACCACTGCTTCAAATATACTCAATGATATGGCTTCCAAAGCTGTCTGTGGCAATGAATTCCACAGGTTCACAACCCTCTGGCTAAAGAAATTCCTCCTCATCTCTATTCTAAATGGACATCCCTCTATTCTGAGTCTGTGCCCTCTGGTCCTAGATGCCCCCAAAGGAAACATCCTTTCCACATCCACTCTATCTAGGCCTTTCAATATTCAATAGGTTTCCATGAGATTCCCTATCATTCTTCTAAACTCCAGGAAGTGCAGGCCCAGAGACATCAACGCTCCTCACTATTCTCATGAACCTCCTCTGGACCCTCTCCGATCTCAGCACATATTTTCTAAGTTAAGAGACCCAAAACTGCTCACAATTCTCCAAGTGTGGTCTGACCAAAGTCTAATAAAGCTTCATCATCACATCTTTGCTCTTATATACTAGTCCTCTCGAAATGAATGCTAACATTGTAATTGCTTCCCTTACCACCAACTCAACCTGCAATTTAACCTTTAGGGGATGCTGCATGAGGACTCCCAAGTTGTTTTGCACTTCTGACTTCTGAATTTTCTTCCCAGTTAGAAGATTGTCTATACTTTTACTCCTTCTACCGAAGTAGATGACCGTACACTTCCCTAAACTAAGTTCCATCTCCGCTTTGCTCATTCTCCCAATCTGTCCAAGTCAATCAACAGACGCCCATCTTTCCAGGGAAACATGAAAAGCAGTAGTCCCAACACCGATCCCTGCGGAACACCACTAGTCAGTCACCACCAGCCAAACAGCGTTATTTCCGTTCTTTGCCTCCTACCAGTCAGCTAATCTTCTATCCTTGCTAGTACCTTTCCTGTAACACCATGGGTTCTTATCTTGTTAATCAGCCTCATGTGCGGCACCTTGTCAAAGGCCTTCTGAAAATCCAAATGCACAACATCCATTAACTCTCCTTTGCTTATCCTGTCTGTTATTTCCTCAAAGAATTTCAGTAGATTTGTCAGGCAAAATTTCCAACCACTGAGGTCAGACTAACCGGCCTATAATTTCCTTTCTTCTGCCTCCCTCCCTTCTTGAAGAGTTGTGTGACATTTGCATTTTCACAGTCCTCCAGAATCTAGTGATCCTTGAAAGATCTTTACTAACACCTCCATAATCTCTTCTGCCACCTCTTTCAGAACCGTAGGGTGTAGTCCATCTGGTCGGGGTGACTTACCTATCTTCAGATCTTTCAGTTTCCCAAGCACCTTCTCCCTAGTAATAGCAATTACACTCACTACTGCTCCTGACAGTCTCGAATTTAATGTTTCTGCAACATTAGCTCACATGCCTTGAACTTTAATTTTATTTATTTATTTTATTTAGCGATACTTCTAGCCCAATGAGTCGCACTGCCCCAGCAACCCACCTATTAACCCTAGCCTAATCATTGGATAATTTACAATGACCAATTAACCTACTAATCAGTACGTCTTTGGACTGTGGGAGGAAACCGGAGCACCCGGAGGAAACCCATGAAATCATCGGGAGAATGGACAAACTCCTTACAAATGGTGTAGAGATGAACTCCGAAATCTGATGCCCCAAGATGTAATAGCGTCGTGCTAACCGTGGCACTCTAATCCCCCGATTTAATGAAGGTCAACAGACCACATCACATGCCTCCTTAACTGCCCGATCATATAAATAGAGTTAAATCTTAGACCATAAGACATAGGAGCAGAATTAGACCATTCAGCCCATCGAGTCTGCTCTACTATTCCATCATGGCTGATCCATTTCCCTCTCAGCCTCATTCTCCTACCTTATCCCCATATCCTTTCACCCCCTTACTAATTAAGAACATATCAACCTCTGGCTTAAATGCACCCAGTAACCTAGCCTCCACAGCCACCTGTGGCAACGAATTCCACAGATTCACCACCCTCTGGCAAAAGAAATCCATCATCATCTCTGTTGTAAATGGACATCCCTCTATTTTGAGGATATGCCCTCTGGTCCAAGACTCCCCCACTATAGGAAACATCCTCTTCACATCCATCTTCAGTCTTATCAACCTGCACAGCAACTTTGAGGGACCTATGGATGTGGACCCCAAGATCCTTATATCATCTGTTAAAAAAAACATTTATAAATGCAAACTCAGCTTGAAGCCATCGGATCAGCGAGCACAAGTTACATTCTGTTGACAGATTGCAAGCAGACTGTGCTTTGAATAAATTCACACAGCCAGTGCATTTCTCACTGAGAGCCAGCACCCCCCATGATTCTGAAATGTGTTCCTACAAGTTTCCAGCCTGAAGTCTTTGAATGTTGAGTGATTTTGACCTTGAACGCCGCCAGTAGAATAAGTTACTCCAACAATCACTTATATATTATCAACTAATCTCAGGAAACTGGTAAGTGAAGTATTGGCAATCACCAGTTTCTCGGAAATGTCACATTCTTACAAGATAAGACACAGGAGCAGAATTAGGCCATTCGGCCCATCGAGTCTGCTCCGCCATTTCATCAAGGCTGATCCATTTCTCTCTCAACCCCAATCTCCTGCCTTCTCCCTGGATCCTTTCACACCCTGACTAATCAAGAACCTATTAACCTCTGCCTTAAACGCACCTAGTGACCTGGCCTCCACAACAGCCTGTGACAATGAATTCCAGATTCACCATCTACTGGCTGAAAAAATTCATCCTTACCTGTTCCAAATGAATGTTCCTCTATTTTGAGGCTGTGCCCTCTGGTTCTGGACTCTCCCACCAAGGGAAGCATCCTCTTCACTTCCAATCTATCCAGGTCTTTCAACATTCGATAGGTTTCAGTAAGATCCGCGTCCCCACTCCACGCTTCTAAATTCCAGCGAGTTCAGGATCAGGGCCTTTGATCACTGCTGATATGGTAACCCTTTCATTCTTAGAATCATTCTTGTGAACCTCCTCAGAACCCTCTCCAATGTCAGCACATCCTTTCTTAGATAAGGGGCCCAAAACAACTCACGATACTCCAAGTGTGGACTCACCGGTGCTTTACACAGCCTCAGCATTACATCCTGCTTTTATATTCTAGTCCTCTGGAAATGAATGCTAACATTGCATTCGCTTTCCTCGCCATCAATTCAGCCTTTAGGGACTCCTGCATGAAGACTCCCTAATCCTTTTGCACCTTGGATTTTTGAGTTTCCTCCCCATTTAGAAAATAGTACACCTTTATTCCTCCTACTAAAGTGCATGACAAGACACTTCCCTATACTGTATCCCACCTGCCAATTTCTTACCCATTCTGCACTGACTTGAGCACAGTAGGAGGTTTTGGGGACTGGGTGGCACCGATGATCACATCTGCAGAGGGTTGTAAACTCAGCCAGCTCCATCACAGGCACCAGCCTCTCCACCATGGAGGACATCTTTAAAAGTCGATGCCTCAAAAAGGCAGCATCCATCATGAGGGTCTGTCACCATTTGGGACATGCCCTCTTCTCATTATGACCATCATGGACGAGGTACAGGAGCCTGAAGACCACACAAAATGTTTTAGAGACAGTTTCTTCCACTTTGCCATCAGACTTCTGAACAGTCAATGAACCCATGAACACGTTCTCTTTTTGCACTATTAACTTATTTATTGTAACTTGAAATCATTTTTATCTATTGTGCCATACTCCTGCCACAAAACAACAAATTTCATGACATGTCCTGTAGATACAGATAGGATATAGTTAGGGTAAATGCAAGCAGGCTTTTTCCACTGAGGTCGGGCGAGACTAGAACTAGAGGTCATGGGTTAAGAGTAAAAGGTGAAATATTTAACGCGAACCTGATGGTGGCACAAGTGTGGAGCCAGCTGCCAGTGGAAGTGGCGGATGCGAATTCGATTTTAACATTTAGTAGGTACACGGATGGGTGGAGTAAGGAGGGCTATAGTCCAGGTGCAGGTTGATGGGCCAAGGCAGAATAATAGTTTGGCAGAGACTAGATGGGCTGAAGGGCTTGTTTCTGTGCTGATGTGCTCTATGACTCTATATGCCAGTGATAATGAACCTGATTCTGATACTGACTTTCCTGCTTTGATGCAGTGGTGAACCCGTGTTACCCTGTCAGAAGTTCTGTCCTTCCAGTGGTCTCATGTGGCAGCCAAGACTCAGGTGGTCATGAGGTCAAGTCACTCTTCAGAGATCTACCAGGATCTCTGCAATGACTGAGAATTTCCTTGCTGGAGAAAGGCTGTGAACTCCAGGCAGATTGTTGGGTTCAAACTCATGAGTGTATACCATTCATTGAGGTCTTGGGACAAATAACAGTCGTTAGCACAACGCTTTACAGTACCGGTGACCCAGATTCAATTCCCACTGCTGTCTGTGAGGATTTTTACGTCCTCCCTATGATCATGTGGGTTTCCTCCGGGTGCCCTGGTTTCCTCCCACAGTCCAAAGACGTACCAGTTGGTAGGTTAATTGGTCATTGTAAATTGTCCCGTGATTATGCTGGGTTAAATAGCGGGTTGCTGGGCAGTGATACTCAAAGGGCGAGAAGGGCCTACTCCGCGCTATATCCCAATAAATAAATACCATGTGTACTACAAACCCAAGAACTGTAATTAACATCATTTATTGAATGTTACAGACTGGGTTATAGGGCTGACGTCACACCTTAGTGTTGAGCTGACGACAGCCTCGTTTTTGTTCCTTCGGACTACAAACTCATCTCTGATTACTCACCATCTGTACAGAATATAGTGAAAACCAAACCAGAATCAAAACACAAAATGCTGGTGAATTCAGCAGGTCAGGCAGCATCTATGTAGAAGAATAAACAGTTGATGTTTTGGGCTGAGAACCTACATCAGGACTGGAGAGGATGAGGGCAGAAGCCAGAATAAGAAGGTGGGGGAGGGCAGGGAATTTAAACTGTGAGGTGATACGTGAAGCCAGGTGAAGGGGGAAGGTGGGTAGGGATTGGGATGAAGTGAGAAGCTGTGAGGTGAAAGGTGGAAAAGGTAAAGAGCTGAAGGAAGAGGAATCTGATTGGAGAGAAGCGTAGACCAATGGAGAAAGGGAAGAAGGAGGGGCACCTGGGGAGGTTATAGGCAGGTGAGAAGGGAAGGGGTAAGAAGGGACCAGAATGGGAAATTGAAAAAGGAGGAAGCAGGTACGAAATCACTACTCTGGAGGAACGCCATTATCTGCAGACTGCTACCTACAAAAATTTGAATGCATCAGCGATGAGTCACTACAAACACACCAGTTCTCTTGGTATGAAGACCAGCTAGGGAAGTGCTCTCTGTAGGTTTTATGATGCCAGTCTGTACATCTTAAGCTCTAAACCAGTTACTGTGAGATACCATTTCCTGCAGATTGCTCAGGACTCCAGAGGTAGAGACCTAAAGCCCAAAGGCTCTGGGTCGTCTTCTCTGGAGGTGAGAGGTCCGATGTTGTGAGTCTAGGCCAGGGACTGGAGGTCGGAGGCCTGATGTCTGCAAGTCTAGGCTTGGGAGTGGAGGTTGGATGCCTAATGTCTGTGAGTCTAGCCCAGGGAGTGGAAGTTGAAGGAATGATTTCTGCAAATCTAGGCCAGGAACTGGAAGTCAAAGGCCTGACGTCTGTGAGTCTAGGCCAGGAACTGGAGGTCAGTGGCCTGATTTCTGCTCGTCTTGGCCAGGGAGTGGAGGTCAGAGGCCCAATTTCTGCAAGTCTAGGCCTGGGAGTGGAGGTTGGATGCCTGATGTTTGCGAGCCTAGACCAGGGATTGGTATGTCTGCTAGTCAAGGTCAGGGACTGCAGGTCGAAGACCTGATTTCTGCAAGTCTAGGCTATGGCAGAGGCTGGAGGCTCGCTGCCTGTGAGTCTGCAACTTAGGAATGGAGTCCTGTCTTGGGGTAGAAAGACTGTCTGTGTGTGTGAGTGGGGTGGGGTGGGTGTGGCTTGTTTTGTGTTGAGTTTTCTTTTGGTTGTTGCTGCTTGTGCTGTTTTGCTGAGTATTATGGTCTGGCGATGCTTGGGGGCTGTCCCCAGCACATCGTTAGGTGTGTTGGCTGTTAACACAAAAATGACGCACTCACTGTATGCACGTGATAACTAAATCTGAATCTGAGAATTAACGAGAGAAATAAACTTGTGCTGGGATTGGACTTGGACTAAATAATAAATTCTGATGAAAAACCAAAGTGGATTAGAGTCAGATTTCTGAATGGTCCATGAACATTTTTGCTCTCCTTTTGCACTACTTAATTTTGGTTGATCTATATTTCTTAATATAATTCATAGTATATTTTATGTTTTGCATTGTACTGCTGCCCCAAAACAAGGTTCACGACATACGTCAATGACAATTTGTTATTCTGATTCTGATCTGTACTGTACCAGCTCCATGCACCTTTATTTGTCTCGGAGGGTCTGGCACTGGCCAGTTAATGCAGAGTAGATACAGGTTGCACATAAATTTAATTTGTGTCCCAGCACAAACAGCAATGGAGAAATGTTTTCAATCCGTCTGTATCTCCCCGCAGGACTGCTCACTTACTCCACTGCACAGGTTCAGTTTTCGGTATCTCAATATTCTTTGCTTCAAACTCTTCCCACGGCTGCAGCTTGGGTCCAGGAATCATAATGGTCTGGTGTTTAAAAAAAGACAAATTATCATTTCCATCACTGAAATTATTAAACATCTTTCACCTTTCCTGCTTTACAGAGCAAGAATAGAATTCAAAAGTAACTCCACTGTCCATCCTATATTATATGGAATATTTTAAAGACATGGGTGTCAGGTTTTAAAGAAATCCTCCACTGTAATTGTAGATTTCTTACACCCAAATCAGTCTTGGCTTCTAGCTTCAATATACAGATTAGAGCACAAAATCTTACCTGACGCACTAGCTCATGGCAGATGGAGTTGAATCTGGCAAAGTGTGAAGTGATTCACTTTCAAAGGTCAAATTCGAAGGCAGAATACAGGGTCCTTATTAGCAGTGTGGAGGAACAGAGGAATATTGTGGTCCCTCAAAATTGCCGCGCAAGTTGATAAGGTGGTTAAAAATGCGTTTGGCGTGTTGGCCTTCATTAGTCAGAACACTGAATTCAAAAGTCATGAGGTAATGTTGCAGCTCTATAAAGCTTTGGTTAGACCACACTTGGAATATTGTGTTCAGTTCTGGTCACCTCATTATAGGAAGGATGTGGAAGCTTTAGAGAGGGTGCAGAGGAGATTTACCAGGATGTTGCCTGGGTTAAAGAGCATGTCTTATGAGGATAGGTTGAGTGAGCTAGGGCTTTTCTCTAGACCAAAAGAGGATGAGGGAGAGGGGATGTCAGAGATCAGGCTTTTGCACAGAGAGTGGTAGGTGTATGGAACACGCCGCCAGGGGTGGTGGTAGAGGCAGATACATTAGGGACATTTAAGAGACTTTTAGATAGGCACATTGATCACAGAAAAACGGAAGGATTGATTTTAAGAATAGGTTAAAAGGTCAGCACAACATCATGGCTGAAAGGCCTGTACTATATTTGGTCTTCTATGTTCTCATTACTGAGGGACCGACTACACTGCAAGTGACGCATGTCAGATGAGTAAGCTAAGATTCCATCTTGGATAATTGTAAAAGAAATTCTCGTGGCATTATTCAAGCAGCAAGAGGATTATCCCTGGTATCCAGCTAATAATTACCTTTCAAGCATCAGACAGATATGTGGTGTCTTCTGGGGAGCTTCTCTTAAAAGGGCTGCAGAATGACCATATTACAATTGCAAACACTCACATAGAGCGTAGACCACTACAGCACAGTACAGGCCCTCTTGTGCTGACCTTTTAAGCTACTAAGATCAATCTAACTCTTCCTTCCCACATCACCCTCCATTTTTCTAACATCCACATGTCTAACAGTCTCTTAAATGTCCTTAATGTATCTGCCTCTACCGCCATGCCTGGCAATGCATTCTACTGAGCCATCACCCTCTGTGTAAAGGACTTACCTCTGACATCCCTCCTTGACCTGAAAATTATGTACCCTCGTTTTAGCCATTTCTACCCTGGGAAAAAGTCTTTGGCTATCCACTTGATCTGTGCCTCTTATCAAAGATTTAAAGTACATTTATTATCAAAGTATGTATACAGTATGGAACCAAGAGATCCATCCTCCCGCATACAGCCACGAAACAAAGAAACACCATGGAACCCGTTCAAACACCCAACGCATGAGAGAAAGAACAGATCACGCAAACAGTAATAAAGTGAGTAACACACAGAATATTAAATTTCAAACTGCAGAGTCCTCAAAATGGTCTAGGAATGTTCAGTTCAATTTAGCACCATGTCATTCCTTTGCTGCACTGAAGCACCATGATCAAATTGTGCAAGTAGCAGAAAAGAAAGATCATCTTGTACACCTCTATCATCGTTCTTCACTCCAAAGAGAAAAGCCCTCGCTTGCTCAGCCTATCTTCATCAAGTATACAATGATTTTTATTAGCAAAATGGAAGATTTCTACAGATGAACTGTGGAGAGCAATATAACTGGCTGCATCACTGTCTGGTATTGGGGGGGCCACTGCACAGAACCAAAATAAGCTTCAGAAAGTTGTGTACTCAGTCAGCTCCATCATGGGTATTAGCCTCCCCAGTATCCAGGACATCGTCAAGGAGAATCTTTAAGGACACCCAGGACGTGCCCTCTTCTCATTGCTACCATCAGGGAGGAGGTACAGGAGCCTGAAGACACACACTCAACGATTCAGGAACAGCTTCTTCCCCTCTGCCATCAGGGAGGAGGTACAGGAGTCTGAAGACACACACTCAACGATTCAGGAACAGCTTCTTCCCCTCTGCCATCAGGGAGGAGATACAGGAGCCTGAAGACACACACTCAACGATTCAGGAACAGCTTCTTCCCCTCTGCCATCCAATTTCTAAATGGACATTGAACTCATGAACACCACCTCACTACTTTTTTTTTACTCTTTTCATACTATTTATTTAATTTAACTTTATATATACTGTAATTTACAGTTTTTAAGTATTGCAATGTACTGCTGCCACATAACAAATTTCACGAGATATGCCAGTGATATTAAACATAATTCTGATTCTGAAATACATGTTTCTCTTGTTCTTCTGTTGTGTAACTGTAACTTGCTCATAGTTTTGGGTTCTACTTAAGTGTTCACAATTGTAACATAGTAATTTTGCAGGCTATTTAAGACATGCTTCCACTAACAGATACCATACATCTGTCTGTTAGTTGAAAGGTAATTATTGGCTGGGCTACCAGGAATAATCCTCTTGCTGTTTGAATAATGTCATGGGAATTTCTTTCACAGTCAGCTGAGACACCAAGATAGGGCTATAGCTTACTCAAGATTCAAGATAGTTTAATGTCATTTCCAGTACACAGTGTAAAGGAGAACAAAATAATTGTTATTCTGGACCTGATGCAGAACAAAAAACAACACAGTAAGATTAAGAACACAATAATAATAAAAAAACACAACTATAAATACATAAGTTAGCTTGTGTACAATACTGTGCAAAAGTCTTAGGCACCCCAGATGTTCCGAAAACTTTTGCACCGTACTGTATTGCCAACGTGGAGCAGAGAGTGAATATGGCCTTCACAGCCATCTATAGCAGCGGTTCCCAACCACCGGGCCGCGGACTGGTGCCGGGCCGCAAAGCATGTGCTACTGGGCCGCGAGGAAGCGATATGATTTGGCGATAGGAGTCAGCTGCATCTTTGCTCATTCCCTGTCACGCCCACTGTTGAGCTTGAACGCACGCGAGGTCATTACCCGCGCGTCATCCATGTCAGCGCGGAAAGGAGATCAACTCCTCGAGCTTGCAAATGACGGCGGGCTGAAAAGTATGTTTGACATAACATCTCTGCTGGCATTCTGGATCAAATTCAAGGCTAAATATCCTGAGATAGCCATGAAAGCACTGAAAACGTTGCTTCCATTTCCAACATATCTCTGCAATGAACGCAACGAAAGCTAAATTGCGGAATAGACTGGACACAAGGAACCCCCTTCGAGGATCGCTGTCTCCCATCACCCCTCGATGGGACCGTCTTGTTGCAGGAAAACAAGCCGAGGGCTCCCACTGATTCAGCGATATTGGTGTGTTGCAATGATTTTATATGTTCATACGGGGAAAATATGTGCTGTGTGTTTAATATCCCAACGTTACTTAAAATGTTATGATGCTATTGACTTATATAACCATATAACAATTACAGCACGGAAACAGGCCATCTCTGCCCTTCTAGTCTGTGTCGAATGCTACTCTCACCTAGTCCCACTGACCTGCACTCAGCCCATAACCGTCCATTCCTTTCCTGTCCATATATCTATCCAATTTTTCTTTAAATGCTAATATCGAATCTGCCTCTACCACTTCACCTGGAAGTTCGTTCAACACTTACTTCAAGCTCCCCTATCCTCCCCTGATAATTGACTTATCACTATACTCATGCGAAGAAAATATGTGCTGTGTGTTTAATATTAAATTCGTAAGATAAACCCTTTTAGAAAGGAAATTGAGTGAATTAGCCACTTATCACCGATATTCCGGTCGTGATTAACACCCCCCTCCCCCCCCCGAACAGAATCGCCAAAAACGATTTGTAGAAAAAAACTGTACATTCATGCGCGCTAGTGCCCGCGCAAGGCTTCATGGTCATTGTAGTCTTCCTCAGGGTAAACCCAGCGTATTTGACTGCTACTCTCGTCCATTGGCAACCCTACCCACCAACCCCCACCCCCCCAGTTGGCCAGTCCACAAGAATATTGTCAATATTAAACCGGTCTGCAGTGCAAAAAAGGTTGGGAACCCCTGATCTATAGCACATCATTCCACAGGCAAATAATTACTTGGGAGAATGGGACCTGCTCACGGGGTTTCATAACCGGCCATTGTTGTTCGGCACACCAAGGGCTCGGCCTAAGAGTCCGGCTCGGATTTGGAAGCCGAGGATCTCGGGGCTCTGGAGACGGGCAGATCGAGGGTCGGTGTCGCGACAGGAGACCCGTGTGTCATCAGAATATCTACGGCTGTGTGCCCGGAGACCCGAGATCTTTGAGGTCTTTGGGCACAGAGCTCGAAAAAAGCGACATAATGGATTTTTAACATGGTAAACCAGCAAGTTATTTGTTATGTCTCCCCGCCTGCTGGGAAAACGGAGACACCTCCTTCTCCCTTATTAGGGCGAGAGAGAGACCCTGTGGCATGTCGTATATCGGGTGAAACACGAAGTCTTTGGGGTAACTGCAAGTCTGTGTCTTTGCTGTTGCTTTGCTCACTCTTGAGTGCTCAGTGGCAGTGCCGATGCTGTTTTTTGCCGGTGGGGGGAGGGGGATCATTGCTCGCTGCCGCTTACACGTGGGAGGGAGGAACTGGGGGGGACTTTGGGGTTCTAACATTTAACTGTCGTTCATTTTTTGGGACACTCCTCTGTTTTCATGGATGGTTGCGAAGAAAAAGCATTTCAGGATGTATATTGTATACATTTCTCTGACATTAAATGTACCTTTGAACCTTGAACCATTGAGATTTGCCACCCTCTGGCTAGAGAAATTCCTCATCTCTGTTCCAAAAGAACATCCTTCTACCCTGAAGTTGTACCCTCTGGTTCTAGACTCCCCCACTATAGGAAACATACTCTCCATGCCCACTCTGTCTAGGCCTTTCAATATTCAGTAGGTTTCAATGAGATCCCCCTCGTTCTTCTAAACTCCATTGAATATAGGCCCAGTGGCATCAATCTCATTTTGGAATCAATGCCAATCCTGCATGCCTTGTCAATGAGAGAGGACGGAGGAGAATGGCTAGACTGGTTCAAGCTGACAGGAAGGCAATTGTAACACAAATAACCACGTGTTACAACAGTGGTGTGCAGAGGAACATCTCTGAATGTACAACATGTCGAATCTTGTAGTGGATGGGCTACAGCAGCAGAAAACCACACTGGGTTCCACTCCGCTACCTAATAAAATGGTCACTGAGTGTATGTTTCAGTATGTTGAGATCATGCAGTATTTCCGTATTAGGGGTTTTTTCCATCAAACGCTGGTGTTTCTGTGGTTTGGAGGTAGGAGGCTTCTATGTAAATGTTTCTCTTGGAAAGTTGAAAGGTGGGCAGACAGTAAATTCCACCTGTGCTGTTTGTGTGAAATGTTCAGTGACTTGTACCCATTGCACAATGGGTTTGCCTGAAATATTTCTATCTTAAGCTATTAGGCATTAATTATCGCACAGAAGAAATGAAACAAGATCATGCAGATGCTGGAAATCTTAAGCAATGCACAAAAAAGCTGGAGGAACTCAGCAGCTCTAAATAGAGTGGACTTGCAGAGGATGCTTCCTAAAGTGGGGGAGTCTAAGACCCGAGGGCCCAGCCTCAGAATAGGAAGTCCTTTTAGAACAGAGAATGAGGAGGAGTTTCTTTATCCAGAGGATGGTGAATCTGTGGAATTCATTGCTACAGATGGCTATGAAGGCCAAGTAATTGAGTATACTTAAAGTGGACGTTGAGAGGTTCTTGATTAGTAAAGGCACCAAAGGTCACGGGGAGAGGCAGAAGAATTGGGGTTATGAGGAATAAAGCAATCATGATTGAATGGTGGAGCAGACTCAATGGGCTGAAAGGCTTCATTCTGCTCCTGTGTCTTATGGTCTTTAAATGCCCACTATTACTTTAGTGGGGGGAGGGGATTAAACTCCATCACGACTATGTTCAGGTTGCAGCGAGGTAAGGGTTAATATAATGCCCAGGCAAGGATAGATTGCACATCAGAATCAGAACCAGGTTTAATATCACCGGCATATGTCGTGAAATTTGTTGTTATGCAGCGGCAGAACTCTGCAATACATAGTGATAAAAACTGTAAATTACAGTAAGTATATATATAAGTTACATTAAATGAGTAGTGCAGAAAGAGAATAAAGAAGTAGTGAGGTACTGTTCATGGGTTCACTACTTTTGTTTTCTTTTTGCGCTACTTATTTAATGTAACATTTTTAGATAAACTGCAGAAAGCCAGGCAAGAAAGGTATTTGAAGAGCATGACTTCCTTTTGCATGGATTGTGGGGGGAGTTGGTGCAGTAACAGAGCCATTTCACTTACTGTACAGGAAAGCTGCAAAACACACACACCAACTAAGAGACAATTACAGAGTCCAGTGAATCAGCTTCGACAACTGTTCTTCAACTCAATCAATTAAAAGCTTTTATATAATGTAAAAATAAAGTAATTCTCTTCTACAACTAAAGAGCAAACACCAGAAATTAGGTTATTCACATCTGTTTTCAACATCTAGGACATCCCTCATATTACAAATAAGTTTTGTTCGGGAAGGCTGTGCACGACACAGAAACTCTTCACGGTATGATCACCAATTCTCTACTGTGTAAAAAGCTCATTATGTAAGGTTCAGCTGCAAGATCAGGGATATTTAGTCAACTGTATGATTCAGTTCCTTTTTAAAAGTCACATTCAACGTGCACTCAGTGACCACTCTACTTATTTACACCCCATCTGACACCAACAATCATTCCACAGTCAAAGTCACTTAGATCACATTTCTTCCCCATTCTGATGTTTGGTCTGAACAACAACTGAACCTCCTGACCGTGCCTGCATGCTTTTATGCATTGAGTTGCTGCCAGGTGATTAGTGATTCGATATTTGCATTACATATGTATGTAATAAAATGGTGACTGAGTAAATACTAATGTTACAGAGGTAGGTGAACAACTATGGTGATAAGCTAACATAACTGAGCACTCGGTATAACAGCCCACAAAATTACCTTAATGATAGGATCTTTGGGTGGGGCCCAGGCAGGTACAATCTTTCCATGCATTCTCCATGATCCATAGGGATTGACTAAGTGTCTCTCAAACACCACGTACTCCAAGACGTCTTTTGGTAAGTCCTCGTTGCCATGCATCAGCCGACCAAATCGGTCATAAATGGCTAAAGTCTAGAAGTCAGAGAGAGAATGGTTAATGGTTTTCCATTAACAATATCAAAGTCGATCAGTATAGTCAATTATGGGTGAAAAAAGATTCTCTCAAAACTAACAGGAAAGAAAAAAAAAGGCCTTAATCCTATCATGACTGGAACATACAATTTTCTTTTAAAGATTCATGCCCAAAACAAGTAGGAAACACTCATCAGATCAGGCAACACCTGGGGAGAAAGAAATAGATTTAATTTTTCAGGATGATAATCATTTCTGAAGATCATTATATGCATGTTGTATGACATCATCATTCTGTGCTGTGTCATGATGTAGGCGATCATGGTCTTCTCACGACCATGATTGTTCTTGGTCAATTTCTCTACAGAAATGGTTTGCCATTGTCTTTACAAGACGGGTGACCCCAGCCATTATCAATACGCTTCAGAGAGTGTCTGCCTGGTGTCAGTGGTCACATAACCAGGACTTGTGATCTGCACCAACTGCTCCCATGGCTTCATGTGATCCCAAGTTGGGGGGGGGGGGGGGTCTAAGCAGGTGCTACACTTGGCCCAAGGGTGACCTGCAGGCTAGTGGAGGGAAAGAGTGCCTAATACCTCCTTTGGTAGAGAGGTATCTCCACCCCACCACCCAATTTTAGGAGAGGGAACACAGAATATAGAAAATGGAACAGTCCAGCACTGTACAGACTCTTAATCTACTCCAAGCCCTCCATTTTTATTTCATCCATGTGCCAATCTCTTAAATGTTTCTAATGTATCTCCCTCTACCACCACCCCTGGCAGCGCATTCCACGCACCCAACACTCTCTGTAAAAGGCCTACCTCTGACATCATCCCTGTACTTTCTTTCAAAAACCTTTAAATATGTCCCTGGTATTAGCCATTTCCACCCTAGGAAAAAGTCTCTGGCTGCTCATTCGATCTATGCCTATTATCATCTTGTATATCTCTATCAAATCAACTCTCATCCTCCTTCACTCCAAAGAGAAAAGCCCTAGCTCGCTCAACCTTTTCTCATAAGACATGCTCTCTCATCCAGGCAGCATCTCCTCTGCAACCTCTCTAAAGCTCCCCATCCTTTCCATCCATGCTGATTCAGGAGCCTAATAATCGTAGAGTAGTAACTGGTCCTGAACCTGGTGGTGTGGAACCCAAGGCTTCTTTACATCCTGCCCAATGACAGTAAAGAGAAGAGAGCATGGACTGGATGATGGGGTCCTCGGTGATGGATGCTGCTTTCTGGCGACAACGCTCCTTGTAGATATGCTCAATGGTGGGGAGGGCTTTGCCTACAATGGACTGGGCTGTGTCCACCTCTCCCTGTAGCCTTTTCCTTTTCTGGGCACTGGTGTTCTGATCTGAGACTTGTCACTGAATGTCATTGACAGTGTCAAAGAAAATTGAATGTAAAAAAAAAATCTAATCCAAGACCCTGAGTCTGTGAATGTTGCAGCAGTCTGCCACTGAACACAGTATGGCTCGTCTTCTGCCAAGAAAAAACTGGGGTGAGGCAGCACCAACTCCACCGAGGACACTGTGCCGCACCGCACCCGGCACTCCGGTGGAGCACACCAACGCCTCTCTCCTGGGCAGCTGTAAACAGACGACATCACAGCTTGAGGCCAAGTCCTCACTACGATCGAGGCCACACAGTGGCCCCGTCATCCGCCCCTGCTTCTGCCAATAAATCAGTGAATCAGACTTGCAGCATTCCATATCAACAGTGTCCAAAAGGGTCTTGCAATCACAAGAAAAGCGACTTATATGATCACTCATTGTTAGACCGCACACTGCCTTCACGCACCGACACCAGGTGCAGGCAGCACCACGATCCACACCAAGTCTAGCTCCTTCAGTTTCTCCACCAACCAGCAACTCGATCATGGGGTGGACCTGCAGTACTTTAAGTTCTTAATGTCCAACAGGGCCTTACGATTGTAAAAAATACATTAAAAAAAAAGACAATAACACCTTTTGTTGGCCCCATAGAAGCTGCTGTGCCACCATCTTACCAGAAGTCTACTGTTCTATATACTATATATACAGAATGGAAGCAAGGCTTTTGGCCTAATGGGGTCTGTAAGGATATTCATGGCCTGTGTAATCCTTTCCCATTCCACTTGATCTGTTGTCACATCTTCCTGTATTCCTGGCTCATGTACTTACTTAGATTCCCTTCGAAGCATCAAAATTATTTGCCTTTAACTACTTCATGTGCCAATGCATTGCCCATTTCAATACGGTAAGGAGGTTTTTCACAAATTTCACGTTGGATTTAGTTATCAACTATTTATGTTGGAAACTCCAAGTTTTGTAATCAATATCCACGTTAGAAATGTTCTGATCTTTCGAAGCCTCCACCTTCTTGTCTACTCTCCGCGTGAAGAGAAATTTGTAAGTTAGGAGTCTCATGCAGGTGATAGATCCTTTTGTAACTATTGATACTCAGAATTTATTATCAACGTACATACGTCACCATATACAACACTGAGATTCATTTTCTGCGGGCATCCTCAATAAATCCGTGATAGAATAATAACCATAACAGAGTCAATGAAAGACCGCACCAACTTGGGTGTTGAACCAGAATGCAGAAGACAACAAACTGTACAAATACAAAAAGAAAGAAATAATAGTAATAAATAACTAAGCAATAAATATCGAGAACATGCGATGACGAGTCCTTGAAAGTGAGTCTATTGATTGTGGAAGCATCTCAATGATGGGGCAAGTGTAGTTATCCCCTTTGGTTCAGTTCAGGAGCCTGAAGGTTGAGGGGTAATAACTGTTCCTGAACCTGGTGGTGTGGGACCTGAGGCTCCTGTACCTCCTTCCTGATGGTTGAGGGGTAATAACTGTTCCTGAACCTGGTGGTGTGGGACCTGAGACTCCTGTACTTCCTTCCTGATGGTTAAGGGGTAATAACTGTTCCTGAACCTGGTGGTGTGGGACCTGAGGCTCCTGTACCTCCTTCCTGATCGTTGAGGGGTAATAACTGTTCCTGAACCTGGTGGTGTGGGACCTGAGACTCCTGTACTTCCTTCCTGATGGTTAAGGGGTAATAACTGTTCCTGAACCTGGTGGTGTGGGACCTGAGGCTCCTGTACCTCCTTCCTGATGGTTGAGGGCGTAATAACTGTTCCTGAACCTGGTGGTGTGGGGCCTGAGACTCCTGTACCTCCTTCCTGATGGTTGAGGGGTAATAACTGTTCCTGAACCTGGTGGTGTGGGACCTGAGACTCCTGTACTTCCTTCCTGATGGTGGAGGGGTAATAACTGTTCCTGAACCTGGTGGTGTGGGACCTGAGGCTCCTGTACTTCCTTCCTGATGGTTGAGGGCATAATAACTGTTCCTGAACCTGGTGGTGTGGGACCTGAGACTCCTGTACCTCCTTCCTGATGATTGAGGGGTAATAACTGTTCCTGAACCTGGTGGTGTGGGTCCTGAGGCTCCTGTATCTCCTTCCTGATGGTTGAGGGCGTAATAACTGTTCCTGAACCTGGTGGTGTGGGTCCTGAGGCTCCTGTACCTCCTTCCTGATGGTTGAGCGGTAATAACTGTTCCTGAATCTGGTGATGTGGGTCCTGAGGCTCCTGTATCTCCTTCCTGATGGTTGAGGGCGTAATAACTGTTCCTGAACCTGGTGGTGTGGGTCCTGAGGCTCCTGTACCTCCTTCCTGATGGTTGAGGGGTAATAACTGTTCCTGAATCTGGTGATGTGGGTCCTGAGGCTCCTGTACCTCCTTCCTGATGGTTGAGGGGTAATAACTGTTCCTGAACCTGGTGGTGTGGGACCTGAGACTCCTGTACCTCCTTCCTGATGGTTGAGGGGTAATAACTGTTCCTGAACCTGGTGGTGTGGGTCCTGAGGCTCCTGTACCTTCTTTCTGATGGCAGCAGTGAGAAGAGAGGATGTCCTGGGTGGTGGGTGTCCCTGATGATGGATGCTGCTTTCTGTGGAAGATACTACACTATATCTTCCATTTGGTATCTCTTCACTTAGTTTTCAATTTTTTTTTAAAAGACACTGCATCCAAGATGAGATCAGGCTCTTGAACCAAAGGGATAACTTCATTCAACTTCACTTGCCCCATCATTGAAATGTTCCCACAACCAATGGACTCTTCATCTGACGTTCTTCATCTCATGTTCTCAATATTTATTGCTTATTTATTTATTATTTGTCTTCCTCTTTTGTATTTGCAAAGTTTCTTGTCCTTTGCACATTTTTGTTTGTCCGTCCTGTTGAGTCTGGTCTTTCGTTATTTCTATTATGGTTCTTGGATTTTCTGAGTATGCTCAAGGAAATGAATCTCAGGGTTGTTTATGGTGACATATATGTACTTTGATAATAAACTTACTTTGAACTCTGAGCTACCACATACCTGTTTGTTGGTTGAAGAGTAATTACCGTCTGGGATAATCAGGAATAGTCCTCCTGCTCTTTGAATAATGCCATGGGAATTTCTTACACAAGTTCTAAGGGGTGGTTCTATGTTCTACATCTATCAGTTACAGTAAAGAAGGCTGTTAAAATACCTGCTGCGTGTGGAATCGGATGGTGACCTGGCCATATAAATTCCCCTTGCTGACCATGTCAGGACATCGGATGTGGACAAGCTTCGGTGCTTCCAGGGAGTGCAGGAACTTCCAGCGGATTGTCTTGAACCTGTTGCCACGCACCATGTCCTGATGGAAAGACCAGAGACTCCTATTAATCTGCTTTCCTCAATGGGAAGAAGGATCCATTTTGTATGTTAAAGATGTTTTGCATTTTTAAAGCACCTTTCATGACCTCAGCACAACCAAAAGCGTTTCAAAGTTTAAAAGTTCAAATTTCAAAGTAAGTTTATTATCAAAGAGTACACATATGTCACCATATTTATTTATTATTGAGATACAGCACGGAGTCGGCCTTTCTGGCCTTTCGAGCTGCGCCGCCCAGCAATCCCCCGATTTAACCCCAGCCTAATCACAGGACGATTTACAATGACCAATTAACCTACCAACCGGTACAACTTTGGACTCTGGGAAGAAACGAGAGCACCCGAAGGAAACCCACATGGTATGGAGAGAACAGAAAAAGTCCTTACAGACAGCGGCAGCTATATAATACCATGAGATTTCTTTTCTTGCAGGCATTCACAGTAGAAGAAATCCAATAAAATTAATTTTAAAAAACTACAAAGACTTACAAGCAAGAAATATGCAAAAGATTGTGCAAATACATTTAAATAAATAAATAAAACTGAGAACATGAGTTGTAGAGTCCTTAAAAGTGAGTCCAGTTCAGTGATGAGTGTTGTAGTGAGTGAAGTGCTTCACTGTCAGTCAACAATGAACAAAGAGTAACACATACAAAATGGTGGGGGAAGTTAGCAGGTCAGGCAACATCTATGGAGATCAATAAACAGTCGACATTTCGGGCCGAGACCCTTCAACAGGACACTTTCAGCAGTTAAGAGATGAAAAGATCCAGAGCGGGTGGAAGAACAGAGCAGGGTGTCCAAAAAGAGGAGGAGGGCTGATAATGGGTCATCAGCGCGGGGTGGGCGAATCCTTGTTGAATGCAAGGAAAGCTATCAATTTGCACAAAACAACCTCAAACAAACAGAAGCATGGTAATGCTTGAACATCTCATCATTTATTTTAGCTGAAGGATGTACTTCAGCGAGGATGACTCTATTGCTGTCCACTGAAAGTCAAAGTTTATTGTCATATGCACAACAAAGAATCAAGGAAGGATCAACTTTATTCGCCATTGATGTACATCTACATAAGGTGGCGGGGTGGAGATACATCTCTTCCAAAGGAGGTACAGTATAAGGCGCTCCTCCCCTCCGCTAACCTGCAAGTCACACTTGGGTAAAGTGTAGCACCTGCTTAGCTCCCCGCCCCCCGGCCCTCCCCACCCCACCCCACCTCTGATTGAGGTCACAGAAGCCATGGAAACAGGTATGAGCAGCTGGCGCATATATCGAGTCCTGGTTATGCGACCCCTGCCTGATACCAGGCAGACAATCTCTGAAGAGTATTGATAATGTCTGGGGTCACCCATCTTGTAAAGACACTGCCCAGAAGAAGGCGATGGCAAACCACTTCTGTAGAAAAATTTGCCAAGAACAGTCATGGTCATGGAAAGACCATGATCGCACACTTTACGGCACATACGGCACAACACATAACGAACGAACAGACATTTACATGTATTCGGAATTTGCTCTGGTATGTTGGTCACAGCACAACATGCAGCAAAAGCAACAACATTCAACAATTATAAAGGATTACATAAAAACAAAGTTAGAGGTTTAAGTACAGATATGGAATAAAATGTGCATAAATACCATTATATAATTACAATGTAAACAGAATTTTTATTTTTTTTAATTTTATTTTTATTTGGATAAGGAATTCACAAATATCATGTACTTTTTACACACATATAACCTTTTCCATTTTTTATATGTATAAAACTATAATTATTTATACATTCTTAAGTACACATTGAGATGATATAAAAGGAAATTAGACACTTAAATAGATAATTATGTACTGTGGTAATTCTAATCTATTAGGCTAAGTAATGGTATTAGTTGTTAAGAAAAATGGTAATAATAGTTTCCATATAACTCTTATGGACCATTTCCACTGGTCCAAAATGTTGTACGTAAGCCTATGTAACAACCATTGTAGGTGTTTATATCCTAATTTGTTCATGCTTGCTCCTGCCCGCAGACATAATTATCCAATCCCTATGTACTTATTTACTTAATTTTTCCTTTTTTTATCCCTTTCCCAAATCTTTCCCTTTACTAGTGTTAATTCTCTATTTTCCAAAAGAAAACAAAAAAAAAGACATTTAGACTAGGGGTGCTTACGTTAGCAATATTACTGTGTTGACGAGAAGAGCAGTATAAGTCATTAGGAGAGTCATCTAAAGTCTGCTCGCATTGGGGTTATATATTCAATCCATTTATTCCAGATTTGATAAAATTTTTCTTTTTGAATTCTCAGGGAGTAAGTCAACTTTTCCATTTTAAATATTTCCAAGATAATTTCGTGCCAATCTTCTAATGTAGGTGGTATTGGATTTAGCCACTTTCTAGTGATTGATTTCTTACTTGCCGCTAAGAGGGCCTGCAGCAACTTTATATTTTCCTTCTGTTCAAGAAACAATACGTGCCCCAAATAGAGCGTCTCAAAGTTCAGAGGTATCTGGGACCTAAGTACCTTAACTAATGTTCTATGAATACCTTCCCAATATATACTTAATTTAGGGCAATCCCAGAAAGTATGAAAATGATTTGCCTCCTTGGAGCCGCACCTTCTCCAACACGTCACGTTTGTATCGTTATATTTTTCCTGATATGGGGTCTTGAAGTATCTTATAATGTTTTTCCAACAATGTTCTCTCCAAGTCAAAGAATTAGTCGAGGACCATTGAAAGCTGCAGATTTTCCCCCAAGCCTCCTCTGAAAGTACCAACCCCGCCTCTTTCTCCCACTTCTCTTTAATATACAGTGTATTTACATTTTTAGCATGGGAGAGTGCGTTATATAATCGAGAAACTGATTTACTAGGTATTGAACTGCAAGCCGAATTCAGAATCTTGAAAAATTCTAATTCTACTGTTGATAGGTCTGTATATCTACAACTCTGGTTAACATAGTTTCGTACTTGAAGGTACCTAAAAAAGTCATTATGTTCTAGGCCATGTTTGTCCTGCAAGATTTGGAAACTTTGTAATACTCTTTTATCTATAAATGAGAGGTAGGTTGTAAGACCTTTCTTTATCCATAGCTCAAATCTTTTATCTCCTCTGTTGGGAAGGAATTCGGTATCATATGCACACCATCTAAAGAGTTTTAACATGTTATTAATTCCACATGAATTAACCACCTTCTGCCATACTTTTAATGTAAGATTTATCCAACTGTTTTTAAATTTTTCCAACTGGGCCATCAATCCTTTGTCAGCTATTGAGGCCTGTAGAGGAAAACTGTCAACTAATCCAAATTCTATTTCCTTCCATCTAGCCTTATATTCCCTATTACACCAATATAACAGAGGGGTTATCTGTGAGGCATAAAAATAATTTCTCAGGCAAGGAAGAACCATACCTCCTCCTTCCTTCCCTAACTGTAAGGTGTTATATCGAATTCTAGGTTTCTTTCCTTGCCAAATGAAGCAGGAAATCCATTTGTCCCATTCCCTGAATTGATTATCATCCACCTCCACCGATAAAGTACGGAAAAGATACAATAACCGAGGAAGAATATTCATTTTTATAGTATTTATCCTTGAATTTAAACTTAAAAAGGGGATAAGATTCCATCTATGCATATCTGCTTTTATCTCTGAGATTAATGGCCCATAATTTACCTGTGACAGTGTTGAAAGATCCTTCGGCAGGGTTATTCCTAAATATTTTAATGATTTAGCTTCCCACTTAAGATCGTATGTATCCTGCAATTTTTTGGATGGTGTATAATTTAGGGACATAACCTGCGTTTTCTTTACATTTATTTTATAACCTGATATTTTCCCAAAGTCATCCAACAGTGTAAACAATCCTATAAATGATTTTTCTGGTTCACTCAGATAGACCAAAACATCATCTGCGAATAACGCCACTCCCAGCCACCTTGATACCTTTTACGATTTCGCTCTGTCTTATTAGTTGGGCAAGCGGTTCAATATATAGCGCAAAAAGCAGAGGAGAAATTGGGCATCCCTGTCTAGTGCCTCTCTCTAAGATGAAGGAGTCAGAGAGGTCCCCATTTATCTTAATTCGGGCTGTAGGGCTGTCATATAGAGTCTGAATTACTTTAATAAACTTTTCTTGAAAGCCGAATCTTCCTAACACTTTGTATAGGAATGCCCAACTAACCGAATCAAAAGCTTTCTCAGCGTCCAATCCTACTACCATTGTCTCTGTCTCGTTCTTATTAACCTGTTCTAATATGTGCAGAGTTCTCCTTATGTTGTCCTGAGTTTGTCTTTGTTGAATAAATCCAGTCTGGTCTAAGTGGATTAGGCCAGGTAAAAGCTTTTCCAATCTGCATGCTAATATAGATGTAAATAGTTTGTAATCTAAATTAAGAACACTAATTGGCCGATAATTGCCACATTCTAGTTTATCTTTACCCTCTTTAGGAATAACTGAAATAATCGCTTCTCTCCAGGAAGGTGGAGTTTCTCCTCTCTGCAAGATCCAATTAAAGGTGTTAAGTAGTAATGGGGCTAACTGTGTCTTCAGGGACTTGTACCACTCTGAGGTAAACCCATCAGAACCCGGGGACTTTCCAGCCTTTAACCTAGAGATGGCCACGTTCAGTTCTTTGACAGTTATTGGTTCTAATAAACTTTCATTTTGTAAATCTGTAAGTTTAGGTAGATCTAAAAAATTCAATACACTGTCTATATAGGGCTCACTGGGGGCCCGGGGTTGGGAGTACAGCTGTCGATAATATGTTTCAAAACTCTCTTGAATTTTCCCTATTGTACTCTCCACAAGCTTTGTCTTTGGATTCTTTATTTTATGAATTGTATTGTCTGCTTGTTGTTTTCGTAATTTATATGCTAATAATCTAGCTGATTTACCTCCTACTTCATAATTCTTTTGTCTCAGGTAAAGAAAATTTCTTTGATTTTCCAACGTATAAATATCGTCAATTTCACTTTGCAATTTCCTTATTTCCTGTTTTCGATTTGAATTACTTTTGTTGCTATCTACAACTTGAAGTTATTTTAATTTTCCTTGAAGGTCTGCTAATTTTTGTGCATTGATTTTTTTCATGTGAGTGGTAATGGAAATAATTTTCCCTTTCAGTACAGCTTTCAATGTATCCCATAAGATCACTGGTGATGTTTCTCCCGTGTCATTAAGGTCTAGATATTCTTTGATTTCTCCCCTTAATCTCTCCATTACTTTCGGGTTATTGAGTATATGTGAGTTTAGCCTCCATAGTGTTTTCCTCATTTTCCTTTCCAGGATTAGAGACATAGAGAGTGGGCTATGATCCGACAGATCAATTGTTGCAATATTACAGTTTTTTATCCTGAGTCTATCTGTATTAAAGATAAAGAAATAGTCTATCCTTGAATAGGCTGAATGAGGGAAAGAGTAATGTGTATAATCTTTACTAGTAGGGTGTAATTCCCTCCACACCTCTATAATTCCCAACTCCTCCATCGATGAATTCATTTTCCGAGTCAGAGGTTTATTCTGAGTAACTGTTCTTGAAGAATCTAATACAGGATTTAATCTAATATTAAAATTCCCTCCACAAATTACTACTCCTTGAGAACTGACCATTAGGTCAAAGATGTGTCTATAAAATGACCATTCACAACCTGGAGGAGCATAAACATTCAGCAATGTTATTTCTGTACCTTCTATTCTTCCTGTGATTTTTACAAACCATCCTTCTTTGTCTTTAGTCTCTGAAATATGTTCATAATTAAGAGTACTTGATATTAAAGTAGCTACCCCTCTTTTGTGACTCAATTTATATGATGAATAAAATACATGCTTAAAGCCCATTCTTTTTAATTTTCCATGTTCAGATTGGCTCATATGTGTTTCCTGGAGGAAAGCTATTTGTGCCCTCTCTTTTTTCAATTTAGACATAATCTTATTTCTTTTAATTGGATTCAAAACCCCATTAACATTATAGGAAATTATTTTTACCAATTCAGTTTGCATTTTTCTCTAGTAGAAAAAAAAACACTCTCCTTTTCTAACCAAACAGTAAGCAATTCCTTTCAACAGTAAACCAAGACATATAACCACATCCTAGACATTTTTGAACGTGTAACATTTGAAAATTTTTCCCGACTTCCCACAGTGAGGCCTGAGCACCGACCCGCCTCAGTTCAGAGGGATAACCTCTATCTTCACCCTGTGTTAGAGGGCCTTCAGCAGTTTGAATAATCATAGAGAATTTTCTCCTATTTATGTCTCGACCAAATTGCTATCATTCAAGTTATTCCGCCTAGTTTATTTTCAGTTACCAGTTTTCATTTTACCTTTAAGTCCGATTTACTCTTTTCAGTCATTTCTCTTAATTAATCTGTATTCTCTGTACATTCGCGTCTGAATATTTGCAGCTTTTCCTTGTAGTTTGACACTCTGGTTCGTGTAGAGCGTCCTCGCCCCACTGACTGCCACGACTTCTGCCGAATCCTCTCCAGTAGTGACTCCGGTTGGGTGATAACTTCAATAGGTAGTCCCCGGTCCGCCAGGTCCGACGTTGCCTCCTCCACCGTAGCGTAAGTTTTTGTCCCTTCGTCGTAAAAGACTCTCAACCGAGCTGGATACAGGGTCTGGAATCTGATGTTGTTTTCCTTCAGGACTCTCCGTGTTTCCGTATATTCCTTCCGTCTGGCAAGAATCTCCGGTGCGTAGTCGTGGTCTAAACTGATTTTACAGTTGTTCCACATGAAGCCTTTATTTTGCCATGCCCGTTTAAGCACCTCTTCCTTCGTTCTGTAACTGAGAAATCTGACCAGAATCGATCTGGGCTGGGCGCCTGCCGGGGGCTGTGGTGCCAACACACGGTGAGCCCTTTCTATCTGTAGGTCTTTTGCGGTTGGTATATCAAGGTTCTGTCTAAGCAGCTTCTCCACGAAGGGAATCATCAACCCGGGTTTACCTTCGGTTCCTTCGGGAACTCCGTAAATCCTCACATTTTCCCTTCTTGAGCGGCCTTCTTGATCTATTAGCTTCCACTGGAGCTGCTCTTGCAGCTTCAGCATTTCTGCTATCACTTCCTCGGTGTGTTGTAGCTTCTCTTCAATTCCAACAATCCTCGCTTCGGCTTCATCTATCCGCGAGTTAGTTTTTACTATTTCTCCTTTAATATCTTCCAGCTGTTTGCTGTTATCTTGTCGGAACTCGCGAATCTCTCCGAGAATCAAAGACAGAGTCACCGATTCCCCCTCATTACCTCCGTCCTGGCTTGCCGGGGGGGGGAGCTAGACCGTCGCCTTGCTGCGTCTCTTTGTGTTTATCAACCTTCGGAGCGGACTTTTTAATCTTGTTCTTAGACATCATCCTTGCCCCTTTTATTAATATAGTTATGCAATATTAAGTATTTGTCTAAATCCGATTTTGGGGCAGTTTACCTTCTTTTTTTGTCGAGAGACCTTTTCCTTACGCCGCCATTCCCTTGATGACCGTAAACAGAATTTTTAAAAAGTGGTTTAAAGTGTTTACAGTGCAGTGACTGAGGTAATAGATGAGGGGAGTGATAGATAGATAGATAGATAGATATACTTTATTGATCCCAAGGGAAATTGGGTGGGGAGGTTGGGGTGGGGTGGGGAGATAACAAGAATGGTTGATCAGATTAACTGCCTGGGGGAAGAAACTATAAGGTGGCTTGGAAATTTTTGCTTTGCTTACCCTACAGTGCTTCCAGAAAGGAACTTTTGGAAAAGGCAGTTTGCAGGGTGGGTAGTGTCACAGCTGCAGCTTCACAGGCACTTAGCATCACAGTGCCATGGTGATTTGGTTCGTCTTACATCCGGCAGGAAAGCATTGCGCTTTCAATAATCTCACACCCAAAGGATGGCATCTCTCAGTGCAGCAATACTGGATATCATTGCCAGAAATATTCTTAAATCAGTGATGAGGAAGTCTGTGGACCACAGATTAACAAAGTTCAAAGTAAATTTATTGTCAAAGTACGTATATGTCACCATATACTACCCTGAGATTCATTTTCTTACAGGCATTCACAGTTTGTTCGTTCATTTATTATGTGCTGTGTTGTATGACATGGGTGATCATGGTCTCCATGAACATGATTGTTTTTGACAAATTTTTCTACAGAAGTGGTTTGCCATCGCCTTCTTCTGGGCAGTGTCTTTACAAGATGGGTGACCCCAGCCATTATCAATACTCTTCCGAGATTGTCTGCCTGGCGTCAGAGGTCTTGTAACCAGAACTAAGCAGGTGCTCATGTTGCCCAAGGGTGACCTGCAGGCTAGTGGGAGAGAAGGAGCAACTTTGGTACAGACATATCCGCACCCTGCCACCCTCATTCACAGTAGAACAGAGAAATACAATTGAATCAATGAAAAACTACACACAAAGACTGACATACAGCCAATGTGCAAAATAAAACAAACTGCAAATAATAAGCACTGAGAACACAAGTTCTACTGTTTAACAGTACTCTTACTGAGAAGATTATAGTTATCTAATTTATGAGGATTATCTCTTTAATGCAGATGTTGCAGGGACTGGAGGGTTTGAGCGATATGGAGAGGCTGGCCAAGCAAGATCTTTATTCCTTGGAACGTAGGAGAATGAGAGGTTACGCATGACTCTATGACATTCACCAATTGTATTATATAGAGATAGATTGTATTATATACCCTGCCATCACCGAGGCCTCATCACTAGGACAGTGAGCTGTTTACTATACTGTTTGCCTGTGCTGTACACTACATGCATTATGAATCATATTTTATTGACTTATTTGTGGTAATATTTTGTTTTATGTGCTGTGTGTGATATGTTTTGTGGGTGCACTGTGATCACTGTGTTTCATTTGGTTATATACAACATTGTGCAAAAGTTTTAGGCGCATATATATAGCTAGGGTGCCTAAGACTTTTGCACAGAACTGTAATTGTCAATGTGGAGCACAGAACTAGTTTGTAAACCTGGCGGGACCAAAGGATGCTGGGAATGGCGAGGTTTGGAGCGCCGCAGGTGGGGTGTGGGACAGGTGGCAGAGAAGGAGTGCCAGGAGTGGGGAATGGTGCTGGTGCTGACACACCCAGCCCTGAGACACCAGGCAAGGTCATTTGATTCCAAACAATTGGTTTATAGATCATTACAGAATGTCTCTCTGGTGCTTCCGGCTCCCTCCCCTCTCCCTTCCCCTTTTCCCAACAATGATTCCCCTTTTCCTGCCCCCTTCCACTTTCAGTCCACAATACAGACCCGTATCAGAATCACATTCATCATCACTCACATACTTCTTGAAACTTGGCTTTTTTTGTGGCAGCAGTACAGTACATAAAATTACTGCAGTACTGTGCTAAAATCTTAGTCACCCTAGTTATATATATGTGTCTAAGACTTTTGCACAGTACTATACATGTACAGTCAGATGACAATAAACTTGAACTAGAGTCTAGATTTGTCTATCATGTTTCTGAACCCAAAGTCATCAGAGGCGAGAGTGCTATCCAGTGACTGAAGGCTGACATTCTGTATACCCTTAAAATATCTCCCACCCTGTGAATGGACAGGAATAGCCACGTACAATATTGTTCATCTCTGTAAACAATGTATATGGCAAATAAAGCTGATCCTTAATAAGGTGGATGGGAGCAGTCTTTTCTCAAGAGCAAAAGAGCCAAAACTAGAGGACAAAGAGGGGAAATATTTAAGCAGGACGTAAAGGACGACTTTTTCACACAGAGTAGTGGGTATATGGAATGAGCTGCCAGAGGAAGTGGTTCAGCCAGGCACAATAGTATCATTTAAGAAGCACTTGGGTAGGTACTGTACATGCAAGAGCAGAGTTTAGAGCAGGGGCTCCCAACCGTTTTTATGCCATGGACCAATACCGTTAAGCAAGGGGTCTGGGATATGGACTGAACACAAGAAATTGGAATTAGATGGGTGGGCACAATGCTCAGCATTGACTAGTTGGGATGAAGAACGTGTACACATGCCCTATTGCTCTATGACCCTATAACACCGACACATTATTGTACTCAAGATTTTTGCAATCAAGTCTCTCGTCTTCCTGGGCCCAAAGCCTTCAGATGCAAGAGTGCTACCCAGTGCCTGAAGACTGACGTACTGTATACCTTTAAAATATCTCCCACCCTGTGAAAGGGCAGGAATGGCCACTTGTAGTATTATTTATCCATAAGCTGTTGAGGTCCAGACACAAAAGGAGAAACTGGACTTACCGGGTAACACCGCTCTGTTACCAATTTATGAAGCTGTACTTTGTCAAAACTGTTAAAGAAATACAAATAAAGGATGTTTGTTTGTAAAGCAAACACACCACATTTTTAACTGCATTGCAATATATCACAGCATAAATCATGAAAACTTAAAGTACAGGATGTCCATAAACTCAATTATGTGACTGTTGACTTCCTTAAACCATCTAGTTCATCCCAACCCCATTTCCTGTAACGCAGCAAATTCTTTCTTTTAAAATATTTGACCCATGAAGATGGCAGAGTTTGTCATTGAAACATTGGTTATACTTGATACCTGTACCCAGCTGGAAGCCCGAGAAGAGTTTCTTCATAGATTAGATTAGCTTTATTTGTCACAGATACACCAAATCATCGAAGTACGCAGTGAAATGTGACTTTCCACCTTTCAGGCAATTCGTTTGTGTTTTTACTATGTGATTAAGTGCATTCAGCTTTTATTTTCAAATGAGCAGTTTCAGATCTGCATTAGGTCACTCCCCGTGCAGTCAGGTAAGCAGTAAGTCAGAAAGCACATTGGCTGGTAGAAGGCCAGAAGTTTATGTCAGGAGCGAAAGAAGTTTCTATCTAAAGCCATCCTGCTGTTTCCTTAGCTTGAAAGCTGATGTTATATTGTTTAGAAGTTAATCTAAAGGTATTAATAAGATTTTGCTGAAATAGCATGTTATTTTTGAGTTTATTAGACACCAACCTAGATGCTAATGGTTTACACATACTATTTACAGAACCTGTAGTATTTACTTGTTGAAATCTTATAATATTTACCTGCAGAAAACTTATCTGTACTTATTTGTGTGAATGGGACAACGTGGTAATTGTGCTGTATTTTGTTGTTTTTCAGTTACACTCCTTATTCACTATGTCATGCCATTGAGTCTGCAATAAAACTCAGGAGTGAGGAGGCTAACCCTGACTCTCATGTCAGTTTTGAATTGAGCTTGGCTGACTGTCTAGTTGAAGTTGCAATACCTCAGCGAGGGCAGTACAGTGTCATTTCTGTCAAATCCAATCAGCAAGGATGTTCTGAGGGCAGCCTGCACACTTCCAGCACCAACATAGCATGCTCACAACTCAAAAATCACAACTCTTGCGTCTTTGGAATGTGAGGGGAAACTGGAGCCTGGTAATGCAGTTATAGGGAGAACGTACAAACTCAGCGAAGGGAATTAAACACTGACTGACCTGTGATCACTGGTGCTGTAATAACGTTATGCTAACCGCTACACTACGTTGCTGCTCCAAAATATCAAAATTATGCACTACATAAAAAACATTCCCCGCTAGTTCCCCTGTGAGTCTCTTTAATTCTGTGCCATGATTGATTAACCTACTTGTGCAAAGCCCACATTTCACTTCTGAAAACTCACGAGTTTTATATATAGCCTCCCTTTACCTCCTCTGCTCTAAGGAAAACAACCTTAACTTTTCTTTTAAGTCCAGCTAAGATAGTATATCAACCCTTAAATAGTAATTCCCTCAGTTAAACAGTCAGTTGAGACACTTAGTGGCCACTTTATGAAGTATACCTGCTCGTTAATGCAAAACAATCTAATCAGCCAACCACATGGCAGCAACTCAGTGCATAAAAGCATGCAGGCCTGGTCAGTTGTTGTTCAGGTACCAAACATCAGAATGGGGACAAATGCGATCTAAGTGACTTTACACAGTGGAATAATAGTTGGTGCAAGATGGGGTGGTTTGAGTATCTCAGAAACTGCTGATCTCCTGGGATTTTCACACACAACAGTCTCTAGAGTATACAGAGAATGGTGTAAAAAAACATCTAGTGAGCAGCAGTTCTGTGAGTGAAAACGCCTTGTTAATGAGAGAGGTCAGAGGAGAATGGTCAGACTGGTTCAATCTAACAGGAAGGTGACAGTAACTCAAATAACCACGCGTTACCACAGTGATGTGCAGAAGAGTATCTCTGAATGCACAACATGTCACACCTTGAAGTGGATGGGCTACAGCAGCAGAAGACCATGAACATACACTCAGTGGCCACTTTATTAGGTACTTAATAAACTGGGCAATTAGCATATATTCTTAATAGTTAATTTACTTCTTGAGTACAGAAGGTAACAAGAGGGAAAAGTCAACCTTCAAAATACCATAATTGAAAGTAGCTCTTGAAAAGGCCTTCACACCAACAAATGTACGGCTGAGGACACTGTTCTGTTAAACCTCATGGGTAAATGCATAATCTGTTATTGGGATTCACTGCCCAAATACACAATACTATGTGTATTATGCACAAATACCACCCTCAGAGGATGGGGTTGGATTCTCTCCCTCAGATAAACAGCCTGTCTAAATTCAATTTCAGGAATTATACAAAGGTGGCTTCTGGTCTCTGTTTCTCCTGTCGTAGGAGATTAACCGCGCAATCAATCGGCAGGCACATTTAAGTGCACTTGCCACAGTCTCACGATCGATATGATACGATCGATCGCCACTACTAAATTTTCTTGCGCCGATGTAGCAGGAAAATACAAAACCTTGATTTTACATTTTCATTTGAAAAGCTCGCAGAATTGTTACTTACTTCACAAGGCACTGATGCGCATTTATGTAAATGTCCTGGGCCTTTGAGGCAAAATCCTTTGTGTTGAATTCACTGTCGTGTTCTTTCACCTTCCGGGCTCTGTTGAAAGAAGTATTGGACCCGATCATTTATCTCTTAGATTAGGCTGTGTAAATGATTTTTTCTTTGCAGTTTAACAATTAATTATCTGCTGATATTTTATAATATTACTTATATACAAGTAACTACCTAGTATGCTTCCTAGTAGAACAGTATGTATATGCAAGTTCAATGTGTTCCCCTATTGCAGGGGTTCCCAAACCTTTATGCCGTGGATCAATACCATTAAGCAAGGGGTCTGTGAACCTCAGGTTGGGAACAAAGAAGCTTCGGGAGCTTTCCAGAATAATAGTTTGTATAACCTCCAGGCCTAGTCGTTATACAAAGTATAATTCTGGAAATCTCTGCAAGCTTCTTTGTTCTGTGGCATTTAATTAAGTGGCCACACTCCAGGACACCACTTCAACAGGTGTGCCAAACCAGGTGAGGGTAGTCAGTGGCCTCATACCCTGCTGAGATAGGGACGTGCCTGTCCCAGCATGCAAAGTCAGTTCCAGTGGAGTGTGCGGATGAGATCCACAGTGAGATCCAACGGCCAGGAAGGTGGCACTGTAACGCTCCGTGGAGAGCAAAGGGCATGACAAGGCACTGACAACATCATGGTCATCCACTGCAACCAAGGAAGATCCCAGTTTGTAATGCTTGTTCGTACCAGTGGATCCAGACTTCTGAGAGCGTGGAACTGCCCCAGTGCAACGGCTTTTCCACTTTAAAAACTCCCCCACAGGATTTCTGTCATTGTTGGACACAATGAATAACCATCATTTGACTAAGAATTATCTCATTGGTTAACTCTTTACAAATCTGAATGGAATTTTCCCATCATCTCTGTGGTTCCACGCTGAGCACCACCTTCTTGCATCTTGGTTCTTTTGTCTGTCTCTTTGCCTAGCAGACCTCTATCAATAACAGTTTCAATTTTCCCTTCTTCTATCAGCGCTTAGTAAAATGATTGTGAAGCAATAAGTATTGTGCCTCTCCTGACTTCTGAAAGAACTGTGGATTAAAAACATCAGAATCCAACAGAAGAACCATGAGTCGCCATGAATGAAAAGTTAGATTCCTCTTGCCCACAAATGAAGACGGGGGGGAGAAAAGGAGATATTCCAGTTATCTCATCAGTGTCAGCTCACATTGACTCCATAACAACTACTTCACCTGCGATGTTTGCCGACTTCATTACACCATTCGGCTCCAGTTCGGTCTCGATGCACCACAGCTTGGTTTGGCAGCTGCTCTGCATGTGACCGCAAGAAACTATGCTCTATAGATCTGATATAGGTTGACAAGACTATGTGAGGCACAGATCAAGTGGACATAAAGTATTTTTTTTCCCAGGGCTGAGATGTCTAATACCAGAGGGCATGCACTCAGGTGAGAGGGGGTAATTTCAAAGGATGTAAGAGGGGCAAGTCTTTTTTTAAAACACAGAGTGCTGGGTGCCTGGAATGCAGTGCCGGCTTAGGAAACACATTAGGGACTTTTAACGGATGTTTAGATAGGCACATGATGTGAGGAAAGTGGAGGGATATGGACATTGTGTAGGTAGAAGAGATTAGTTTAGTTGGCCAATTGATTACTAATTTAATTGGTTCAGCACAACACTGTGGGCCGAAAGGCCTGTTCCTGTGTTGTCCTGTTCCATGTTCTTTAGAGTTGTAGACACAGCTCAGCACATCACAGAAACAAACCTCCCCTCCAGGGGCTCTGTCTGCACTTCTCTCTGCTTCGGTAAAACAGCCAGCATAATCAAAGCCCCCATCCACCCCGCACATTTTCTCTTCTCCCCTCTTCCACTGGGCAGAAGATACAAAAGTCTGAACGTACAAACCACCAGGCTCAAGGACATTCATTGTTATCAGACTCTGGAATGGACCTCTTGTACAATAAGATGGATTCTTGGCCTCACAATCTACCTCGTTATGATCTTGCACTCTATCGCTACCTGCACTCCACTTTTTTGATAGCTTTTATACTTTATTCTCCATTATTATTGTTTTATCTCATTCTAGCTCATTGCACTGTGTATTGATTTGATCTGTATAAATAGTATGCCAGACAAGAATTTCACTGTATCTTGGTTCAGAGGATGATCCCAAAAGTGAAAGGGTTAATGTAAGAGCATTTGATGACTCTGGGCCTGTAATCACTGGAGTTTAGAAGAATGAGTTGGGGTGGGGGGGTGGTATCTCATTGAAACCTGCCGAGATAGTGCGAATGTGCGAAGGATGTTTCCTATGGTGGGGGAGTTTATGACCGGGGTCACAGCCTCAGAATAGAAGGACGTCCCTTAAGAACAGAGATGAAGAGGAATTTCTTTAACTGGGGGTGGCGAATCTATGGAATTCATTGCCACAGACGGCTATGGAGACCAAGTCATTGGGTATATTTGAAGCTGAGGTTGATAGGTTCTGGATTAGTAAAGGTGTCAAAGGTTATGGAGAGAAGGCAGGAGAATGGGGTTAAGAAGGGTGATAAATCAGCGAAGCAGACTCGATGGGCCGAATGACCTAATCCTGCTTCTACTGTATGTCTTACGGTGTTATCAGGTGACTGGACAATGACCCCAGAGCAGATGGATTCTAGCCTTTGGTATCTACTATGGCTTAGGTGAAAAACACCACTATGATCAGTCTAAGGTAACTCCACACCAACACAAGTGATTCTACAAACGTTGGAAATCCAGGGCAACACCCACAAAGTGCCGCAGGAACTCAGCAGGTCAGGCAGCATCTATGGAGGAGAATAAACAGTTGACATTTCGGGCTGAGACCTTCCATCAGGATTAGAAAGCAACGGGGCAGAAGCCAGAATAAGAAGATGGGGGGGGGGGTTGGGAGGAAGGAGTACAAGCAGGTAGGTGACAGGTAAGACCAGGTGAGGGGGTAGGTGGGTGGGTGGGGGAGTGATGAAGGGTCAGATAAATAAACCACCCATAATAAACCCAAGAGAGTTCTACACCAACTCCATTGCCCACCAGTGCTGCACTTTTACTTGCCTTAACTAACTTCAAACTCAGTATGTGAAATTAGCACAAATTAATTCTGAAAGTGGGACATATCCCCCTGGAGTGAGATTGTCCAAAGTTATTTCTGGTCAACTGTAACAGCTGAATATAGATGACTTTATCTCAGTCTTCATGGTCCAAATCCAATGATAAAGCCATACGATCTATCTTAAAGATAAACTTCAAAGTAAATTTACTATCAAAGTACATATATGTCACCATATACAACTCTGAGATTTGTTTCTTGTGGGCATTCACAGTAGAACAAAGAAATACAACAGAATCAAGGAAAAAACTACACACAAAGACTGACAAACAACCAATGTGCAAAAGACAAACTGCAAATACAAAAAACAAAGAATAAAAAAAAAGTAAATGAATAATACTGAGAACATGAGTTGCAAAGTCCTTGAAAGTCCTTGTGAAATCGGTTCAGAGTTAATTTGTTGTACGTGTTGTTTTGATCACAACCTGAATGCGACCCAAAATGAATCAGGTTTGTCCGTCTCTAGGTCATACTTGGCCATCTGTCTGCTTACATGACATTGGCTCAGGGATTTTATCTTGACTAGAATGTCTGCAAAGACCCCGTCTGACTTGTACGCCCACCTGAGAAGGCACACAAAGATGCCATTTGATTACTAAGGGCAGCTTTCTCTCATGATTGCCATTCTTATAACTCCCTGTCCCCACAAGTGGAACTCCCTCTTCTCATTGTACCATCAGGGAGGAGGTACAGGAGCCTAAAGACACACACTCAATGTTTTAGCAACAGTTTCTTCCCCTCTGCCAATCGATTCCTGAATGGACAATATACTATACACTACCTCACTGATTTTGCTCTCTATTTCCCATTCAACCATACATGAATACCACCAAGTAAAGCAGTGTTAGTCTGGGGCCTAGGTGTAAAACACGGTACCAACAGTCACAGACAGCACACATAAGATATTAGTAAAATATAGTCATACAAAAAAATATAGTCCAGGACCCTGAGTCCATGAATGTTGCGGCTGTCTGCAGTGGAACACAGTCCAGCTTGTTTTCAGTGAGTGAACACTGGGGGGCAGCACACTGCCTCCAGCACTCTGGTGGAGTGCCTCAGGCTTGAGGCCTAGTCCTCGCCATGACCGAGGCTACACAACTACACTGTTTGCCAAAAAAAACGATGAATTGGACTTGCGGCACTCCATGCCACCAATGTCCAATAGTGTCTTGCGATCACAAGAAAAGCAAACTAGACAATCAATTATGGTTAGACTGTGCACCTCCTTCAAACAGTGACACCTCCCTGTCGCAGGCAGCAGCACGATCCATACCAAGTCCAGCTCCTTCAGCTTCTCGGCCAAAGAGCAACTCGCTGATAGGGTAAACCTGCAGTACTTTAAGCTCAGAATATCCATCAGGGTCTTGCGATCGTACAAAATACGTTTTAAAAAGATAAAAACACCTTTGCTTGAAGGTGCTGCATCCAAGTGGGCTGCCATCTTACTGGAAATTTGAATTACATATTTAATTTTTATCTACATACATCTTGTAATTTATAGTATCTTTTATGTAATGCTGGCACAAAACATTAAATTTCCTCACATACAGTACTGTGCAAAACTCTCAAGCACATACATATATAGCTAGAGTGCCTAAGACTTTTGCACAGTACTGTAGTAATTTTATGTATCGCACTGTACTGCTGCCGCAAAAAAAAACAAATTTCATGACATATGTGAGTGATGATAAACCTGATTCTGATACGGGTCTGTATTGTGGACTGAGAATGGGAAGGAGGGCAGGGAGAGGGGAATCATGGTTGGGAAAAGGGGGAGGGAGAGGGAAGCACCAGAGAGACATTCTGTAATGATCAATAATCCGATTGTTTGGAATCAAATGACCTTCCTTGGTGAGTCAGGAATGGGTGTGTCTACACCCCCCCCCCGACCCCTGGCTCTCCTTCTCTGCCACCTGCCCCACACCTCTCCCACGATGCCCCACCCTCACTATTCCCAACTTCCTTTGCTCCTGCCAGATTTACAAACTCCCTCTCCGCTCCACATTGACAAATATAGCACTGTGTAAAATCCTTAGGCATCCGAGCTATATATATATGCCCAAGAGTTTTGCACAGTACTGGATGTCAGTGGTAATACACCTGACTTTGATTCCTGCACTTCCTTAGAGTCACAGGGTCATACAACAGAGAAACAGACCACTTGGCCCATTGAGTTCATGCAGAGCATCACTAATCCTACATTAATCTCATTTATTAAAATTCTCCCCATATTCCAACCAGCTCCAGTCAGAATTCCTCCACTCACTTATACACAAGGAACTGATTACAGTGGCCAATGCACCTAGGGTTCACGTTTTGGAATGTCGGAGACACCTAGGAGATAACATCAGAGAGGGACAAGGGGATGGGAAATGGTGAAGGGGGGTGGAGGCATTACTGGAGGTTTGAGAGATCGATGATAGCTCCTTGCCCATTATCGCCTCCCTCTGTTGCTCCTCCCCCTCCCCTTTCTTCCAAGGTCTTCTGTCTCTTTCAGCAATCAACTTCCTAGTTCTTTGCTTCATCCCTTCCCCTCCAGGTTTCACCTATCGCCTGGCGTTTTTCTCTCCCCTCCCCCCACCTTTCTTTCTTTTTAAATCTTTTTATTGAATAAGTATACAAAGGGTAAACCACAAAGGCACTAATACACTGTTAGAAATTACAGGAGATATTAATACAGAAGAAAAAATTGATACAAACAGTGCAATTTAAACATAAAATAATATGGTAAAATAATAGTATACTAAATTTATATATATATATATATATATATATATATATATATCAATAGAGAAAAGGAAAAAAAACCCCAAAAAAAGACCCCCAAAAAAAACCCACCGTGCAACTAAACTAAAAGCAAAGCAAAGCAATGGGCTAACTTGGAAACAGGTAGAGTTAAAGAACTTAAAATCACCTCAAACCCGACCTCCATTAAAAACAGTTAAAAAAAAGTCAAGAAGGGAATATAAATATGGAACAGAAGAGGAAAAAAATTACATTAAATGAAAATATTGAATAAAAGATCTCCAGGTCTGTTCAAATTTAAGTGAGGAATCATAAAGATTACTTATAATATTCTCCAAATTTAAGCATAATATCGTCTGAGAAAACCAAAAAAAGGTAGTTGGAGCATTAGGCTCTTTCCAATGTTGTAAGATACATCTTTTCACCATTAAAGTAAGAAATGCAATCATTCTACGGGCTGAAGGGGAAAGATTACTGGAAATTTTAGGTAATCCAAAGATAGCAGTAATAGGATGAGGAGAGATATCTATATTCAATACCTTTGAGATAATATTAAAAATATCTCTCCAAAAAGTTTCCAGAGTAGGACAAGAACAAAACAGATGAGTTAAAGAGGCTATCTGCCCCGGATATCTATCACAAAAAGGATTAATATGAGAATAGAAACGAGCTAATTTATCTTTGGACATATGTGCTCTATGAACAACTTTAAATTGAATTAAGGAATGTTTAGCACAGATAGAGGAAGTATTGACTAATTGTAAAATCTGCCCCCAGTCATCCACGGAAATAATAGAACCCAATTCTTGTTCCCAATCTGACCTAATCTTATCAAATGGAGCTTTCCTAAGTTTCATAATAATATTATAAATAATAGCTGTTACACCTTTCTGACATGGATTAAGGTTAATTATAGTATCTAAAATATATGTAGGAGGTAGCGTCGGAAAGGAAGAGAGTATAGTACTTAGGAAATTTCTAACTTGGAGATATCTAAAAAATTGTATTCTTGGTAAATTACATTTATTAGATAATTGTTCAAAAGACATAAGGGAACCATCTAAAAATAAATCCAAAAACCGTGAAATACCCTTAGTCTTCCAAATTTGAAACGCACAATCCGTGAAAGAGGGAGGAAAAAATGTTACCTAAAATAGGGATCGCTAGCCCAAATTGGTTAAGATCAAAAAATTTTCTGAGTTGAAACCAAATACGCAAGGTATATTTAACTATCGGGTTAGAGACCAGTTTGAGGCGTTTCAAATCAAAAGGAAGAGAGGAACCTAAAATAGAGCCAAGTGCATAGCCCTGAGCAGATTGTAATTCCAATGCTACCCATTTAGGGATGGATAGTGTATCTTGGTCAAGTAACCAAAATTTCATATGTCGAATATTAATTGCCCAAAAATAGAATCTAAAGTTAGGTAATGCTAGACCTCCATCTCTCTTGGCTTTCTGTAAATGTATTTTACCCAGTCTCAGGTTTTTATTTTGCCAAATAAATGAAGAAATTTTAGAGTCAACTTTATCAAAAAAAGATTTTGGAACAAAAATTGGTAATGCCTGAAATATATATAAAAATTTTGGCAGAATAAACATCTTAACTGCATTAATACGACCAATCAAAGTTAAATATAATGGAAACCATTTAGATGAAAATTGAGTAATATGATCAATTAAGGGTAAAAAAATTAGTCTTAAATAAATCTTTGTATTTACAAGTAATTTTAATCCCAAGATATGAGAAATAATTATTAATCAATTTAAACAGAAAGTTATGATACAAGGGAAGTTATTTATTAATCGGAAAAAGTTCAGTCTTACTAAGGTTTAATTTATAACCTGAAAAAAGACTAAATTGTGCTAATAAATCTAAAGCTGCAGGGATAGATTTTTGAGGATTAGAAATATATAAAAGTAAATCATCAGCATAGAGTGATATTTTATGGGACTTTAAGCCCCGAGTTATCCCAATAATATTTGGAGATTCTCGAACGGCAAATGCAAGAGGTTCTAATGCAATATCAAATAATAAAGGACTAAGAGGGCAACCTTGTCGAGTACCTCGAAAAAGAGGGAAAAAAGGTGAGCTTAAGGAGTTAGTACGGACCGAGGCCATAGGAGAATGACATAACAGTTTAACCCAGGATATAAATTTTGAGCTAAAATTAAACCTTTCAAGCACCTTAAATAAGTAAGGCCATTCTACTCTATCAAAAGCTTTTTCAGCATCTAAAGAGATAACACACTCAGGAACATTTTGTGAGGGGGTATAAACAATATTTAACAGTGTGCGAATGTTATAGAAAGAGTAACGACCTTTAATAAAACCCGTTTGGTCTTCCGAAATAATAAAAGGGAGTACTTCTTCTAATCTGTTTGCTAATAATTTAGAAAAAATTTTAGAATCAACATTTAATAAAGATATTGGTCTATAAGATGCACATTGAGCAGGATCTTTATCCTTCTTTAATATTAGAGAGATTGACGCTCTATAAAAGGATTCGGGAAGTTTACCAAGTTTTAATGAAGCCTCCAAAATCCTACAGAACCAAGGAATTAATGAAGGTGCAAAAAACTTATAAAATTCCACGGTAAACCCATCAGGGCCAGGAGCTTTCCCCAGGTTCATAGAGGAAGTAACATTCTTAATCTCATCAGTAGTATTGGGAGTATCAAGCATAGAAGACATATCCTATGAAATCTCAGGGAAATTTAGTTTATCTAAAAAGTCATTCATATATTTAGAGTCTTGTAAAGACTCAGATTGATATAAGGAAGAATAAAAATCAAAGAAGGTTTGATTGATCTCCGCATGATCAAATATCAGTCGATCATTTTGATTATAAATCTGATTAATTTGAGATTTAGTATAATTAGACTTCAGTTGGTTAGCCAACAGTTTACCAACTTTGTCACTGTGTACATAAAATTCACTTCGTTTTCTTTAATTGGTTTACAATCGAGGACGAAAGTAATAAGCTGTGCTCCATTTGAAGTTCAGTTCTTTGTTTATACAGCTCCTCAGAGGGAGCTGTAACATATTTCTTATCAATTTCCTTAATCTTGTCCACAATTACCAACTCCTCCTGCTTCAACTTCTTCCTCAAAGCAGCAGAGTACGAGATGATCTGACCACGGATATAAGCTTTAAAAGTATCCCAAAGAATGTTCACAGAAATATCCTCTGTGTAGTTGATTGTAAAAAAGAGATCAATCTGTTCATTCATAAAGTTAACAAAGTCCGAGTCCTGAAGCAGCAACGAATTAAAACACCATTGTCTATTATTTTCTGTATTGACCTGAATTTTAATAGAAAGCTTAAGTGGAGCATGATCCGAAATGGTTATAGAATCATAATCACATTTAATCACTGAAGAGATAAGCTGAGAGTCAATAAAAAAAAATCAATTCTTGAATAGGAATGGTGAACATGTGAAAAAAAAAGAAAAATCTTTTTCCCTGAGGATGCAAAAAAAGGCCAAATGTCCGTCGACCCAGAATCAGAGAGGAATGAGTTAATCAAAGTTGCAGATTTATTGGGTAAGGTCCGTAGAGGAGCCGAACGGTCCAAAACTGGAGATAAGCAACTATTAAGATCTCCACCCCAGATCAATGAAAACCCATTCAAATTCGGGAACTGATTGAATAATGATTTATAAAATTCCGGATAGTCCATATTGGGAGCATAAACGTTAACCAAAACTACCTTTTTATTAAATAGTAGACCACTAACCAGTAGAAATCTACCATTCGGATCAGAAATAATATCATGTTGTATAAAAGTAACTGAGGAGTCTATAAAAATAGAGACGCCTTGAATCTTAGCGTTAGAATTCGAATGAAACTGTTGTCCCTTCCAGAATTTAAAAAAACGTAGTCTGTCCACCCTCCGCACATGGGTCTCTTGTAAAAATAGAACATGTGCTTTAAGTCTCCGGAATACTTTAAAAACTTTTTTCCTTTTAATAGGATGATTAAGTCCATTAGTATTCCAGGAGACAAAATTAATAATTGACTCCATAAACCCTAAAGTCAACCCGCAAAAAAGAGGATTGACGATAGGTTCGACCCACGAACCGGGAAAGGGAACAGAACAAACCAGAGATAACGGGTAGGAGAACGCAACCAATGCTTCAGTAATGTAAATAGCCCAAGAAGAAAAAAACTAAAACGTGAAGCCCCTCCCACCACCCCCACCCCATGACCCCAAGGCTAAATCTAAAGCAGACCCACCAGAAAGAAGCAAGCACTAAAACTACCCCCATGACTTCCGGTATACGCTCACTAAAAAAGTGTAAATATAAAAAAGATCAGCTAGTTATAAAACAGTAAAAGAATAAAAAAAAGTAGAACAGTTAAGACAAACACGATATAAAACAGAGAAAAAGCCAGAAAATATAAAGAAAACCGTAAGACCACAGACCCTATGACAACCAAAAAAAAAAAGAAATGAAATTATTAATATAAACTAGTTAGGAAAACCTACAGAAAAAGGTACATTTAAAGACTACAAAATTTAAGGTCTCAAAGGAAATACGCAAAATGATACTAAGGGAATAACCATCCAGAATCCCCAAGGAAAAAGAAAGGAATGACGCAGTTAGAAAGAAAGTTTGGCAACCATATTAATTAATCAAAAATAAAGTTTTCTGTCCATATAAAGCAACCAAAAATTAAACCCGACAGATTCACAACCTCCGATCAAACAGAGATAATTAAAAATTACGATTAAGATGTTGAAGGTGAAAATTGATCCAGATAACTCTGGGCATCCGATGGAGATTCAAAAAAACGAAGGGCTCCGTCAGGCGTACGTATCCTTAAACGCACAGGGTAACATCTTGTAGAGTTCCGACATCACAGATCTGTAACGAACCCGTTGATCCCGAATCTGTTTGCTGAAGTCCTCCACGAATCGGAACTGAAGATCCAAAAAATCAATATAACCTTCAGATCGAACAAATCGAAGCAGTTTCTCCTTGTCTTGAAAGTAATGAAAACGTAAAATGACATGTCGAGGTTTATCTGACTTAGACGAATATGATGGAACTCTGTGAGCCCAATCCAATAACGGTGGTTGGTCAGGAAATATGGTAGGAAATGCATCTTTTAAAAGTTGAGAAAAAAACTTTATAGGGTTGTCAGATTCAACAGCTTCACGAACACCAATAATTTGAATATTCTGCCGTCGCATTCTGGATTCTAAGTCAGAGTTTTTAAAAGTCAGAAAGTCCAGTTTTTTTTTCATTGAAGTAATTCTTTCTTCAATTTTCTCCATCTTGAGTTCATTTTGTTGCGTGGATTTTTGAAGATTAGATATAGCCGACTGATGTTCCGTGATAGATGTTTGCATTTTATCGATTGAATCCACAATTTTCTGGAAATTAATTGAAATTTCCGCACGAATCAGCTCCGTTATAGAGGTTGAAATTTCCCTTTGAATTAGATCTGATATAGCTTTCAGAGTCAACGGTGGTTCAGTCGGAGGGAGATCGGTACCTTTCGGTCTAACCGGAGGTTTGCCGTCTTTCCCATTTTTTCCGTTCTTGGACATAGCAGACCTTAAAAGCATCCGAATATCAAAAAGCCCAATTTGTTTCAGATTATTGTAAAAGTTGATGCCTTAATGGTTAGTTAAATGTAGCTGATCATAAGAAAAAAAACTCAGAGGTAATAGAGCGAGTCAAGAGCATGACTTCACTCCATGAGCTCTACTGGAAGTCTCCCCTCATCTCTGTTCTAAACCTCAGCTTTTTTTCCTCCAGTCCTGCCGAAGGGTTTTGGTTTGAAACATCCACTGTACTTTTTTCCATAGACACTGCCTGGCCTGCTGAGTTCCTCCAGCATTTTGTGTCTGTTGCTCAGATTTCCAGCATCTGCATATTTTCTCTTGTTTGTGATTTGATTACTACTCCGTGAAGTCTCTTCCAGGGATGCCTACGCTGAAGAAGTTTAAATCTTCCCTTCGACGGGAGTTCAGTGAAGCCCTCTCTCACTGCTCCTGCGTTGTGATCCCTGCTGCTCTCCAACTCTTTGACCGTGTGCTTACCCAGACCTGCTGGTTGTGGACTGCAGGAGAAATGGAGACAGGCTAACCCCTATTGATGTCAATGGATCTGGAGTTGAGAGGGTGAACAGCTTTAAGTTCCTCACATACACATCACCAAGGATCTCACGTGGTCTGTACATATCGACTGTGCGGTGAAAAAAGCACAACAGAGCCTCTTTCACCTCAGATGGTTGAAGAAGTTTGGTATGGGCCCCCAAATCCTAAGAACTTTCTACAGGGGCACAATTGAGAGCATCCTGACTGGCTGCATCACTGCCTGGTATGGGAACTGTACCTCCCTTAATCGCAGAACTCTGCAGAGAGTGGTGCGGACAGCCCAGCGCATCTGTAGATGTGAACTTCCCATGATTCAGGACATTTACAAGGTCAGGTGTGTAAAAAAAAAGGCCCAAAGGATCATTGGGAACCTGAGTCACCGCAACCACAAACAATTCCAACTGCTACCATCTGGAAACAGTACCGCAGCATAAAAGCCAGGACTAACAGGCTCTAGGACAGCTTCTTCCACCAGGCCATCAGACTGATTAATTCACGCTGATACAATTGTATTTCTATGTTATATTGACTGTCCTGTTGTACGTACCATTTATTACAAATTATTATAAATTGCACATTGCACAAACGTAACGTAAAGATTTTTACTCCTCATATAGATGAAGGATGTAAGTAATAAAGTCAATTCAATTCAATTGGATTGCATCAAATATCCATTATAGGCCTACTGACTCCAAAAGTTGCGTCAGCCACCCGCCCTCCTACTCTGCCCCGTTAAGGGTCCCATTCCATTCTTTCAGCTCTATTTAAAACATCTCAAGAGATATTACCTTTGTCCTATCCACTCCATCATCCCTGCCACTTGAAACAACTTGTTTTCTGTTTGTGACTTCCAGTCAAACTGAAACGTTAACATTGTTTCTCTTTCCATGTTCTCTGTTTCCAGCATTTTCCGTTTTTATTTCAGATTTCCAGTATCTGCAGTTTCTTGTACCTCCGACATTGTGACTCACCATAAACCACTGTATGACCCAAGATATCTGAAGTTTCCAAATTTCCATTTCACATTTCCATTGTGAAATGTTACTTTTGGCATTGACGTGCCATGAACCAGCGAGAATAGTCAATTTAACGTCTCAAGTGCAAGGAATGAACTTGGGAGTGCAGCCCTTCTCGGCACTACAATCTTACTGTTACTTCCAAGCTTAGCTAGATGTAAATTGAAGCCCACGTTCATCAGACCATAAGACAGAGGAGCAGAATTAGGCCATTTGGCCCATTGGGTCAGCTCTGCCATTCCATCATAGCTGATTTATTATCCCTCTCAACCCCATTCTCCTGTCTTCTCCCTGTAACCTTTGACACGCTGATTAATCAAGAGCCTATTAACCTCCACTTTAAATATACTCAACGCCTTGGCTTCTATAGCTTTCTGTGGCAATGAATTTGACAGATTCACACCATCTGGCTAACGAAATTCCACCTCATCTCTGTTTTAAAGAGAGGTAATTGTATTCTGAGGCTGTTCCCTCTGGTACTAGACTCCCCCACTATAGGAAACATCCTTTCCACATCCACTCTATCTCTGTCCTTTGGTCCTAGACTCCCCCACTATAGGAAACGTCCTTTCCACATCCACTCTATCTCTGTCCTTTGGTCCTAGACTCCCCCACTATAGGAAACATCCTCTCCACATCCACTCTATCTGTGCCCTCTGGTCCTAGACTCCCCCACTATAGGAAACATCCTTTCCACATCCACTCTATCTCTGTCCTTTGGTCCTAGACTCCCCCACTATAGGAAACATCCTCTCCACATCCACTCTATCTGTGTCCTCTGGTCCTAGACTCCCCCACTATAGGAAACATCCTCTCCACATCCACTCTATCTGTGCCCTCTGGTCCTAGACTCTCCTAGTATAGGAAACATCCTCTCCATATCCACTCTATCTGTGCCCTCTGGTCCTAGACTCCCCCACTATAGGAAACATCCTCTCCACATCCACTCTATCTCTGTCCTTTGGTCCTAGACTCCCCCACTATAGGAAGCATCCTCTCCACATCCACTCTATCTGTGTCCTCTGGTCCTAGACTCTCCTAGTATAGGAAACATCCTCTCCACATCCACTCTATCTGTGTCCTCTGGTCCTAGACTCTCCTAGTATAGGAAACATCCTCTCCACATCCACTCTATCTGTGTCCTCTGGTCCTAGACTCCCCCACTATAGGAAACATCCTCTCCACATCCACTCTATCTGTGTCCTCTGGTCCTAGACTCCTCCACTATAGGAAACATCCTCTCCACATCCACTCTATCTGTGTCCTTTGGTCCTAGACTCCCCCACTATAGGAAACATCCTCTCTACATCCACTCTATCTGTGTCCTCTGGTCCTAGACTCTCCCAGCATAGGAAACATCCTCTCCCCATCCACTCTATCTAGCCCTTTCAGTATTCAATAGGTTTCAATAAAATCCCCCCTCATTCTTCAAAACCCCAGTGAGTACATCAAATGCTCCCGATATGTTAACCCTTTCATTCCTGGGATCATTCTCAGAAACTTCCTCTAGACCCTCCCTTAAGCCAGCACATCCATTTTTCGATAAGGGGCCCAAAACTGCTCACAGTTCTCCAAATGTAGTCTGACTTGTGAAACAGGGCATCCTTGCTTTTATATTCTAGTTCTCTGGAAACGAATGCTAACAGTGAATGCACCAACTGAACCTGCAAGTTAACCTTTCGGGAATCCTGCACAAGGACTCTCAAATCCCTTTGCACATGATCAGGATTCCCAGCAGTTATTTGAGTGGGAATCTGAAGTTCTCCTCAGGGTTTGTCTATTGGTGGGTCCTCAGGTGGCTGTAGAGGTTGAACCGGGACAAAGGTATTCTGGCCGTTCAGTACATTCTGTCTAAACTAGTAACTGGTGATGAAGAGGAACTGAACCAAGTTCATAAATGGAAGTCAGGTCCCCATCCTTCACTCCTTCAGTTACTCAGACGGTCTCAACCTCTATAATAAGCAGGAATCAAACACAAGAAAGCAGACTCTCAGAGCAAGGAAAAGCCATCCAATCAGTCATGATGGCGAAGGGGTGAGCAACTTACGCAAGCTGGGAGGCGGCAGTTTGCTTGACTTGCTCCATGCGCTGCTTCAGCCCTGCCTTTGTGAGCGTGGACATGCGGGCGTCCCCCTCCGGTGGAACATACGGATCAAATATCCCGGCTGCAGGGAAAGAGGGAGGTAGGAACATGGTTAGCAGACACAAGACAAGCCCTCCCTCTGACGGAAGAGTGAACATCGATTTCTACCACCCAACCCATCTCCCTAAAATGTGTCCTGAATTTCCCAGGAATTCTTTTGGCTTCCTGCAGCCATTAAGAATTCCTGGGAAAAAATAAAGCAGAAAAATAAGTACCAAGAGGGCAAAATATTTCCTTCTAGCTTCTGCAGCTGATCCAAACCAGTCCAGAAAGTCAAAGCCAAGTTCATCGTCATAAACACAAGTACACGTATGCACACCTGGAAACATTCTTGCAGCAGCATCACAGACAGACAAATAGCACAGTAAAGATTAGCTTTTAAAGATAGCTTACCTTCAGCTTTGTGTCAGTTAAGCTTCAGCACCCCCCCCCCCACAGGACATACCGTCTCATTGTTACCATCAGGGAGGAGGTACAGGAGCCTGAAGACACACACTCAGCGATTCAGGAACAGCTTCTTCCCCTCTGCCATCAGGGAGGAGGTACAGGAGCCTGAAGACACACACTCAGCGATTCAGGAACAGCTTCTTCCCCTCTGCCATCAGGGAGGAGGTACAGGAGCCTGAAGACACACACTCAACGATTCAGGAACAGCTTCTTCCCCTCCGCCATCAGGGAGGAGGTACAGGAGCCTGAAGGCACACACTCAACGATTCAGGAACAGCTTCTTCCCCTCTGCCATCAGGGAGGAGGTACAGGAGCCTGAAGACACACACTCAACGATTCAGGAACAGCTTCTTCCCCTCTGCCATCAGGGAGGAGGTACAGGAGCCTGAAGACACACACTCAACGATTCAGGAACAGCTTCTTCCCCTCTGCCATCAGGGAGGAGGTACAGGAGCCTGAAGACACACACTCAGCGATTCAGGAACAGCTTCTTCCCCTCTGCCATCAGGGAGGAGGTACAGGAGCCTGAAGACACACACTCAGCGATTCAGGAACAGCTTCTTCCCCTCTGCCATCAGGGAGGAGGTACAGGAGCCTGAAGACACACACTCAACGATTCAGGAACAGCTTCTTCCCCTCCGCCATCAGGGAGGAGGTACAGGAGCCTGAAGGCACACACTCAACGATTCAGGAACAGCTTCTTCCCCTCTGCCATCAGGGAGGAGGTACAGGAGCCTGAAGACACACACTCAACGATTCAGGAACAGCTTCTTCCCCTCTGCCATCAGGGAGGAGATACAGGAGCCTGAAGACACACACTCAGCGATTCAGGAACAGCTTCTTCCCCTCTGCCATCAGGGAGGAGGTACAGGAGCCTGAAGACACACACTCAATGATTCAGGAACAGCTTCTTCCCCTCTGCCATCAGGGAGGAGGTACAGGAGCCTGAAGACACACACTCAACGATTCAGGAACAGCTTCTTCCCCTCTGCCATCAGATTTCTGAATGGACATTGAACTCATGGACACCACCTCACAACCTTTTTTTTCTTTTTGCACTGTTTATTTAATTAAACTTCGTTTATGTGTGTGTGTATATGTATATATATATATATACATACACACAAACTCCTTACTGTAATTCTGTAATTTAGTTTTAATTATGTATTGCAATGTTCTGCTACTGCATAACAACAACTTTCACGACACAAGCTGTATATGAAACCTGATTCTGAAGTTTAATTGTCATTCAACCATACACATGAATACAGCCAAATGAAATCGCACTCACCTGGGGCCACAGTGCAAAATGCAGTACCAACAGTCACACACAGCACACAGCACATATAATTATGATACTAGAAAAAGATACAGTTATAGCTCAAGTCCCTGAGTGTCATGGCCTGTAGTTTGATGGTGCATGGATGTTGTCCTGTCCCCACGTTTCTGCAAGAACAAGCCCACAGCAGTGCCTCATCTCACACAAGTGCAGCCACAGAGAACACCATCCAGTTTGCCTTCCATTGAGCGAGCACTGGAGGGCAGCACTGACAGGAGCCCCCAGCCCAGCATGGACTCCAGCAGTACACAGCTAGCTCCAGTGTTTCCTTCACTCACTGGTGGCTGCAGTAGGCAACCCCTCACATGCACAGTTGCAAGACAAAGCTTGTGAACCCTTTGCAATTGCCTGGTTTTCTGCATTAATTACTCATCAAATGTCTGATCTTCATCTAAGTCACAATAATAGACAAACACAATCTGCCTAAACTAATACCACACAAGCAATTGTACTTCTTCTCATCAATACTGAGTACACCATTTAAACAATCACAGTCTGGGTCCAAAAAAGTATGTGAACTAGAAGCTATTTGAAGTCAGGTGTTCTAATCAATGAGATGAGATTGGAGGTGTGGGTTGTAGAGGTGCCCTGCCCTATAAAAAGACAAAGTCAGGTTACTGACAGAACCTGCACAACTCAAGAAAGATCTGTTTATGTGCACCATGCCTCGATCAAAACAACTTTCAAAGGACCTTAGAAGGAGAATTGTGGAAAAGCATGAAACCGGAAAAGGCTACAAAAGTATTTCTAAAGACATGAGTGTTCATCAGTTTACAGAAAGAGAATTTGTCCATAAATGGAGGGAATTCAGTACTGTTGCTGCTCTCCCTAGGGTGGGCGAGCTGCGAAGATCACACCAAGAGCACAACGTGCGATGCTGAAAGAGGTGAAAAAGAACCCAAGGGTAACAGCAAGAGACCTGCAGGAATCTCTAGAACTTGCTAAAGTATTTCTTTGTGTGTCCATTATAAGAAAAACACTGAACAAGAATGGTGTTCATGGAAGGACACCACGGAGGAAACCCACTGCTCTCCAAAAAAACACATTGCTGCACGTCTTAAGCTTGTAAAAGACCACCTGGATGTTCCACAATGCTTCTGGGACAATGTTCTGTGGATAGATGAGACAAAAATTGAACTTTTTGGCAGAAATGCACACCGCTATGTTTGGAGGAAAAGGGGCACCGCACACCAACACCAAAACCAACTCTGAAGTATGGTGGAAGCAGTATCATGGTTTGAACTGCTTTACTGCCTCAGGGCCTGGACAGCTTGCAAGCATTCAGTGAACAATGAATTCAAAATTGAATCAAGACATTTTGCAGGAGAATGTCAGGGTAGCGGTCTCTTACCAGAAGCTTAACAGAAGTTGGATGTTGCAACAAGACACAACAGTAAATCAACAACAGAACGGTTTAAAAAGAAGAAAATTTGTGTTTTGAAATGGCCAAGTCAGAGTCCAGACCTTAACCCAATTGAGATGCTGTGGCATAACCTGAAGGGGTATGTTCATGCAAGGTATTCCAGAGATAGTGATGAACTGAGAGAGTTTTGTATGGAGAAATGGTCTAAAATTCCTCCTTGTCATTGTGCAGGTCTGATCAGCAGCTACAGAAAACATTTGGTAGAAGTTATTGCTGCTAAAGGAGGTACTACCAGTTATTAGATACAATGGTTCACATACTTTTCCAGCCTGGACTGTGAATGATTAAACAATGTGCTCAATAAAGACAAGAAAGGTACAATTGTTTGTGTGTTATTAATTTAGGCAGATTGTGTTTGTCTACTATTATGACTTGGAGGAAGATCAGAACTCATAAAATGAGTAATTAATGCAAACCAGGTAATTGCAAAGGGTTCACAAACTTTTTCTTGCAACTGTATATCAAAACACTGAAACATACAGTAAAGTGTATCGTTAGTGTAACAACCAACACAGTCCAAGCTGCAATGAAAAACTTACTTGCAGCAGCATCGCAGGCATACAGCACCAAGGACACAAATATTCTCTGCAGTCATGGGCAGAGCAGTTGCCATACCATGCCATGATCCATCGGATAGGATGCGCTCTCTGGGGCATTGATCAAAATCTGGTCAAGGTTAACAGGGACATGCCAAAGTTCTTTAACCTCCTGAGTTTCCTTGGCTATGGCTAGACCAGTACAGGCTATTTGGTGATGTTCACGCCTCTCAACATAAACTGAATGTCCTCCTTTGTGGTTGAACCAGTCTACAATATCAACACTTGGCTGAAAGTTGTGTCCTTTGACCACTGGCTACTGCAGCAGTCTGATCTTCACCTCAACCAAATATGGGACACTTCTGCTTCTGGCATTAGCCACTAGATGGAGCAAGGGTCCCACAGCAGATTTTGACTTGCGTCCATCAGCACGGACTCACCGCGGGCCCCGTTACCAAGGCGAGATTTCCAACCTGCCCAAACTTTCCCCAAATCTACAAAAAAGTGAACATTAACCTCTGGGACACTGAAACAGAAAACCGTTGAAAACACAGACAAAATACAGTAATTTTCTCTGAACAGCTTTTAGCAATAAAAATGTGGGCAATCTTGAAAATAAAACTGTTTTAACGGCAGTCAAAAGTTAAAGTACAATTTTTATCGAACTACGTATATGTCACTATATACTGCCCTGAGCATTTACAGGAAAATAAAGAAATACAGTAGAACTTATGAGAAACTACAAAGACCGACAAACAACCAATATGCCAAATTACACAAATAATAAATACAGACATCCCACCTCTCCCGGAACTTCCGGGAGTCTCCCGCATATGAATAGTGGCTCCCTGATGCCCGCAAATTATATACAATATCACGGAAATCAATTTTTTTGAGAGCGAGCGAGAGAAAAGCAAGAGAGAGCGCAAGAGCGACCACGAGAGAGAGAGCAAGCAAGCGAGCGAGCGAGAAAGCAAGCGAGAGAGAGTGAGAGCACGCGAGCGAGAGCACGCCATGGCAGAGTGTTCCAAAAAAATATATAAAATGTACGTCACCCCAGACTACACTAAAGTGTACCCCTGCCTAATAGGGGTCAAAAATAATGACAGTGTTGCTCTCTGCACTGTTTGCAACAGTGACTTTTCTATTGCCCATGGTGGGTTAAGACTGTAAAAGACATGTTGAGGCGAGTTTAACAGGTGTCATTCGTTCATTAGCATAGCGAACGTTATTTAAACTAGCTGGCTAGCTGCTAAGGAGCTACGCTATTGCAGACATCCCACCTCCCCCGGAAGTCTCCCGCAAATTGATGGCGCTACCTCCCTGAAATGAGTTTTTCCAGGGTGGGATGTCTATAAATAGATAGATAGACAGAAAACACTGAGAACGTGAATTGCAGACTCTTTGAAAGTGAGTCCATAGTTTTTGGAATCAACTCAGTGTTGAGATGAATGAAGTTACCCACGTTGGTTTACGAGTCTGATGTCTGAAGGATAATAACTGTTCCTAGTGGTGTGGGACCTAAGGCTCCTGTAACTTCTTCCTGGTGGTAGCAGTGAGAAGAGAGTCAAATGTGTCATCTAGCACCCATCTCTCCTTTTTAATTGGCCGGAAGAAGGGAGGGAGGAGAGTTCTTTACATACATGGAATTATGATGTCGTGGCCATTACAGAGACTTGGCTGGCACCAGGGCAGGAATGGATTCTCAATATTCCTGGATTTCAGTGCTTTAAAAGGGATGGGGGGGAGAAAAGGGAGGAGGGGTGGCATTACTGGTCGTGGATACTATTACAGCTACAGAAAGGGTGGGTAATGTAGCAGGATCCTCTCTTGAGTCAGTATGGGTGGAAGTCAGGAACAGGAAGGGAGCAGATACTCTATTGGGGGTATTCTATAGGCCCCCTGCTAGCAGCAGAAATACAGAGGAGCAGATTGGGAGGCAGATTTTGGAAAGGTGCAAAAATAACAGGGTTGTTATCATAAGTGACCTTAACCTCCCTAATATTGATTGGCACCTGATTAGTTCCAAGGGTTTAGATGGGGCAGAGTTTGTTAAGTGTGTCCAGGATGGATTCCTGTCACAGTATGTGGACAGGCCGACCAGGGGGAATGCCATACTAGATCTAGTACTAGGTAATGAACCGGGTCAGGTCACAGATCTCCCAGTGGGTGAGCATCTGGGGGACAGTGACCACCGCTCCCTGGCCTTTAGCATTATCATGGAAAAGGATAGAGAGAGGACAAGAAAATTTTTAATTGGGGAAGGGCAAATTATGAGGCTATAAGGCTAGAACTTGTGGGTGTGAATTGGGATGATGTTTTTGCAGGGAAATGTATTATGGACATGTGGTCGATGTTTAGAGATCTCTTGCAGGATGTTAGGGATAAATTTGTCCCGGTGAGGAAGATAAAGAATGGTAGGGTGAACGAACCATGAGTGACAAGTGAGGTGGAAAATCTAGTCAGGTGGAAGAAGGCAGCATACATGAGGTTTAAGAAGCAAGGATCAGATGGGTCTATTGAGGAATATAGGGAAGCAAGAAAGGAGCTTAAGAAGGGGCTGAAAAGAGCAAGAAGGGGGCATGAGAAGGCCTTGGCGAGTAGGGTAAAGGAAAACCCCAAGGCATTCTTCAGTTATGTGAAGAAAAAAAGGATGACAGGAGTGAAGGTAGGACCGATTAGAGATAAAGGTGGGGAGATGTGCCTGGAGGCTGTGGAAGTGAGCGAGGTCCTCAGTGAATACTTCTCTTCCGTATTCACCAATGAGAGGGAACTTGATGATGGTGAGACAATATGAGTGAAGTTGATGTTCTGAAGCATGTTGATATTAAGGGAGAGGAGTTGTTAAAACACATTAGGATGGATAAGTCCCCAGGGCCTGATGGAATATTCCCCCGGCTGCTCCACGAGGTGAGGGAAGAGATTGCTGAGCCTCTGGCTAGGATCTTTATGTCCTCGTTGTCCACGGGAATGGTACCGGAGGATTGGAGGGAGGCGAATGTTGTCTCCTTGTTCAAAAAAGGTAGTAGGGATAGTCCAGGTAATTATAGACCAGTGAGCCTTACGTCTGTGGTGGGAAAGCTGTTGGAAAAGATTCTTAGAGATAGGATTTATGGGCATTTAGAGAATCATGGTCTGATCAGGGACAGTCAGCATGGCTTTGTGAAGGGCAGATCGCGTCTAACAAGCCTGATAGAGTTCTTTGAGGAGGTGACTGGGCATATAGATGAGGGTAGTGCAGTGGATGTGATCTACATAGAGTTTAGTAAGGCATTTGACAAGGTTCCACACGGGAGGCTTATTCAGAAAGTCAGAAGGCATGGGATCCAGGGAAGTTTGGCCAGGTGGATTCAGAATTGGCTTGCCTGCAGAAGGCAAAGGGTCGTGGTGGAGGGAGTACATTCAGATTGGAGGATTGTGACTAGTGGTGTCCCACAAGGATCTGTTCTGGGACCTCTACTTTTCGTGATTTTTATTAACGACCTGGATGTGGTGATAGAAGGGTGGATTGGCAAGTTTGCAGACGACACAAAGGTTGGTGGTGTTGTAGATAGTGTAGAGGATTGTCAAAGATTGCAGAGAGACATTGATAGGATGCAGAAGTGGGCTGAGAAGTGGCAGATGGAGTTCAACTCGGAGAAGTGTGAGGTGGTACACTTTGGAAGGACAAACTCCAAGACAGAGTACAAAGTAAATGGCAGGATACTAGGTAGTGTGGAGGAGCAGAGGGATCTGGGGATACATGTCCACAGATCCCTGAAAGTTGCCTCACAGGTGGATAGTGTAGTTAAGAAAGCTTATGGTGTGTTAGCTTTCATAAGTTAAAGGATAGAGTTTAAGAGTCGCGATGTAATGATGCAGCTCTATAAAACTCTGGTTAGGCCACACTTGGAGTACTGTGTCCAGTTCTGGTCGCCTCACTATAGGAAGGATGTGGAAGCACTGGAAAGGGTACAGAGGAGATTTACCAGGATGCTGCCTGGTTTAGAGAGTATGGATTATGATCAGAGATTAAGGGAGCTTGGGCTTTACTCTTTGGAGAGGAGGAGGATGAGAGGAGACATGATAGAGGTGTACAGGATAATAAGAGGAATAGATAGAGTGGATAGCCAGTGCCTCTTCCGCAGGGCACCACTGCTCAATGCAAGAGGACATGGCTTTAAGGTGGGAAGTTCAAGGGGGATATTAGAGGAAGGTTTTTTACTCAGAGAGTGGTTGGTGCGTGGAATGCACTGCCTGAGTCAGTGGTGGAGGTAGACACACCAGTGAAGTTTAAGAGACTACTAGACAGGTATATGGAGGAATTTAAGTTGGGGGCTTATATGGGAGGCAGGGTTTGAGGGTCAGCACAACATTGCGGGCCGAAGGGCCTGTACTGTGCTGTACTATTCTATGTTCTATGTAATGAGCAGTGATGGTCCAGAAAGTGCATGTCCATGAAGCACAGGCACAAGACAGCAGCATCCATCATCAAGGACGCCCACCACCCAGGACATGTTCTCTTCTCACTGCTGCCATCAGGAAGGAGGTACAGGAGCCTCAGGTCCCACACCACCAGGTTCAGGAACAGTTATTACCCCTCAACCATCAGGGAGGAGGTACAGGAGCCTCAGGTCCCACACCACCAGGTTCAGGAGCAGTTATCACCCCTCAACCATCAGGAAGGAGGTACAAGAGCCTCAGGTCCCACACCACCAGGTTCAGGAACAGTTATTACCCCTCAACCATCAGGAAGGAGGTACAGGAGCCTCAGGACCCACACCACCAGGTTCAGGAACAGTTATTACCCCTCAACCATCAGGAAGGAGGTACAGGAGCCTCAGGACCCACACCACCAGGTTCAGGAACAGTTATTACCCCTCAACCTTCAGGCTCCTGAACCAGTATGGATAACTTCACTCACCTCAACACTGAACTGATTCCACAACCTATGGACTCACTTTCAAGGACTCGATAATAATTTAATAGATATTTATGAATTATTATTTGTTTCTCTTTCTGTACTTGTATAGTTTGTCATCTTTTGCACATTGGTTGTTTGCTTGTTCTTGTGTGCAGTTTGATTTTATTGTATTTATTTGTATTTACTGTGAATACCTGCAAGAAAATGTACCTCAGGGCTGTATATGGTGACATATAGATACTTGATAATAAATTTTCTTTGTATTTTGATCTTTGAAACAGGGAACTAGAATCAACAGAAATGTTCAATAAAGATATTGGCCATAAAGGGGAGGAGACTTGCATTTAAGATTCAATATTATTTGTCATTTCCAGTACACAAATGTAAAGGTGAATGAAATAATTGTAACTCTGGATTCGATGCAGCGTAAAAAAAACACAGTCAGATAAAAGAACACAATAATAATTTTAAAACACAATAAATATAAATACATATGGTAGCTTATATACTGTATCCACAGTGTTCGACTGTATCCACATATGGTTTGAATGATAATTAAACTTGATTTGCTTTGATTATACACATAGATTGATTGTAAGTCCATAAACTGACGCTAGGCACAGGAGTGTCTGTGCACAAGGTGACTCTGACAGGAAATGATAAAGAAGTGGTTGGGTGGGTTAGTGGGTGGAGGTGTTGATCAGCCTTACTGCTTGGGAAAAGTCACTGTTTTTGAGTCTGGTGGTCCTGGTGTGGATGCTACGTAGCCTCCTCCGCAATGGGAGTGGGACAAACAGTCCATGAAGAGGGTGGGTGGGATCTTTCATGATGTTACTGACCCTTTTACCGGCACCTTTCTGCATCTATGTCCTTGCTGGCAGGTAGGCTGGCGCCAGTGACGCCACAGGCAGTTTGATTACCTATTGCAGTGCCTTCCTGTCTACCTGAGTCCAGTTTCTGTACCAAGCAGTGATACAGCTTGTTTGGATACCCTTTACTGCGCACCTGTAGAAGGACGCAAGACTGGAGAAGCCGCTGTGTCTCAGCGCACTGCCACGCTGAGAGAAACACCACCTCAAAGTCAACAGAGTACTTTTCAAAACGCACTGTCTGCTGTAGAGTAAGAAAGCTGCTGTCAATTTGTGCACAACAAACTCCCACTATAACAATGACCAAACAAATTGTTTCTTTTTCTTGTTAGTGATGCTGGTTGATGGACAAATATTGGCCAGAGTACCAGAAAGAATAAACCGAGGGACATGAGGGAGGGAAGGGTGAAATTGAGCTGGGTCAGTACAACATTGTGGGCCGAAGGGCCTTACTGTAGCAACACGCACAAAATGCTGAAGGAACTCAGCAAGTCAGGAAACATGGAGAGGAACAGTCAACGTTTCAGGCTGAGACCCTTTCAACAGGACTGGAAAGGAAGGAGGAAGAAGCCAGAATAAGACGGTGGGGGACGAGGTGCCAGATGATAGATAAGAGCAGATGGTTGAGGGGAGGGGTCATAGGACAGGTAGAAGAGATAAAGAACTGAAGGAGGAGGAATCTGAGAGAACAGTGGACCGTGGAACTAAAGGATGGAGGTGATGGGCAGTGAGAAGAGGAGGGGTAACAGGTGAGACAGAATGGAGAATGGAGAAAGACCTGGTTTCACCTATCACCTGCCAGCTTGTACTTAGACCCTTCATCGGGACTAGAAAGGAAGGGGCAGAAGCCAGATTACAAAGGTGGGGGGAGGGGAGGTGTAGAAGGTGGTGGGTGATGGGTGAGAGGCAAGATGGGTGGGCAGGGGAGGGAGAGATGAAGTGAGCTGGGAGGTGGGGCTACGCTGAGATGTTCAATGTTCCGTGTAATCAGCCCATGAGAGAGAGGGGCAGAATTAGGCCATTCCGCCCATTGAGTTTGCTGTGATGGACCAGAATGCAAGTAGGGAAAAAGAATCAACAAAAACTTTCAGTAAAGATAGCGGCCATAAAGAAGTCGAGACTTGCTCCACCACGCCATCGTGGTAGATTTATTATTCCTCTCAACCTCAGTCTCCAAAAATCTATCAAACTCCACTTCAAACTTACCCAATGACTTGGCCTCCACAGCCATCTGTGGAAACGAATTCTACAGATTCACCATCTACTGGCTAAATAAATTTCTCATTTTTGTTCTAAAGGGACGCTCTTTTATTCTGAGGCTGTGCCGTCTGGTCCTAGACTCCCCTGCTTTGAAACAGTGCTGCAGAGTTTCTTACATTTATCCTAAATTCATCATCATTGTTATGTGCTGTGTTGTATGACATGGGCGATCATGACCCCAACCATTATCAATACTCTTCAGAGATTGTCTGCCTGGTGTCAGTGGTCACATAACCAGGCCTTGTGATCTGCACCGGCTACTCGTACGACCATCCACCACCTGATCCTATGGCTTCACGTGACCCTGATCGGGGGGCGAAGCAGGTGTTACACCTTGCCCAAGGGTGACCTGCAGGCTACACACCTCCTCCTTTGGCAAAAACATGCAGTATCTCCACCCCACCAACTGTTATCCTAAATTACCTTATCGGAATGACAACAGCTCCCTAGGTGCCGAACCCTGTACTGGAACGTTAACCTGTGTTTCTGCAGCTGTGGGTATGAGCTCTCATTTCAAGTCATGGGACCACAATAAAAATCAGCCATAGTGTGGGATGTTGAAGCGCAAAAGGAATGCATTGGGGTCGGGGTGTAATGGAGTGAGAGGAGCAGGAAAAAGGAGCAAAATGGCAAGGAATTTACTTGGACACTTGTTTAAAGATTAGCTTTCTTGTCACATGTACATTGAAACATAGTGAAACACAGTACTGTGCAAAAGTCTTTGTGTGTTGGTTCCTTTTCGCGCCTTGTGGCGCATCAGGCAGAACTTTTTCCTGTTTCTTCAGCATTTCTGCCTGCTAAAGACTCAACACTCAACCCAGCACAGATGGAAACTGTGCAAGCAGCCAGCCGGATTCGAACCCGGGACCATTTGCCTTGAAGTCCAGTGCAGATGCCACCACACCACTGATGATAAACCTGATTCTGATACAGGTCTGTATTGTGGACTGAGAGTGGGAAGGGGGCAGGGAGAGGGCAATCATGGTTGGGAAAAGGGGAAGGGAGAGGGGAGGGAGTGGGAAACACCAGAGAGACATTCTGTAATGATCAATAAACCAAATGTTTGGAATCAAATGACCTTGCCTGGTACCTCAGGGCTACGTGTGTCTGCACCCCGCCTCACCCCTAGCTCTCCTTCTCTGCCACCTGTCCCACACCCCTCCCACGGCGCTCCACCCTCGCCGCTCCCACCAGATTCACAAACTTCTCTCCTCTCCACGATGTCAAATACAGTGCTGTACAAAGGGCTTAGGAACTTTAGCTATATATATATACACTGAAGACTTTTGCACAGGGCTGTACAGTGAAATGTGTGGTTTGCATCAATGACCACCACAGTGCAAGGATTGTGCTGGGGGGGCAGGGCAGCTTGTAAGTGTCGCCACGCTTCCAGCGCCAGCATAGCATGCTCACAGCCACGAACACCCAGCAGAAATCCACGCTGTCACGGAGAGAACATACAAACTCCTTGCAGAGAGCAGTGGAAATTGAACCCCCATCTAACAGCTGGCACTGAAAAGCATTATACTGACCACTGTGCTACTGTGGCACTGAGATACAGAACAAAAATCAGGCTATCATTGCAACATTCTGTGAATTTTTAGATAAATTAACAAGCTAGGGTGGAGGAGCAAAACCTTATATTCCATCTGGGTAGCCTCCAACCTGATGGCATGAATGTCAATTTCTCCTTCCAGTTAAAAAAATTTCCCTCCCCTCTCTTCTTCTATTGCCCACTCTGGCCTCTTAGCTCTTCTCACCAGTCTATCACCTCCCAGTGTCCCTCCTTCTTCCCTTTCTCTTATGGTCCACTCTCATCTCCTATCAGATTCCTTCCTCTCCAGCCCTTTACCTTTCCCACCCACCTGGCTTCACCTATCACCTTCTATCTATCCTCCTGCCCCCTCCCCCCACCTTTTTATTCTATCATCTTTCCCCCTTCCTTTCCAGTCCTGAAGACGTTTCTCGGCCCAAAACATCAACTGTTTATTCATTTCCATAGATGCTGTCTGACCTGCTGAGTTCCTCCAGCATTGTGTGTGTTGCTTTGGATTTCCAGCATCTGCAGAATGCCTCGTGTTTATAACTTAGCTTGCCATTCAGCATTCTTCAATACCTCATGCATTGCAAGCCTGATGCCTTTGTTGGCAGCGACTGACCATCCATACCTGTACAGGATATGTTGATGGGTCTCTCCATGTACTGCTGCCGAACCACCAGGCCTGCAGCTCGCGCTCGTTTCTCGGGATCGACCGAGTCGTCCTGTTTATGGGGCGGAACATAATGCCTCTTCTTTGTTCGCACCAAAATCAGAGTGGCAGAAGCACACAGCTTAACAGGACTCAGCAGCGTTTGCAAACCCTGGACAACCTGTCAGGTAAACAAAGATGTTTCCTGCATTAAAGCTCACATTAATTCTTCTCTGTGGACATATATGAAACATTAACACAAGAGATTCTGTACATACTGGAAATCCATGAAAATGCTGGAGGAACCCATCTAAAATAAACCTATTATTGGTCTTGATGACGGGCCTCAGCCCAAAATGTCAACTGTTTATTCCTTCATAGATACTGCCTGACTTGCCGAGTTCCTCCAGCATTTCGTGTGTGCTGCTCAGATACCCTACTAATTTCTCAGTTCCTGAGTCTCTTAGCATTTCCGAGAATCCCTCCCATCTATTCAACAATCTCTTTGCGCCCCTACCATCAAGCGGAAGTTACCGTACCGTTGTTAGGATGGAAGACAGCTTCTTGCCCCAGTCTGGAAGACAACTGAATTCCCTGCCACCACCCAGGTCTCATCAGCAGTCCCGTTATACTGTTTACTTTTTAACTTGTGTCATAAATGCACTTTATTATTTGTTAATTTATTTGCAGTAATATTACTTTATATGTTTGGTCTAGAGAAATGTTATATTTTGTTCTATACATGTGTACGGTTGAATGACGATAAACTTGAACTTGATCAAGTCCATTCCTTCTAGACCAATATTTGAAAGAGCCTAGTTAAGTCTCTACCCAAATAATTGGTATAAAAATGCAAATCACTCAATGTCTCTATGCATTCAAAATGGAATGCTGTGAATGGGGATGGGGCGGCAGGAATCATCCATCAGTCTTTATAAAGTCATATCTCTAGGACAAGGACAGAAACTGTGCAAGTATCTGAGTGAGCAGTGTGTACAGCCTCTGTCAGAGGTTGGACAGAGACGGTGTATAAGTTGATCAGCCTGCCACTATTCTCTACGCGGCGATCCCCACTGCCTTTCCCAAACCACAAGGTACGTCTGTTCACTGCCCACATCCCGTACTCACCCTGGGTCATACATCATCCCTCACTCACATAGTCCTGCCACTCGCCCCCACTCACACACGCATCCTCATGGAACCGGCAACCTCTCCGAGTTCCACCCTTTTGATACCTGCAGACTCACTCCGACTTGCTAATTTCCAACCCCACACACACAGGTTTTCTGTTTTAGACCCTCCCCTTTTGTTTCCCCAACATTATTTAACGCCATAGATCATTAAAAAGTGGTCCGTGGACTCTAGGTTGGGAACCCATGCCCTGTATCATTCCCCCTTTCCCAGAACTGCTAGTTCCCTGGTACCCCACCCCACTCCCTGGTCCCACTCTTTCAGAACTTGTAGATCATATCCACTGGTTCCCTTCTCCCCACAGACCGTCCCCTCCTAATACCACCCCGACCGACTCCCGCGTCCCCTTCCCCACTACCTGCCAGCTCCTCGCACACATTTGTCCGGTCCCCCATTCGTTCCCCCCAAACCCGGACCTGAAGGTCACCCTCTCCGAGCCATTGTTTCCCCACCTCCGGTCCCTCATCCCAGACCTAGACCCCGGTCCCAACCGCACCCCACAGATTCCTCCGACCCTTGTCTCATATTCTTCTCAGCTCCCGGAAACCCGTTTCCCGTCCCACCCCCAGACCTGGCAGCTGCCTCCCGCTCCTCGCCCCAGCGGTGTCTCCACCGCCAGCAGCAGCCGACCCACGGACGCCGCCATCTTCCCCGCCGAGCTGCCTGACGGGAAACAGGAGGTTCCTGACGCCAGCGGCGCGGAGCGCCCTCTCTGGTGAGAGTGCAGCATCACATGGATCAGGCCACTCCACCCCTCTCCCTGTTCCACAGGCACAAGAAGCTGAAGATCTCAGATTTAAAGCAACACCAAGAAAGTTGGAGGAATTCAGGCAACATCTGTGGAGGGAAGCCGACAGTCTACATTTCAGGTGGAAACACGTCATCTGATGCTGTCCAGAAGAAGGATCTCAAATGAAAACGTCAACTGTCCGTTTCCCTCTCCAAATACTGCCTTACTCACCGAGTTCCTCTGTGTTTTTTACTATCTTGATGTAATTATGTAGGGTGTGATCTGCCTGGATGGCACACAAAACCATAAGACACAAGAAAAGAGTTTGGCCATTCATTTCAGTACATGTGACAATATTAATACCAGCTTGTCCATGCTGAGCAAGGTGCCAACCTGAGCTAGTTCTGTTTGCCTGAATTTGGCCCATATCACTCTAAACTCTTCCTATCCGAGTACCTGTCCAATTATATTTTAAGCATTGTAATTGTCCCTGCCACTAACACCCCCCTCCAGCAGCACGTTCCCTTTACCCACCGAGGATCGTCACCTTGTCATGGTGGAGAGGCTTGTGAGTTCCTGAGATCCCGAGAGTAACGCCGTCTGGAGCTTAGCTCCTGGTAAGGTCACCCACGGCGGTAAGGTCAAGGGGGAGGTTCCAGGCAAAGAGCGATGCAACGGTGGAGATGGCAGGAGATGACCCACCATAATGACAGTGAAGTCAGAGGAAAGCTGCAGCAGTGAAGGGTCCGTAGTCGTCTTGCACTCCATGTCACCGGACCCTGTCACCAATCTGTCAACCACCGTGTGTGGCTGCCTGTGTATCAGTCTCCCCATGTTAAACAATCAGGCACAGGCATTCTCCATGAAGGAAATCCACCCCAACATCTCGGATAGGTGGATCCCAGATCAGCCTCTACAGCCACCTGAGGACTCACCAATAGACGATCCCTTTGGTCAGGGATTCCCAGTCTGGGAGTCACGGATGCCTCGGTTAGTGGTAGGGGTTCCTGGCATGAAAAAGGCTGAGAGCTCCTGCGAGGAGAACCTTATATTCGACTCGAGTAATCGCAGCACCCTCAGGGTGAATACCTGCCACTCATATCCCCTTCGTATCTTTTCCCTTTCACTCTGAACCCGTTCCCTGTAGTTTTAGACTGCTCTCCCCGAGAAGAGGACACTCACCTTATTCGTACACCTCCAGCGTCACCCCTCAGCCTCCACTGTTCCTGGGAAAACTGTGCCAGCCTATGCAGACTCTTCTTCTATCTCAAGCTAATCTTTAATCGGCAGATAGGTTTTACAGGAGGGGAGGTCAAGGTATCTCAGGAGGAAATTCCAGAGTCTAGGGTCCAGGCACCCAAGGGTGCTGTTCCGCATGATGGATGGTAATTGAGTGTATGCTGATGATGGGAAATGAAGGATCCCAAAGATCTCAGAGGGTTGGACGAGCTTATTGAGAATGAGGTCAGTGAGGAAACAGAAATCTTGAAAGCTATAATCTCTGATTTGGTTACATGAGATTAGCTTTATTTGTTACATGTACATTGAAGCATACAGGTTGGAGGAACAACACCTTATATTCTGTCTGGGTAGCCTCCAACCTGATGGCATGAACATCGACTTCTCCTGGTTAGAAAAGAAATCCTCCGCCTCCTCTCTTCCTCTATTCTCCACTCTGACCTCTTGCAGCTTCTCACCTGCCCCGCTGCCCCTCCTCCTTCCCTTGTTTCTGTGCTCCACTCTCCTCTCCTCACCTGGTTCAGCCCACCTGTCGAAGCGGTGTACTGGGGTGTGGCCCCTGTCGCGTGCAGACAGCTCCTTGGAGCCACAGGTGACAGCAGAGTGTCCGGTGGGGACCAAAGGTGAGTGAGCTGCCCCAGAATGGACACGACAAGCCCCTTCACCAGAGGTGCTACCCCTCCCTGGACACCCCATACACCCCTTTGCACAGTACTGCTACTGCAAAACACAAATTTCATGACATACGTCAATGATACCAAACCTGATTCTGATTCTTTCACCTCCTACCAAGCTAAGGTAACAGACATTGCTTAAAGTTATGTGTCCTCCTGAGAAAATGAGATGGGCCCAACTTCCAAAAATATATTGTCAGTGTCGGTTCATTTTAACTGAACCTTTTACAACTCCAATCCTATTGAATGGACTGAAAGTGTAACTTCATTGGCAATAAATCAGACCAAAGCTTCAAAAACTAATTCCTAAATCGAGCTTCCAGTTTCAACATATTAATACACTGGAAGACAAAGATTTTGTTTCCTGAATACTTTTGGGTGTATCTTATGGATTTTGGGCTGATCATCCTGCTGTGTACATACATCTATTGATGCTTCCGGACACATCTTCAGTGATGTTCCTGGAATCATCGGGTGTTTCGGGTCTTTCAACATCATACAACCTCCTCCAGGTGACCCAGCCGGGGCTGATCAGACCCCAGCTTGTGTCCAGACGGCTAGCTACTTATGACTCCATGGCTCCCCTCTTTTGAGCCACAGCCATCTTGAGGCCCTCTCTGCCGCATCGGTGGTACTGCGGATGGCTCTCCTCTTCCTCTCTCCCTCAATGCCCAAAATGCTGAAGACTCTAACTAAAGAACGGGCTACGAATCCCCTACAACCAACCTCCACTGGGAGACACCTCGCTCTCCATCCAGCCTGCTGACAGTTGCTGACCAGTCCTGCATACTTGGAGAGCTTCCTTTCAAAGGCCTCCTCCAAGCTATCTTCCCTATAAGATCACTATGAAATTTCCCTATCACGCACAATTTTTTTAAAAAGTCACCTTTATTTGATATTTTAATTCCTAATTCAAGTCATTTAAAATGTTGCCGACAATGTAAGCTGAAAAGTTTTCTGTCTTGTCCAGGTATGCTTAGGCAAGGCAGCTGTGTGGCAGGACAGGTTTTAGAAAAACAGGACATGAGGTCTAGAGGAGGCAGGTGAAGATGCCATGATGCACAAGCCAGGCCAGCAGACTATGTGCAGTTGGCTGACAACATGCTTCAAGCATACAAAACCGTGAAGTGCAACATGTCACTAAAGATTCATTTCCTGCATTCCCAGTTAGACTTCTTCCCTGCAAATCAGTGACGAGCACGGTGAAAGGTTTCACCAGGACATTACGGTCAGAGCAACTTGAATCCATCAGTCCTAGCTGATTATCATTGGACACTTAAGGGAGAAGCCTCAGACACTGAGGACAAATGAAAATCATCAACAAAACATTTTTAGCTTGGTTGAATTATTTCAAAGGGCCAGCACCGCTATGCAATTAAATGCATTGTATTCAATAAAAGTTAATTTCTTATTTCTCCAAATTCCTACATGATACAAGTAGTCTGAAATTATATTTGTGTTCAGCTTTGTGGTCTATCATAAACAAACAGAAATCCCCAAGAAGCAACACTTTCGAAGAAAAGCATTGCCCAGTGTTATCAGAATCACGAGCATACATCATGAAATTTTGCGGCAGCAGTACAGTGCATTACATAAAAAATTATGAATTACAATAAGAAATAGACATAGAGTCATAGAAAAGCACAGCACAGAAACAGGCCCTTCGGCCCATTTAGTCCATGCCGGACCATTTAAACTGCCTACTCCCATCGATCTGCACCGGACCATAGCCCCCCATACTCCTCCCATTCATGTACCTGTCCAAACTTCTCTTAGACATTGAAATCAGGCTCACATGCATCACCTGCACTGGTGCTCAATCCACACCCTCACCACCCTCTGAATGAAGAAGTTTCTCCTCATAAGATCATAAAACATAGGAGCAGTCTTAGACAATTCAGCCCATCAAGTCTGCTCCACTGTTTCATCATGGCTGATCCATTTCCCTCTCAACTACATCCTCCTGCCTTCTCCCTGTAATCTTTCATGCCCTGACTTAACAAGAATCTATCAACCTCCATCTTAAATACACCCAATGATTTGGCCTCCACAGCTGCCTGTGACAACGAATTCCACAGATTTACCACCCTGTGACTAAAGAAATTCCTCCTCGTCTCCAATGTAAATGGACGTTCTTCTTCTCTGAGGTTGTGCCCTCTAATCCTAGATTCGTCCACTATAGGAAACATCCTCTCCATATTCATCCTATCTCGGCCTTTCAATATTCAATAGGTTTTAATGAGACCCCCCCCCATGTTCTTCTGCTCTCCAGTGAGTGCATTTCCCCTTCAACACTTCACATTTCACATTCAAAATAAATAAGTCGTGCAAAATAGAGGACAATAATGTTGGAGGGGAAGGAGCTGTTCCTGAATCGTTGAGTGTGTGTCTTCAGGCTCCTGTACCTCCTCCCTGATGGTAGCAATGAGAAGAGGGCATGTCCTGGGTGATGGGGGTCTGTGATGATGGACGCCACCTTTTTGAGGCACCACCTTTGACGATGTCCTCGATGATGAGGAGGCTGAGTTTACAACCCTCTGCAGCTTTTTCCAATCCTGTGCAGTGGCCAGATGGTGATGCAACCATTTGGAATGCTCTCTATGGTACAGCTGTAGAAATTATATGTGTAGATGGGAAGAGTGATTGCAGTATACCTTAAATTAATCTAGAGCTATTACTCTTTCCAAAGGCACTCAAGTCTGGATTCTCCCTCCAGGTCTGGGAACCCACACCCCCTCACCATCTCACCATCCAGGGTATGCTTTCTTCTCACTACACCACAATCCAAGCAGACAGCACTGAGCACCTGTTCGTCTTCTGCTCTCGGCCGCAATGATTTTAATCTTGCTTGACGCTTTAATCAGCATGGAGTAATGGAGCCAAGCATGGGTTTGTCTTCTGCTATCAGGCCTCGACACAGAGCTTGTCCCCGGCGATGGCTGTACTGGCGCTCTCGAGAATCTAGATCGCCGGATCCTCCAAGAGATCGCAAAGGCACCAGTTCATTTAGTCAGTTCAAAACTACATCCTTCAGAGGAAACTGACAGGCTGTGGTGACCCACTTCCCAGCGCACTCAAACCGGCTCACAACAGCGCGCGCCGGCAGAGAGGCCAGCCCCAAAAAGGGCGCCAGGCCATCTTCACCAGCAGGGGGAAAAACCCGCACGCGGGAAGGGTCTGCGAATATGCATTCCCCACAGTAGTCCCGCCCAGGGAGGGCGGGAACGGGAAGGCTCTAAAGGAGGCCGCGAAGGCTTCCCCCGGACAGGTTCTGACTGGCGAAGGAGGAGTTCAAGAAGATGGAGGAATTAGGGATCATACGACGGTCCGACAGCCCATGGGCCTCCCCCCTGCACATGGTGCCCAAGGCAACGGGGGACTGGAGACCATGCGGTGACTACCGCAGACTGAACGAGGCTACAACGCCAGACCGCTACCCTGTGCCGCACATTCAAGACTTCGCAGCAAACCTACACGGCGCAAGGATCTTTTCCAAGGTAGACCTCGTCCGGGGATACATCAAATCCCTGTACATCCGGACGACATCCCCAAAACAGCACTCACCACCCCGTTCGGACTTTTCGAATTCCTCCGAATGCCGTTTGGTCTAAAGAACGCCGCACAGACGTTCCAGCGGCTAATGGACGCGGTGGGATGCGACCTGGACTTTGCATTCATCTATTTGGACGACATCCTCATAGCCAGCAGTAGTCAGCAAGAGCATCTGTTCCACCTCCGCCAGCTCTACTCCCGCCTGAGCGAATTCGGCCTTACAATCAACCCAGCCAAATGCCAGTTCGGACTCGATACCATCGACTTCCTGGGCCACAGGATTACCAAAGACGGGGCAAACCTGCTGCCCCCCAAGGTAGACGCGGTCCGCCACTTCCCCCGACCCAACACAATCAAAGGCCTGCAGGAATTCGTGGGTATGGTGAATTTCTACCACCGTTTCCTCCCCTCAGCAGCCCGAACCATGTGCCCCCTGTTCACTCTGATGTCGGATAAGGGCAAGGACATTACCTGGGACGAAGAGGCCGCAACCGCTTTCGTTAAAACCAAAGAAGCCTTGGCAAACACCGCGATGCTAGTGCACCCCAGAACGGACGTTCCTACTGCCCTAACGGTGGACGCATCCAACGCAGCAGTCGGTGGAGTGCTGGAACAACTCATCGAGGGTCGCTGGCAACCCCTGGCGTTCTTCAGCAAACACTACGACCACTCAAACTCAAATACAGTGCTTTCGACTGGGAGCTATTGGACTATACCTGGCAATCCGGCATTTCAGATACTTCTTAGAAGGTAGGCCCTTCACCGCGTTCACAGACCACAAACCGCTTACCTTTGCGTTCACGAAGGTGTCCGACCCCTGGTCGTCCCGCCAGCAGCGACATCTGTCCTACATCTCCGAGTACTCGACGGACATCCGGCATGTCTCTGGAAAGGACAACGTCGTGGCAGACGCACTTTCCAGACCGACCATACAGGCCCTGTCCCAGGGGGTGGACTATGCAGCGCTGGCAGAGGCACAGCAGGGAGACGCTGAGATCCCCAGTTACAGGACTGCAGTCTCCGGTTTGCAGCTCCAAGACCTCCCCATAGGCCCAGGTGAGAGGACCCTACTGTGTGACGTCGCTACCGGCCAACCCCGCCCCGTCGTCCCAGCAGCCTGGCGCCGGCGGGTTTTCGAGCCCATTCACAACTTAGCACACCCCTCCATCAGGACAACCGTCCGGCTGGTCGCCAACAGGTTCGTGTGGCATGGACTTCATAAACAGGTCAGCGAATGGGCCAAAACGTGCATGCAGTGCCAAACGGCCAAGGTGCAGCGGCACACCAAGGCTCCGCCGCAGCGGTTCGAACCCACCCGCCGGAGGTTCGACCACATCCATGTGGATATCGTGGGGCCCCTGCCAGTGTCACGAGGAGTGCGGTACCTCCTAACTATGATAGACCGGTTCACCAGATGGCCAGAGGCAGTCCCGCTCAGCGACACCACCTCCGAATCCTGCGCCCGGGCACTGATCGTAACCTGGGTAGCACGCTTCGGGGTACCAGCCCACATTACCTCCGACAGGGGCGCCCAGTTCACCTCCAGCCTGTGGTCGGAGGTAATGTGGGCCGGTGGGTCTGTTGGAAACACAGCTACACCACATAACTGCCTACCACCCACAGTCGAACGGACTAGTGGAACACTTCCACCATCACCTGAAGTTGGCTCTCATGGCCCGCCTGGAGGGGCCTAACTGGGTGGACGAACTTCCCTGGGTCCTGCTCGGAATCCGCACGGCGCCCAAGGAGGATCTGCACACCTCATCGGCCGAGTTGGTGTACGGCGCGCCCCTGGTCGTCCCAGGAGAGTTCATACCAGCTCCAAGGGGGCAAGAGGAAGAACCCACAGCAGTCCTGGACAGACTACGGGAGAGGCTCGGTAACCTGGCCCCCATACCCACTTCACAGCACGGACAGAGCCCGACCTGCGTACCCAGAGACCTGCAGAACTGTAAGTTTCTTTTTGTACGATGGGGCAGACATCGGACACCGCTACAGCGGCCCTACGAGGGGCCGTTTAAGGTGATCAGGAACAACGGGTCCACGTTCGTGATGGACATTGTGGGGAGAGAGGAGGTTTTCACAGTGGACCAACTCAAACCGGCCCATGTGGACTTGGCGCAGCCGGTCCAGGCTCAGGCACCGCGGCGTGGGGGCAGACCTCCCAAACAGAGGCCGATCCAGACTGTGGACATTGGGGGATGTATCGCCGGTTTTGGGGGGAAGGTGGGGGGGTTATGTGGTGACCCACTTCCCAGCACACTTGAACCGGCTCACGAAACGGCGCGCGCTGGCAGAGAGGCCGGCCCCAAAAAGGGCGCCAGGCCATCTTCACCAGCAGGGGAAATCCCACAGGGGAAAATCCCACGCGCGGGTAGTGTCTGCAAATATGCATTCCCCACAGCAGTCCCGCCCGGGGAGGGCGGGAATGGGAAGGCTTTAAAGGAGGCTGCGAAGTTTGAATAAACCTCTTTTTCCGCAACTACAACTCACCGACTACGTGTCGTTATTCTAGCGCTGTGTGTAGCACACCGCTACAAGACCGCAGACTGCAGCAATCACAGTTCAGAAGATGTATATCTACTAGAGTAGCTAGTAGTCTTGTGAGCTGTCGCAAAATGGCACCGTTTTTCTTTTTGCATTTGCACAATTTGTCTTCTTTTGTACATTGGTTGTTTATCAGTCTTTGTGCGTCGTTTTTCATTCTTTGTAAATTTTTTTTTGTTTGTTCTGTGAATGCCTGCAAGAAAATGGATCTCAGGGTAGTATATAGTGACATATACATATTTTGATAATAAATTTACTTTGAACTTTGAATTTGACGTTGGATTTGTCCAACAGGATTGTGAATTTAGAATTAAAGGAAACAATTCCTTTTCATGAGTTTCTGCTTGGATTGAAGGTGAGATATACTGTATAAGGAGCTCTAACCAACATTAATTACGCACAAAATATTGCCTAAAACCAAATTACCTTAGCTTCAGGGCAGACTTAGATTTTGAAAGTGTCTTTCATGACCCATTGATATCTCTTGTGCAGCTGGATCCTGGACTTCCTGTCAGATTGCCAGCAGGTGGTAGAAGTGGGCTCCCTCACCTCCACTCCTCTGACTCTCAATACAGAAACCCCTCAGGTCTGTGTACTGAGTCCCCTCCTTTACTCCTTGTGTACCCTTGACAGTATTGACACCCACAGCTCCAATTTGCTAATTAAATTTGCCGACGACATTGATTGGCCTAATCTCAAACAATAACGAGTGGCCTACAGGGAAGAGGTCTTGTCTCTGACACAGTGGTGTCAAGAAAACAACCTCTCCCTCAATGTCGCAAAAACAAAGGAGCTGGTTGTGGATTACAGGAGGAATGGAGACAGGCTAACCCCTATTGACATCAGTGGGTCTGGAGTTGAGAGGGTGAACAGCTTTAAGTTCCTCAGCATACACATCAACAAGGATCTCACGTGGTCTGTATATAGCAGCTGTGTGGTGAAATGGCACAACAGAGCCTCTTTCACCTCAGACGGTTGAGGAAGTTTGATATGGACCCCCAAATCCTAAGAACTTTCTACAGCGGCACCATTGAGAGCATCCTGACTGGCTGCATCACTGCCTGGTATGGGAACTGTACTTCCCTCAATCGCAGGACTCTGCAGAGAGTGGTGCGGACAGCCCAGCGTGTCTGTAGATGTGAACTTCCCAACATTCAGGACATTTACAGAGACAGGTGTGTAAAAAGGGCCCATAGGATCACTGGGAGCCCAAGCCATCCCAACCACAAACTGTTCCAGCTGCGACCATCCGGGATATGGTACCGCAGCATAAAAGCCAGGACCAACAGACTCCGGGACAGCTTCTTCCACCAGGCCATCAGACTGATGAACTCACGCTGTTTTGAGTGTTCTCTATATTACATTGACTGTTCTATTTATTATAAATTACTATGATTGTACATTGCACATTTAGATGGGATGTAACAAAGTTTTTTACTCCTCATATATGTGAAGGATGTAAGAAATAAAGTCAATTCATTCATTCATCCACATTAACACCCAGTGGCCACTTTATTAGGTACACCTGCTTATTAATGCAAATATCTAACCAGCCAATCCAGTGGCAGCAACTCAATGCATAGCAGCATGCAGGCATGGTCAAGAGGTTCAAACCAAACATCAGAATGGGGAAAAAAATATGATCTCACTGATTTTGACTGCAGAATGACTGTTGGTGCCAGATGGGGTGATTTGAGTATCTCAGCAACTGCTGATCTCCTGGGATTCTCACGCACAACAGTCTCTAGAGTTTACAGAGAGTAGTGTGAGAAACAAAAAAACATCCAGTGAGCAGCAGTTCTGTGAGTGAAAAAGCCTTATTAACAAGAGAGGTCAGAGGAGAATAGCTGGACTGGTTCAAGCTGACAGGAAGGCGACAGTAGCTCAATTAATCACGCATCATAACAGTGGTGTACAGAAGCACATCTCTGAACACACAACACATCAAGTTCAGTTTAATGCCATTCAACAGCTGTTTACTGTCCTACCAGTTCTTATCCTAGTGGCATGGTACCCCCTGCTTGATGGTGGGGGGAGGTGGGGCACGGGGGTTCAAAGGGATTGTTGGACAGACAGGAGGGAATCACTGACAATACTGAAGGCCCTGTGTATGCAGTGCTCCTGATAAATATCTAATGGGTGGAAGAGGGACCCCAATGATCCTCTCAGCACTCCTCGCAATCCTTTGTAGGGACTTGCGGTCAGATGCCTTGCAATTCCATACCAGACAGTGATACAGCTGGTCAGGACGCTCTTGATGGTGTGCCTGCCCGTAAAAGTTGGTTTGAAGGCGCGGGGGGGGGGACCTCACGTGCCTCAATCTTCTCAGGAAGCGGAGACGCTGCTGTGCTTTTCTCAAAAGAGCTGGTTTTGAGGGACCAATGAGATTGCCTGTTATGTGCACTCCCAGAATCTTGGTGCTCCTAGCTCTCTCCACACAGGAGCCATGCCTGCGCATTGAAGTGGACAGACCATGAACGTACAGGAGGTACTAAATAAAATGGCCACTGAGTGTACACAATGGTAAAGGGATTCAGCACAGATGGCAGCTGCCAAGACGCATGACAGCGTAGGTACTGGAATATGGAGCAAATACTGACTGCTGAAGGAACTTGGTGGGCCAGGCAGCACATGTGTGGGCAGAGGGATGGCCAGTGCTGTATCAGAACTCACAAGTCGGCTATTTGGCCCTTGCGCTTCTGCAGGCTCTTGATCAAGCGTCCCATGTCATTTCAAGCACTTCTCCAAGTCTCACTGGAATGTGGCAGAGGGATTCGAAAGGAAAATCATCCCCCTCAACGTTCTTCTTCACTGAAGTTCAACTTCTCGCAATTCTGCTTCTTAAAGATGATAGCAACACACATGAAAGTTGCTGGTGAACGCAGCAGGCCAGACAGCATCTCTAGGAAGAGGTACAGTCGACGTTTCGGGCCGAGACCCTTCATCACGACTAACTGAAAGGAGAGCTGGTAAGAGATTTGAAAGTGGGAGGGGAAGATCCAAAATGATAGGAGAAGACAGGAGGGGGAGGGATGGAGCCAAGAGCTGGACAGGTGATTGGCAAAAGGGATACGAGAGGATCATGGGACAGGAGGTCCGGGGAGAAAGACAGGAGGTCCGGGTGGGGGGCGGGGGGGGGCACCCAGAGGATGGGCAAGGGGTATATTCAGAGGGACAGAGGGAGAAAAAGGAGAGTGAGAGAAAGAATGTGTGTATAAAAATAAGTAACAGATGGGGTACGAGGGGGAGGTGGGGCATTAGCAGAAGTTAGAGAAGTCGATGTTCATGCCATCAGGTTGGAGGCTACCCAGACGGAATATAAGGTGTTGTTCCTCCAACCTGAGTGTGGCTTCATCTTTACAGTAGAGGAGGCCGTGGATGGACATGTCAGAATGGGAATAGGATGTGGAATTAAAATGTGTGGCCACTGGGAGATCCTGCTTTCTCTGGCAGACAGAGCGTAGGTGTTCAGCAAAGCAGTCTCCCAGTCTGCGTCGGGTCTCACCAATATATAAAAGGCCACATCGGGAGCACTGGACGCAGTACATCACCCCAGTCAACTCACAGGTGAAGTGTCGCCTCACCTGGAAGGACTGTTTGGGGCCCTGAATGGTGGTAAGGGAGGAAGTGTAAGGGCATGTGTAGCACTTGTTCCGCTTACAAGGATAAGTGCCAGGAGGGAGATCGGTGGGGAGGGATGGTGGGGGGGAACAAATGGACAAGGGAGTCGCGTAGGGAGCGATCCTTGCGGAAAGCAGAGAGACGCGGGGAGGGAAAGATGTGCTTAGTGGTGGGATCCCGTTGGAGGTGGCGGAAGTTACAGAGAATGATATGTTGGACCCGAAGGCTGGTGGGGTGGTAAGTGAGGACCAGGGGAACCCTATTCCTAGTCGGGTGGCGGGAGGATGGAGTGAGAGCAGATGTGCGTGAAATGGGGCAGATGCGTTTGAGAGCAGAGTTGATGGGAGGAAAGGAAGCCCCTTTCTTTAAAAAAGGAAGACATCTCCCTCGTCTTGGAATGAAAAGCCTCATCCTGAGAGCAGATGCGGCGGAGACGGAGGAATTGCGAGAAGGGGATGGCACTTTTGCAAGAGACAGGGTGAGAAGAGGAATAGTCCAGGTAGCTTTGAGAGTCAGTCAGCTTATAGTAGACATCAGTAGATAAGCTGTCTTCAGAGATAGAGACAGAAAGATCTAGAAAGGGGAGGGAGATGTTGGAAATGGACCAGGTAAACTTGAGGGCAGGGTGAAAGTTGGAGGCAAAGTTAATAAAGTCAACGAGCTCAGCATGCATGCAGGAAGCAGCGCCAATGCAGTCGTCGATGTAGCGAAGGAAAAGTGGGGGACAGATACCAGAATAGGCACGGAACATAGATTGTTCCACAAAACCAACAAAAAGGCAGGCATAGCTCGGACCCATACGGGTGCCCATAGCTACACCTTTAGTTTGGAGGAAGTGGGAGGAGCAAAAGGAGAAATTATTAAGAGTAGGGACTAATTCCGCTAGACGGAGCAGAGTGGTGGTAGAGAGGAACTGATTAGGTCTGGAATCCAAAAAGAAGCAGAGAGCTTTGAGACCTTCCTGATGGGGGATGGAAGTATATAGGGATTGGACATCCATGGTGAAAATAAAGCGGTGGGGGCCAGGGAACTTAAAATCATCGAAAAGTTTCAGAGCGTGAGAAGTGTCACGAACATAGGTAGGAAGGGATTGAACAAGGGGGGATAAAACCGTGTCAAGGTATGCAGAAATGAGTTCGGTGGGGCAGGAGCAAGCTGAGACAATACGTCTGCCAGGACAGGCAGGTTTGTGGATCTTGGGTAGGAGGTAGAAACGGGAAGTGCGGGGTGTGGGAACTATAAGGTTGGTAGCAGAGGATGGGAGATCTCCTGAATGGATAAAGTTGGTGATGGTGTGGGAGACAATGGCCTGGTGCTCCTTAGTGGGGTCATGATCGAGGGGTAAATAAGAGGAGGTATCTGTGAGTTGTCGCTGTGCCTCAGCAAGGTAGAGGTCAGTACGCCAGACTACAACAGCACCCCCCTTATCGGTGGGTTTAATAGAAGGTTAGGATTGGAGCAGAGGGAGTGGAGAGCAGAGCGTTCCGAAGGAGTGAGGTTGGAATGGGAACAAGGTGCGGTGAAGTCGAGACGGTTGATGTCCTGTCAGCAGTTAGCAATAAAGAGATCCAGAGCAGGCAGAAGACCAGAGCAGGGTGTCCATGAAGAGGAGGAGGGTTGAAGACGGGAGAAGGGGTCATCGGTGGGGGTGGAAGAGTCCTTGCCGAAGAAGTAGGCTCGGAGACGGCGGAAGAAGAATTCCACATCATGGCGAACACGGAACTCGCTGAGGTGTGGGCGAAGGGGGACAAACGTGAGGCCCTTACTGAGAACAGAGCGTTCTGCCTCTGACAGTTGAAGGTCGGAGGGGATGGTAAAGACCCGGCACGGATGAGAGCTGGGATCAGAGGGGGGAGGGGGGAGGCTGGGGGTGTCAATGGAGAGGGGAGGGTTGGGGTGAGAGGAAGATGGAGCCTCTGAGGGCCCAGGAGCTGACGGTGGGATCTGAGGAAGACGGGGCTACAGAGTGGTGGTGGGGGAAGGGGAGACGGGAGTCACAACAGCAGCACATAAAGACCCGGCCTGGAGTTCAAGGCTGGCATCGCAGTTGGTGGTTGCGCGATCGCTTTGAAGGTGTCCATGGTCGTTGCTGGAGTCTGGGTTTTGAATATGCCCTGAGGTGTTGGAGCCGGCGAGATCAATGGCAGAGGCTGCAATCTGAAATTCATGCCTGCTAGCATCTGGGCCAGCAGGCTCTGGAGTCTATAGGTGTAGGATCTTACGATCTTTGCCTGAAGATTATACTTCATTTTGCCTCACCGAGATACCGCCTCACCGTCAGGGCAACTGGAGCAGGGATCCAATCACAGACCCAGTACTGTGCACACAGTGATATTAATTGAGTAACAAATCCCAAGGTGCAAACAAAGTCGGCGTCAAAGTTCCGGCAGAGATCAAAACATCAGAGAAATCCAAAAACCAGAATCAGGAAACAGGCAGAGTTGATATTCAGACGGACAGAGTACGGATACAAATGCCGGAGAAGCTCAGGGAAATTCACTAACACAATCTGGCAACAAACAGGTGAAAACACAGGACTGAAATACACTGACAGTAAACAGAGAGGCAGATGATAGGTGGAGCACAATGAGACCCAGGTGGCAGCAATACAGGTAATAATGAGAAACAGGTGAGAGACGGAGTACTCAGTAATACAGGGGCCGGAGTAGAGCAGGAGCGGGGACAGGAGCACGTGGGGCATGAAAACAAACAAGAGCACATGACAGTACAAAACCACAGACTGTACACCCCCCCCCCCGCCGCCACACACGGACGCCTCCTGGCGTCACGGCCGGTAGAGCTGGGTGCTGGTGATGAAAGTCCCTGATGAGAGGGGTCCAGGATGTTATGGACGGGGACCCAGCACCTCTCCTCAGGACTGTAGCCCTCCCAGTCCACAAGGTACCGGAGGCCATGGCGACGAACGTCCAGCAGTTGATGCACCATGAAGGCCTCTGACCCATCGATGAGCTGTGGGGGTGGGGGGGTTGGGGACAGGACACAGGGGGTGGCTCCTGAAGGGCTTGATGTGGGACACATGGAAGGTGGGATGAATGCGGTGGAGAGTGGATGGGAGCTTGAGACGGACGGCAGCAGGGCTGATGACTTTAGCAATGGGAAAGGGGCCAATGAAGCGGGGGGGGGGAGCTTGCGGGAATCCACCTTGAGGGGCAGGTCTCGGGTTGAAATCCACACACGCTGTCCCTGGTGGTAACGTGGGGCCTTGGAGCGATGGCGGTCAGCTTGACGCTTGATCCTAGCAGAGGCACGGAGAAGGGCAGAGCGAGTTCACCTCCATGTCCGCTGACAACAGTGGATGAATGCTTCGGCAGATGGAACGCCAACCTCCTCCTGGGCAGGAAACAGTGGAGGTTGGCAGCACTCGAAGGGGGACAGACCGGTGGATGAGGACGGATGAGAGTTTATGGCGTACTCGGCCCAGGGTAGCTGCTGACACCACATGGAGGGGTTCTGGGAGGCCAGACACCGCAATACTGTCTCTAGCTGTTGGTTGGCCGCTCGGTCTGGCCATCGGTCTGTGGGTGGAATCTTGAAGACAGACTCAGGGGCACCCAGAAGATTACAGAATACCCTCCAGAAGCTGGATGTGAATTGACAGCCCCGGTCTGACACAACATCGACAGGTAAACAATGTAATTTAAAAACATGCAGTACTAGTGATTTAGTCATAGTCATACTTTATTGATCCCGGGGGAAATTGGTTTTCGTTACAGTTGCACCTCAAATAATTAAATAGTGACAAAACCATAAATAATTAAATAGTAATCTGTAAATTATGCCAGGAAATAAGTCCAGGACCAGCCTATTGGCTCAGGGTGTCTGACCCTCCAAGGGAGGAGTTGTAAAGTTTGATGGCCACAGGCAGGAATGACTTCCTATGACGCTCTGTGTTGCATCTCGGTGGAATGAGTCTCTGGCTGAATGTACTCCTGTGCCCAACCAGTACATTATGTAGTGGATGGGAGATATTGTCCAAGATGGCATGCAACTTGGACAGCATCCTCTTTTCAGACACCACCGTCAGAGAGTCCAGTTCCATCCCCACAACATCACTGGCCTTACGAATGTGTTTGTTGATTCTGTTGGTGTCTGCTACCCTCAGCCTGCTGCCCCAGCACACAACAGCAAACATGATAGCACTGGCCACCACAGACTCGTAGAACATCCTCAGCATCATCCGGCAGATGTTAAAGGACCTCAGTCTCCTCAGGAAATAGAGGCGGCTCTGACCCTTCTTGTAGACAGCCTCAGTGTTCTTTGACCATCCCAGCTTATTGTCAATTCGTATCCCCAGGTACTTGTAATCCTCCACCATGTCCACACTGACCCCCTGGGTGGAAACAGGTGTCACCGGTACCTTAGCCCTCCTCAGGTCTACCAGCAGCTCCTTCGTCTTTTTCACATTAAGCTGCAGATAATTCTGCTCACACCACGTGACAAAGTTTCCTACCGTAGCCTTGTACTCAGCCTCATCTCCCTTGCTGATGCATCCAACTATGGCAGAGTCATCAGAAAACTTCTGAAGGTGACAAGACTCTGTGCAGTAGTTGAAGTCCGAGGTGTAAATGGTGAAGAGAAAGGGAGACAGGACAGTCCCCTGTGGAGCCCCAGTGTTGCTGATCACTCTGTCAGACTGTTGGCTGTTTCTTTGGCAGAGGGGAGTTTAGGTAAAGGACTGACGTGTACAGACTTGGAGAAATGATCAACTACTGTGAGAATGGCGGTGTTACCATCTGATGGGGGACGACTGGTGACAAAATCCAGGGCAGTGTGGGACCAGGGTCTCTTGCGGATGAAAAGGGGTTGTAACAGACTTGCAGGTGACCGGTTAGAGCTTTTGCCTTGAGCACAGACCGAGCAGGCTGAGACAAAGTTGCGGATGTCATCTCCCATGGAGGGCCACCAGAACCACCGACTGATGAAGGCCTGAGTAAGCTTGTTTCCAGGGTGACAGGATCACCAGGAAGAATGACCCCATTGCAATACCTGTGAGTGGACAGAGCTGGGAACAGAAACACGGTTAGAGGGACATTGACCAGGGGCTGCCTCGGTCTGTTCAGCAGCTTGCACCATGGTTCAATGTCCCATCGCGCTGCACCCACGAGACACTGAGCAGGGAGGATGACATCGGGAACCTCAGGGGTCTCAGAGGAAGGAAATCATCAGGAGAGGGCATCAGGTTTTCCATTCTTGGTACCGGGGCGGAAGGACAGAGTAAAATTGAATCTTGAGGAAAAACAGGGACCAACGAGCTTGACGGGAGTTGAGACGCTTGGCCGTACGGATATATTCCAGATTCTTGTGATCGGTCCAGACTAAGAATGGCAAGATGGTAGGAGTTACAGAGATCAAGCTTGGTGAAAACTGAGGCTCCTTGCAGTAGTTCAAATGCTGAGGTCATGTGCGGAAGAGGGTAACGGTTCTTAACAGTGACTTCATTCAGTCCCCAGTAATCAATGCATGGATGTAAGGAGCCGTCCTTCTTTTCAACAAAGAAAAATCCAGCACCAGCAGGGGAAGAAGACGGCCGGATGATGCCTGCAGCCAGAGACTCTTGGATGTACTTACTCATGGCTTCTGTTTCAGGTACGAACAGGGAATACAGGCAGCCCCTTGGGGGAGATGTGCCAGGCAAGAGGTCAATAGCGCAATCATATGGATGATGAGGCAGTAGGGAAGTGGCCCAGGACTTGCTGAACACAGCCGTGAGGTCCATGTATTCAGGAGGGATAGCACTAAGGTCCAGAAATTCCTTGGGGGGATCTGGGCTTGGCGGAGGCAGTGGGAGTGACAGAATGGGCTCCAGCCTACAATCTTGCGATAAAACACCCTTCCACATCAGAATCGACCAAGATGGAGACGGCTCGCCGTTGGACGCCCCACTCCAGAGAAGCAGGTATGAGAGTGAGTGGTGTCGAGGAGGGCCGGACAGGGGTCACGCTCACCAGTACTCCTCATCCTATTGGTGAGCGCTTGGCTTTTACTGGGCAGGTGGAGATGAAGTGGTCTGGTTGGCCACAGTACAGACAGGAGTGGGTGCTGATTCTCCTTTGTCTTTCAGTCGGCGTCAGGCGAGTACGGTCAACCTTCATAGCTTCGGGCTCTGGAACGGGAATTGCAGGCGTGGGCAAACGGCAGGGCAACGTAGACTGACGAGGAGCTTGGAACTCACCCAGTGCCCCCAGGGACCCTCTGGAACCCCTCCCTCTGCGGCACTGCTGAAGGTGAACATCAATACAGATGGCCAAGTCCACCAGGGCTTCAAAGGTGGCAGGAAGGTCCTGGGTGACCAGCTCATCTTTGATTTCTTCGGAGAGGCCATTCAGGAAGGTGTCGTACTGTGCCTCCGAGTTCCAGCCGCTGGAGGTGGCTAGGGTCCAGAGCTCTATGGTGTAATCTGACACAGATCTGTGCCCCTGGTGTATGTGCAGCATTTCACAGGCAGCCTCTCTCCCATGTTTGGAGTGATCAAACCCTTTTCTCATCTCCTCAGAAAATAACTGAAAACTACTGCAGAAAGGGGAGCCTGCCTCCCAGACAGCTGTTCCCCATTCTCTTGCCCAACAGGACAGTTGGGTGATGACATAGGCTACCTTGGCTCGATCAGTCAGAAAGGTAGTTGGTTGTAATTCAAAAATGAGTGTGCACTGGGAAAGAAAGGAGCAGCAGGTACTGGGCTCACCTGAGTACTGTTCTGGAGGAGGCAGACGGGGCTCTCGGACAAGAGGAGCATGCGAGGATACGGAGGGCAGGGCAGAAGATGCAGTTACAGATGTTGATGGGCACTCTGGGACAGCTGGAGTGACTGAGTCTGGGCCACAAAATCAGCTACATTGGCAGAAAGTGATTCCACTGCCCTAAACACGGAGTCCAGCTGGTTCTGGTGTCTCCCCAGCATCACTCCCTGTTGATCCAGGGCAGCTCATAGACGACCAGGGTCTGCTGGATCCATTCTGGCCAGATTGTACTGTCAGGGCGCTACAGCAGGGATCCAATCACAGACCCAGTACTGTGCACACAGTGATATTAATTGAGTAGCAAATCCCAAGGTGCAAACAAAGTCAGCGTCAAAGTTCAGGCAGAGATCAAAACATCCAGAGAAATCCAAAGACCAGAATCAGGAAACAGGCAGAGTTGACATTCAGACAGACAGAGTACAGATACAAAGGCTGGAAAGGCTCAGGAAAATTCACTGGTAACAAACAGGTGAAAACCCAGGACTGAAATACACTGACAATAAACAGAGAGGCAGATGATAGGTGGAGCACAATGAGACACAGGTGGCAGCAATACAGGTAATAATGAGAAACAGGTGAGGGACGGAGTACTCAGTAATACAGGGGCCAGAGTAGAGCAGGAGCGGGGACAGGAGCACATGGCAATACAACACCACAGACTGACAGCTAGGGGGAAAGACAGAGTTCGACTGGAGGTACTGACAGTCACTGAGATTCTGCCTCACTGAGATTCCTTCTCACTGAATTTCTGCTTCATTGACATTCTGTCTCAGTGAAATTCGGCTTCACTGAAATTCTGTCTCACTGTGATTCCATTTCACTGAAATTCTATCTTCCTGAGAATCCACTTCTCTGAATTTCCGCTGCACTGAGATTCAGTCTCACCGAGATTCCAGTTCTCTGAAGTTCTGCTTCACTGAGATTCCACTTTACTGCGGTTTCACTTCACTAAGATTCCACTTCACCAAAATTCTGTCTTACTGAGGTTCTCATAACTGACGTTAAGATCAAACTAATCCTTCCCTCCTACATAGCCTCCATAGCCTATCTAAGAGTTTCCTAAATGCCTCTGATGTACGTATCTGCCTCTCCCACCATTCCTGGCTGTCCAGTTCTGGCTGGGTCATGTATAGACTGTCCGAGGACATGATAAGAAGAAGACTATCCCTGGCTGTGCGTTCCACGATCCACAACTCAGTGTCAAAAACCTACCTCTGAAATTCCCCCCTATACTTTCCTCCAATCGCCTTCAAGTTATGCCCACTGTTTGTTAGCCATTTCCACCCTGGTAAAAAGTCATTGGTTGTCCACTCGTGCTTCTTATCATCTTTGTACATCTCTGTCAAATCACCTCTCATCCTCCTTCGCTCCAAAGAGAAAAGCCCTTGTTCACTCAACCTATCTTCATTGGACCATGCTCTCTAATCCAGACAGCATCTTGGTAAGTCTCCTCTGCACCCTCTCTAAAGCTTTCACATCCTTCCTATAATGAGGTGACCAGAACTGAACACAGTCCTCCAAATGTGGTCCAACCAGGGTTTTATAGAGCTGCAACATTACCTCATGGCTCTTGAACTCAATCCCCTGACTAATGAAGACCAACACACCATACACCTTCTTAACAACCCTATCAACTTGAGCGGCAACTTTGAGGGAGTTTATTAATTAGATGGAGAGGGTGCAAAAGAGGCTTACCTGGACTTTGACTGGATTGGATGCCAGGTATTATAAGGACAAACTTGGGTAGTTTTCCCTGGAGCTGCAGAGGCTGACAGAAGACCTGATAGTGTTTTATAAGATTATGAGAGGTAAACAGCTGCGTATCTTTTTCCCCGAGGTCGAAATGTTTAACACCAGGCGGCATACATTTAAGGTGAGAGGGGGTAAATTGAAAGGAGATGTGAAGGGCAAGTTATTTCACACAGAGTGGTGGGTGCCTGGCACACACTGCCTGTGGTGCTGTTAGAGGCAGATACGTCAGAGATTTTTAAGATACTTTTAGATATGAGGGAAAGAAGGATATGGATATTTTGTGAGCAGAAGGGATTAGTTAAGTTGGCTGTTCGATTACTATTTTAATTGGTTTGGCACAACATTGTTGGCCAAAGGACCCACTTCTGTACTATGTTCTGTCTTCATTCTCCTGCCTTCTCGTAACCTTGGCACCTTTACTGATCAAGAACCTATCAACAAAGTAAATGGCAGGATACTTGGTAGTGTGGAGGAGCAGAGGGATCTGGGGGTACATGTCCACAGATCCCTGAAAGTTGCCTCACAGGTGGATAGGGTAGTTAAGAAAGCTTATGGGGTGTTAGCTTTCATAAGTCGAGGGATAGAGTTTAAGAGTTGGGATGTAATGATGCAGCTCTATAAAACTCTGGTTCGGCCACACTTGGAGTACTGTGTCCAGTTCTGGTCACCTCACTATAGGAAGGATGTGGAAGCATTGGGAAGGGTACAGAGGAGATCTACCAGGATGCTGCCTGGTTTAGAGAGTATGCATTATGATCAGAGATTAAGGGAGCTAGGGCTTTACTCTTTGGAGAGAAGGAGGATGAGAGGAGACATGATAGAGGTGTACAAGATAATAAGAGGAATAGATAGAGTGGATAGCCAGCGCCTCTTCCCCAGGGCACCACTGCTCAATACAAGAGGACATGGCTTTAAGGTAAGGGGTGGGAAGTTCAAGGGGGATATTAGAGGAAGGTTTTTTACTCAGAGAGTGGTTGGTGCGTGGAATGCACTGCCTGAGTCAGTGGTGGAGGCAGATGCACTCGTGAAGTTTAAGAGACTACTAGACAGGTATATGGAGGAATTTAAGGTGGGGGCTTACATGGGAGGCAGGGTTTGAGGGTCGGCACAACATTGTGGGCCGAAGGGCCTGCACTGTGCTGTACTATTCTATGTTCTATGTTCTAACTTCCGATGGATACGGGGTAACTGACGTTACCTCTTTGGCTTTCTAAGAGTTCAAAGAACTCATAAATTCCTTCGGGTTGTTCCAGCTGTTTTGTGTGTGTTGCGCTGCGCAGTAATCGGATGTTTCATAGAGATGAGGCGAAAACTTTACAGTGCGTTAACGACATTGCCGGTTCCTCCTCCGGGCCTGTTTCCCCCCGGTATACAGCGCAGAGGCTGGGCTGGAGAAGCGAACGGGCGACCGAGTGTGGGCACGGCGCCGGCCAGAATCAGAGAGGTCCGCGGGGGAGGGCAGCAGCAGTCCTCCTCCGGCGGGCACGTCCACTTATCGGATGCCAGAGGCAAGAGGTCAAATGATTTAAAAGGTCGAAAGGTGGAGGGGGCAGACTGTTCGTGATCTCCGGGGAGGGAGATCGACCGCAAGGGGGTGGGAGTGGAAGGTGGGCGGAGATGGAAAGTCGGGGGTGGGTTCTGAACAACTCCAGTGAAAAGTGACCGAGACGAGACACACGCTGAGTTTGGCGGGGGATTCGGGACAGGAGCCGGCGCCGGGAGCGGGACTGTTCACTTCACCAGTAGCTTAACTGAGTGTGGAACTTTAACATGGGATCCGCCTGACCCAGTGTCCGTGAGTGTGTGTGTGTCTGCCTCTGTGTGTTAGTGTGTGTGTGATTTTGTGTGAGTGCGAGTGTCTGTGAGTGTGACAGTGTGTGTGTTTGTATGTGAGTGTGCGCGGCTCAAAGGCAGGGCACTGGCCGAGCTATGAACATCTCGGAGGACGCGCAGTGGGGAGACCCAGCCAACGGGACCGGAGGTTTCGTCCAGATGACTGAGACAGCTAAAATCGCCACCTCTGTGGTCTACGGGACCATCTTCATCTGCGGGGCGGCTGGGAACGTCCTGGTCATCCTAGTCATTTGGATGTTGAGGAGCAAGACCCTGGTGCAGAGGAGCCTGAGCCGGCACATGATGAGCATGGCATGTTCTGATCTCCTCATCCTTACTGTCGGGCTGCCCATAGAGCTGTACGGCATCATCTGGTACCCGCACCCCTGGCCAATCGGAAACGCTGGATGCAAAGGATTCTACCTGCTCTGGGAAGTGTGCAGTTATGCGTCGATATTTAACGTCCTGACCTTCAGTTTGGAGCGCTACATAGCCATCTGTCACCCGCTGCAGATCAAGTTACTGGCCAAATCGAGGACCAGCAACCTGATTGGCTTGGTTTGGGCCCTGGCGTCCATCATAGGGTTGCCTGTTGCTTTTGCTATCGGTGTAGAAGATGCTTGGAAGCCCTTTAGACCCCGAGGGGATGAAAGACCACCCCTCAACATTTGTACCAATATTTCCGGAAGGATGTCTCTCTACCGGCTGGTCATCTACCTCTCTTTCTCCCTTTACGTTCTGGTGCTCCTGTTGGTGGGTTTTACCTGCAGGGAGATGATAAAAACCCTCCTCAGAAGTCGGCCGGTGTCTGTCACACTCCAGCAGACCAACTCCACAGGCAGGGTTACGACAGGGTTTAAAGAGATAAGACGGCAAAATGTTGTGATGCTGGGTGAGTATAATTCAGATGCAAAATTCAAGATTGTCAGTACACAAGTGAAATAATTGTTACTCCAGTCAGATGTAGCACAAAAAAACGCTGTCAGAATCAGGTTTAATATCACCAGCATATGTCCTGAAATATGTTGTTTTGTGACAGCAGTACAATGCAATGAAAAATCATAAACTACAATAGGAAATATATATAAAAAATTAAGTAAGTAATGCAAAAAAAGACGTGAGGTGGTGTTCATGGGTTCAATGTCCATTCAGAAATCAGATGGCAGAGGGGAAGAAGCTGTTCCTGAATCGCTGAGTGTGTGTCTTCAGGCTCCTGTACCTCCTCCCTGATGGTAGCAGTGAGAAGAGGGCACGTCCTGGGTGATGGGGGTCCTTAATGATGGACACCACCTTTTTGAAGCATTGCTCCTTGAAAATGTCCCTGACTCTGGGGAGGCCAGTGCCCATGGTGGAGCTGACTGAGTTGACAACCTTCTGCAGTTTATTTTGATCCTGTGCATTGCCCCCCCCTTCCCCCACCTACACCAGGCGGTGATGCAGCCAGTTAGAATGCTCTCCATGGTACATCTGCAGAAATTCATGAGTATCTTTGGTGACATATCATATCTCCTCAAACTCCTAGTGAAATATAGCTGATGTCATGCCTTCTTTGTAGCTGCAACTGGTTTGTGAGTGCCCTTGTCCTACTCTTTCTGAACACAATAGGTGCATGAGGTCAATTATATACATAGATTGATTGTCTGTCCATAAAGTGATGCTAGGCACAGGAGTGTCTCTACGTAAGGTGACTCTGAGAAGAAATGATAAAGTAGTGATGTTGGGGGTGTGGTGGGGGTGGGTTAGTGGGTGAAGGTGTTGATCAGCCTTACTGCTTGGGGAAAGTAACCGTTTTTGAGTCTGGTGGTCCTGGCGTAGATGCTACATAGCCGCCTCTCTGATGGGAGTGGGACAAGCAGTCCGTGAGCAGGGTGGATGGGATCCTTCATGATGTTACTGGCGCTTTTCCAGTACCTTTCTGTCTCTGTGTCCTTGATGGTGGGTCGGCTGGTGCCAGTGATGCATTGGGCAGTTTTGGCTACCCATTGTAGAGCCTCCCTGTCTGCCACAGTGCACTGAAGAACATGCTTGGGATTAAGACAAGTGAAGGGGGTTTTCTTCAGCAGTTGAACGGGGCATGACTGCGCAAGCGCGTGAAAGTCAGACCGTGAGGTGGCAGGAGAGTTTAAAAGCGAGCAGGTTAACAGAGCGGGCGATGTTGTAGCAGGTGACGGAGTAGTGGGAGACAGAGTAGGAAGGCTTTGGCTCGAGAGGCTTCGGCGAGCAGAGGCTGAGGACGAGCTTCACTCCAAGTGAGGTAAGGTCGGGTAAGTTCCTTTAATTAATCTAATTAACTTAGGAGTAGGTAATAGAGGCAGCAGTTGAGTGCTCTGTTTGCAGGATGTGGGAGGTCAGGGTGAGCACAATCGTCCTTGATAACTGCACCTGCGAAAGGTGCATCCAGCTGCAGCTCCTGACAAACTGAATTAGGGAACTGGAGCTGGATGAACTTCAGATCATTCGTGAGGCAGAGGCAGAAATAAACAGGAGTTACAGGGAGATAGTCACTCCTAAGAGTCAGGAGACAGGTAGCTGGGTGACTGTCAGGAGAGGGAAGGGGAATAGACGGAATGAGCAGAGCACCCCTGTGGCCGTTCCCACCAATAATAAGTACATCGTTTTGGATACTGTTGATGGGGACGACCTACCAGGGACAAGTTGCAGTGGTTGCGTGTCTGGCACCGAGACTGGACCCTCAGCTCAGAAGGGAAGGAGGGAAAAGAGGAGAGCAGTAGCGATAGGGGATTCGATAGTTAGGGGGACAGATCAGAGGTTCTGTGGAAGAGATCAAGAATCCCGGATGGTCTGTTGCCTCCCTGGTGCCAAGGTCCGCGATATCTTGGATCGAGTTCTCAGTATTCTCAAGAGGGAGGGTGAGTAGACGGATGTTGTGGTCCATGTAGGGACCAATGACGTGGGTAAGAAGAGTGAGGCGGTCTTGAAAGGTGAGTTTAGGGAGTTAGGCGCCAAGTTAAAGGACAGGACCTCCAGGATAGCAATCTCAGGATTGCTACCAGTGCCATGTGCAGGCGGGTTTAGAAATAGTAAGATAGTGCAGATCAACACATGGCTGAAGACATGGTGCAGGAGGGAGGGCTTCAGATTTATAGATAATTGGGCAGTTTTCCAGGGAAGGTGAGACCTGTTCCAACGGGATGGTTTACATCCAAACTGGAGAGGGACAAATATTCTTGCAGGTAGGTTTGCTAGAGAGGCTCCAGTGGATTTAAACTAGATACAAGGGGAGAGGGGAACCAGAGTGTAGGAACAGATGTAGGGGAGAAGGAAGAAAAATAAGATAGTAAAGTTGTTTGCACCGTTAGTGATAAACAGAGAGTGAAATGTGGAAAATTTCTTAAATGCATTTATTTTAATGCTAGGAGCATTGTAAGAAAGGTGGATGAGTTTAGAGCATGGATTGATATCTGGAAATATGATGTTGTAGCTATTAGTGAAACGTGGTTGCAGGAGGGGTGTGATTGGCAACTAAATATTCCTGGATTTCTTTGCTTCAGGTGTGATAGAATCGGAGGGACAAGAGGAGGAGGTGTTGCATTGCTTGTCAGAGAAAATATTACAGTGGTGCTCTGGCAGGATAGATTAGAGGGCTCATCGAGGGAGGCTATTTGGGTGGAATTGAGGAATGGGAAAGGTGTAGTAACACTTATAGGGGTGTATTACAGACCACCTAATGGGGAGCGAGAATTGGAGGAGCAAATTTGGAAGGAGATAGCAGATATTTGTAGTAAGCACAAGGTTGTGATTGTGGGAGATTTTAATTTTCCACACATAGACTGGGAAGCCCATAATGTAAATGGGCTGGTTGGTTTGGTGTTTGTAAAATGTGTGCAGGATAGTTTCTTGCAGCAGTACATAGAGGTACCAACTAGAGAAGGGGCAGTGTTGGATCTCCTGTTAGGGAATGAGATAGGTCAGGTGACGGAGGTTTGTGTTGGGGAGCACTTCGGGTCCAGTGATCACAACGTCATTAGTTTCAATATAATTATGGAGAAGGATAGGACTGGACCCAGGGTTGAGATTTTTGATTGGAGAAAGGCTAACTTTGAGGAGATGCGAAAGGATTTAGAAGGAGTGGATTGGGACAATTTGTTTTATGGGAAGGATGTAATAGAGAAATGGAGGTCATTTAAAGGTGAAATTTTGAGGGTACAGAATCTTTATGTTCCTGTTAGGGTGAAAGGAAAGGTTAAAAGTTTGAGAGAGCCATAGTTTTCAAGGGATATTGGAAACTTGGTTCGGAAAAAGAGAGATATCTACAATAAATGTAGGCAGCATGGAGTAAATAAGGTGCTCGAGGAATATAAAGAATGTAAAAAGAATCTTAAGAAAGAAATTAGAAAAGCTAGAAGAAGATATGAGGTTGCTTTAGCAAGTAAGGTGAAAATAAATCCAAAGGGTTTCTACAGTTATGTTAATAGCAAAAGGATAGTGAGGGATAAAATTGGTCCCTTAGAGAATCAAAGTGGACAGCTATGTGTGGAGCCAAAAGAGTTGGTGGAGATTTTGAACAATTTCTTTTCTTCGGTATTCACTAAGGAGAAGGATATTGAATTGTGTAAGGTAAGGGAAACAGGTAGGGAAGTTATGGAAACTATGATGATTAAAGAAGAGGAAGTACTGGCACTTTTAAGGAATATATATCTGTGTTCCTGTGTTCCAAGACCAAGTCCAGGTGCCGTGTTCCAGCCCTGTCCAAGTCTGAGCTTCGTGTCCCCATCCAGCCCAGGAGTGCCTCACCCAGCCCAGTGCTGGAGATTCCTTGTCCTCTGCTGGATCGTCCCCATCCAAATCCTCGGCAGTCATCCTGGCCCTGCGTCCTAGAAAGCGTCCCGGCCCTGCGCTCCAAGGAGGAGTCCCGGCTCCCTACCCTAGAGCCTAACCCAGCCTAGTCCAAGAGCCGTGCCAAATCTTGTTCAAGAGCCACGTCCTGCCCTGGAGATTCCTCGCCCAGCTCAGGAGTACCTCTCCCAGCCCGGTGCTGGAGGTTCCTTGCCCAGCCCAGTGTTGGATATTCCTCGTCCTGTGCTGGAGTTCCCTCGTCCTGTCCAAGCCTCATCCTGTCCAAGTCTAGGCTTTGTGTTCTTGTCCTGTCCATGTGCCTCATCCTGTGCAGGAGTTCCACGTCCAGTCCTGTAGCCACATCCAGTCCTGTAGCCATGCCTTATCCTCGCCCAGATCCAGGGTCTGGGCCGGAGTCAAGACCCAGGTTCCGGGTCCCCTTCCAGTCTCTGGCTCGGAGTCTTAGCCGAGGCTCCTAGTTCCAAGTTGCTTGTCCTGGTCCGGCTTTTCTAGTCTTAGTCCTAGCCCAGGCCCGGTGTACTTGGCTCGTCCAGGGCCTGTGTCCATGTCCAGCATAGTTTCTTCCTGACTCCCCTTGCTTTCTTGATAAATCTTGTCCTGTTCCTAGTACTTCAGTGTCTGTGTCTTGCATTTGGGTCCGCTCCCCAGTGCCCCCTTGTAACGATTACAGCATCAGCGATCAGGGTTCATTTCCCACCACAGTTTCTACATTAGTTCTGTGACCACGTGGGTTTCCTCCAGGTGCTCCAGTTTCCTCTCACAGTCCAAAACGACTTGTGTCTTAGTTGAGCGTAATCTGGGTGGTGCGGGCCCGTTGAGCCAGAAAGGGCTGTACCTCTAAAGTAAAAATAGAAACTACCTCTGCTTTAAATTTTCCAAAGCTCAGTACAACAGCATGTCTGCAACTTACGTGCCCTAGCCTGTCTGTCTTTGGGGTGTGGGAGGAAGCTGGAGCACTGGAGGAAAGCAGCACAGTAACTAGAGAATGCTCATGCTCCTTACAGAGAGTGTGGGGATCTGAACCCCAGTCTTACAGCTTCCCGAGCTCTGGAGTTCCAAACGAGACGAGGAGGAACCTCTTTAGCCAGAGGATGGTGAATCTGTGGAATTCATTGCCACAGACAACTGTGGAGGCCATATCATTAGGTATATTTAAAGCAGAGGTTGTTTTTAAGTCTGCACTGTTCAATTAAACCCACGCGGCAATTAAACTGCTAATCTGTACATCTTTGGAATATGGGAGGACGCCAGAGCACCCGGAGGAAAGTCCGGCAGTCATGGGAAGTAACTACAAACTCCTCAGCGATCAGGATTCAATTCACTAGGATTAAACCCTGTAGATGATCGCTGGCCCTTGTAAACAGATTGCGCTAACCACTGCACTACAACATGGGCTAAAGGACCATTTCCTGTGTGGTAATGTTCAATGTTCTAACACACTCTTCTGACGTATTGTTTATCCATGCAGGATGTATTGTTGCAACATTGGCTGTTTGTTGGTTTCCGTTCCAAGCGAGGCGTCTAATGACAGCTGTTCAGTCCAAAAGCCAGTGGACGAAGCATTACTACAGCTCTTACCTTGTGATGCAGCCCATTACCAACTCTCTCTATTACATCAGCTCAGCCGTCAATCCTTTCCTTTACAACGTGACCTCCAAACAGTTCCGCAAGATGTTCGTACAAGTGCTGAGAGGCTGCTGTCGGTCTGGCCCCGTCCCATCAGAGCATGGGAGAAACGCACATTCAGACGTGAAGCAAGAGTCCAATTGATGAAACAGGATATTGTCCTTCACCAGAAATAACAAAGAGTGAAGGAGTATCTTCACCCAGAACGACTCCATTCTAGCTCTGCTGCGAGATGAAGATGTATTTAAAATATTCCTCAAAAAGATTCTCCTGGTGTGGCAAAAAGGTTTCAAAACTTGTTCCTTGTTCTTTTTTGATTCGGTAGCAAGGGCATCACATGTTAAAGGTGATATTTGTTATTGAGTTATAGACCCAGTGGGCACTTTATTAGGTACAGGACTGAATCACGGTGTCGTCTCTGCAACAGTGAAGTGGACGGTGAATCCAATAACAGATTGTGCATTTAGCCACCAGGCCAGCAGAGTAACCCTGAGGTTTAACAGAACAGTGTCCTCAGCTGCACATTTGTTAGTGTGAAGAGCCTTTCAAGAGCTACTTTCAATTATGGTATTTTGGAGGTTGAGTTCTCCCTCTTGTTACCTTCTGTACCCAAGAAATAAATTAACTATTGAGAATAAACACTCAGTGGCTAGTTTATTAGAGACCTCTTGTACCTAGTAAAGTGGCCATTGAATGTATGTTCATGGTCTTCTGCTGCTGTGGCCCATCCACTTCAAGGTTCAATGTGTTGTGCGTTCAGAGATGCTCTTCTGCACACCACTGTTGTAACGCATGATTATTTCAGTTGCTGTTGCCTTCCTGTCAGCTTGAACCAGTCTGGCCAATCTCCTCTGATCTCTCTCATTAACAAGGCATTTTCAGCCACAGAACTGCTGATCACTGGATTTTTTTTTTGTTTTTTGCACCATTCTCTGTAAGCTCTAGAGACTGTTGTGTGTTAAAATCCAACCAGGATATCAGCAGTTTCTGAGATACTCAAACCACCCCATCTGGCACCAACAATCATTCCACGGTCAAAGTCACTTAGATCACATTTCTTCCCCATTCTGATGTTTCGTCTGAACAACAACTGAACCTCTTGACCATGTCTGCATGCTTTTATGCATTGAGTTACTGCCACATGATTGGCTGATTAGATATTTGCATTAACAAGCAGGTGTACAGGTGTACCTAATAAAATGGCCACTGATATATTTTATTTTTTGAAAAGAATTTCCTGGTGTAACGAAAATATTTTAAAATTTATTCCTTATTCTTTTATGATTCAGCAGCAAGAGGTATTATGTGTTAAAGGTTATAATAAATTACTTTATTAGAGTTATATAAAGAATAAATCACAGAAAGAAAGAAAATTGGTTAATCAAAGTTCAAAGTAAATTTATTATCAATGTACATATATGTCACCATGTATAACCCTGAGATTCATTTTCTTGTGGGCATACTCAATAAATCTATAGAATAATTACCAGAACAGAATCAATGAAAGATTGCTCAGCATGGACGTTCAACTGGAGCGCAGAAGACAACAATCTGTGTAAACACAAAAAGAAAGAAATAATAATAATAAATAAATAAGCAATAAATATGGAGAACATGAGGTGAAGAGTCCTTGAAAGTGAGTCCATTGGTTGTGGGAATATTTCAGTGATGGGGCAAGTGAAGTTGAGTGAAGTTACCCCCTTTGGTTGAAGAGCCTGATGGTTGAGGGGTGGTAACTGTTCCTGAACCTGGTGGTGTGAGTCCTGAGGATCCTGTATCTTCTTCCTGATTGCAGGAGCAAGAAGAGAGCATGGCCGGGGTGGCAGGGGACCCTGATGATGGATGCTGCTTTCCTGCAACAGTGTTTCATGTAGATGGGCTCAGTGGTGGGAAAGGCTTTACCCGTGATGGGCTGGACTGTATCTGCCACTTTTTGTAGGATTTTCCATTCAACTACTAGTGGCTGAGACAAAACTACACTTATCAACCAGTTCTCATCACTGAGTCATGCCACACAACGTACTGCCTGAGGGTTCAGCAGCTTTACCCGTCTCCCTCTCAATGCCAGCTCTTAGCAAGAGTCACAACCCAGCCTAAGAGAAGACCCCCCCCGCTTTTTTTATACCTGTCAAAATCACTTCAGAAGTTTAACATAGCGTAGCAGTTAGTGTGACACTACGACAGCTCAAGGCATCAGATTTCAATCCCTGTCTCCTCTGTGAGGAGTCTGTCTGTATGTCCTCCCTGTGGAATGGGTGGGTTTTTTCCGGGTGCTCCAGTTTCCTCCCACAGTCCAAAGACGTATAGAGTAGGTGAATTGGTCGTTGTAAATTGTCCTGTGATTAGGTTAGGGTTCAGCCGGGGTTGTCAGGTGTTGCTGGGGTGGTGAGATTCGAAGGGCTGGGAAGGCCTATTCCGCAGTGTATCACCAAATAAAATAAAAATATTACCCCAGTACCTTTCCATCCCTTAGTGATACCAGCTTGTACCTTATCTCTTGTGAACTTTGGCTAGGCACATAGAGTCATAGAGCACTACATCATAAAAACAGGCCCTTTGGCCCATCTAGTGTGTGCCGTACAGTTATTCTGCCTAGTCCCATCGATCTGCGCCCAGACCATAGCCCTCCATACCCTCCCATCCATGTACTTATCCAAAATTCTCTGAAATGTTGAGATCGAACCCACAGCCGCCACTTGCGCTGGAAGCTTGTTCCACTCTCTCACCACCCTCTGAGCGAAGATGTTTCCGCTCAAATTCCGGTTAACTATTTCCCCTTTCACCCTTAACCCAAAACCTCTAGTTGTAGTCTCACCCAACCACAGTGGAAAAAGCCTGCTTGCATTTACCCTATCTATACCCCTCATAATTTTGTATACTTCTATCAAATTCCTCATTTTCCTACACTCCAAGGAATGAAGTCCTAACCTTTCCGTATCACTCAGGCCCTCAAGCCCCTTGTAAAATTTCCAACTCTTTCAACCTTATTGATATCTTTCCTGTCGGCAGGGGAACAGAACTCCAAGTGATGAGACCTGGGTGGTGGCAGAGAGTTCAGCAGTCTCCTGGCCTGGAAGAAGAAACTGTTTCCCATCCTACCGGTCCTTGTCCTAATGCTACGGTACCTCCTGCTTAATGGTATGGGGTCAAAGAGGTTGTGGGATGGGTGGGAGGAATCCTTGACAATGCTGAGGGGCCTGCATAGGGACCGCTCCTGCTAATAATCTCGAATGGGTGGAAGAGAGACCCAAGGAAGGTCAAAATATAGAAGCTCTCTTTACAACCCTGTCTAACACACAACATAGAACCAGGTCAATAAGGATTGAAACAAGCATGGAAACAGGTCTGTAAGGATGAAAATATTCTCATCCAAGCCAGGACCACCAGAGTCAAAATAAGTTACTTTCCCCAGGCAGTAAGGCTGATCAATAACTCCAGCCACTAACCCACCCCTCCACGCCCCTAACCACCACTACTTTATCATTTCCTGTCAGAATCACCTTATGTACTCCTGTGCCTGGAGTCACATTATGGACATACAATCAATCTACATATATAAGCTATCTTATCTATTTATATTTATTGTGTTTTTATTATTATTGCGCTCTTTGTCTTTATTGCAATTCTTGTGCTCTATTGGATGAGGTGTAACAATTATTACATTCTCCTTTACACTTGTGAACTGGAAATGACATTAAATAATGTTAAATCTTAAACACTCTTGATCTTGAATCTTGATGAATTAAATGTAACTTGTTCCTTACACCTCAGTATTAAACAGACCAAGCCAGGTCAAGAGTTTTATTCTGCTATCTTAACTTAACCATGTTAAACCTTTACTCTGATTAAATACCTCCATGAAATCTTGCCTCACAATAAACAAAATTCCAAGTATTATCACAGGAACTCGCCAGAATTTAGGAGAATAAGGGGAGAATCTCATTGAAGCCTATTGAATATTGAAAGACCTAGATAGAGTGGACATGGAGAGGATGGTTTCCATAGTCAGAGAATCTAGGACTAGATAGCACAGTCTCAGGATACAAGGACAGAGATGAGGAGAAACTTCTTCAGCCAGATGGTGGTGAATCTGTAGAATTCATCACCACAGATGACAATGGAGACCAATTCAATGGGTATACTTAAAACAGAGATTGATAGGTTCTTGATTAGTCAGGACATCAAAGGTTGCAGGGAGAAGGTAGAAGAATGGGTTTGGAGGGATAATAAATCAGCCATGATCAAATGGTAGAACTTGATGGACAAAATGTCCTAATTTTGCTCCTATGTCTTATGGTCCAATTAAAAATAAAGTCCATTTTTTTCTGATTGATGGATAATCAAAAAAAGGTGGTGGGTTACAGAGTGAATGGAGGACACAACAGATGCTGGCAACTTATAGCAACGCACATAAAATGCTGGCAGATCTCAGCAGGTTAGGCAGCCTCCGTGCAGGGGAAATGGACATGCAATATTTTGGGCCGAGATCCTTCATCAGGGATTGGAAAGAAGAGAGGAGATGGCCAGGAAGGAAAGGGTGGCGCAAGAACTGACAGGTGATAAGTAGATCTAGGTGAGGGGTGTTAGGGCATATTCTGGAGAAATGCTATATAGCAAATATTAATTTCAACAGCAAACAGTCTTCAGATCTGAATATGGATTTTAAATCAAATTTAATATGCAGCTCAGAACAATGGTCTTCCTGGAGCTGCATTTTAGAGTAAATTGTAGACCAGAAAATATCCAATTGACCTGAGATGTCTGCATATGCATGAATGCAATCAACATCTCATTGCATGAATATGACTCAGAGACCACAGTAATTAACACTCATTTTGGGTGTGCTGGTGGAAAGATTCAGGAATTTGAAAAGTTCCGCGTAACTCAAAGGAAGCATTATGAGAGCATTGTATCTATATAAATTGTCCTGTTACCTTTATTCTTTAATGTACAAAAATGTGCTGTAATGTTGGGCTGGGGAGTCTCTTTCTCTCTTGAGTGACTCCAAAGGATGTCAGCTTGTGTGTGTCCTGAATAAATTACTTTATGTCTACCAGCTGCGTCTTTCTGGTGACTTCATTCACAGTCAGGACAAGTGGCCTGATAGGCAGATAAGGAGGATAGAGTGGGAATGATGTAAGAAGCAGGGAGGTGATAGGTGGAAATTACAAAAGGCTGAAGATGATGGAATCTGATAGAAGACAGTGGACAGTGGAATAAAGGAAAGGAGTGAGGAGTGGAACCAGTGGAAGGAATGTGTGGGTGTTGGGCTGATGGAAAAGGGGGGAGGGGGAAACAATGGGATGATGGGGCTGGTGGGATAAGGGGAAAAAGGGGGGCAGAAAGGAGTTATTACCGTAAATTAGAGAAATCGAAATTCATGTCTTCAGGTTGGAGGCTACCAAGAAGTTATATGTGGTGCTGTTCCCCAAATCTGCATCTAGCTCCAACTGTGCGGTGGAGGGGGCTGTGGACAGTCATGTCAGTGGAGAAATGGAAAGTGGAATTATAATGGCTGTCCACCGGGAGTTCTGGCCTGCTACAGTGGACAAAGCGAAGGTGCACGATGGAGCGACCTCCGAATTAGCATCTGGTCTCTCTGATGTAGACCAGATGGCAGGGGTAGAAAATACAATAAATGACACAGGTGAATTATATCACTGCTTTCAGTTTGCACAGACCTGGGTCAAAGTCTCACCATTGCCAGGCAGATGTTTAATCTTTGGAATGAGAATCAGAATCAGGTTTAATATTGAATTGAATTGACTTTACTATTTACGTCCTACATATAAGTGAAGAGTAAAAATCTTTAAGTTATGTTTCCATCTAAATGTGCAATTTATAGTAATTTGTAATAAATATTATGTACAACAGAACAGTCAATATAACTTAGAAATACAATATTATCAGCATGAATTAATCAGTCTGATGGCCTGGTGGAAGAAGCTGTCCTGGAGCCTGTTCGTCCTGGCTTTTATGCTGCGGTACCGTTTCCCGGATTGTAGCAGCTGGAACAGTTTGTGGTTGGGGTGACTCGGGTCCCCAATGATCCTTCGGGCTCTTTTTACCCCTGTCTCTGTGAATGTCCTGAATAGAGGGAAGTTCACATCTACAGATGCACTGGGCTGTCCACACCACTCTCTGCAGTGTCCTGCGATTGAGGGAAGTACAGTTCCCATACCAGGCAGCGATGCTCTTAATTGTGCCCCTGTAGAAAGCTCTTAGAATTTGGGGGCCCATACAAACTTCTTCAACCATCTGAAGTGAAAGAGGCTCTGTTGTGCCTTTTTCACCACACAGCTGGTATATACAGACCACGTGAGATCTTCGGTGATGTGTATGCTGAGGAATTTAAAGCTGTTCACCCTCTCAAACCCAGATCCATTGATGTCAATAGGGGTTAGCCTGTCCACAACCAGCTCCTTTGTTTTTGCGACATTGAGGGAGATGTTGTTTTCTTGACACCACTGTGTCAGAGAGATGACTTCCTCTCTGTAAGCTCCTCATTATTATTTGAGATAAGGCCAATTAATGTAGTATTGTCAGCAAATTTAATTAGCATGTTGGAGCTGTGTGTGGTGACACAGTCAGGGGTATACAGAGAGTAAAGGAGGGGGCTTAGGATACAGCCCTGAGAGGTGCCTGTGTGGAGGGTCAGAGGGGCAGAGGTGAGGGAGCCCACTCTTACCGCCTGCCAGCGATCTGACAGGAAGTCCAGGATCCAGCTGCACAAGGCAAGGTGAAGGCCGAGGTCTCTGAGCTTCTTGTCGAGCCTGGAGGGAATTATGGTGTTGAATGCTGAACTGTAGTCCAAGAACAGCATTCTCACACAAACATCCCTCTTCTCCAGCTGTGCAAGGATGGTGTGTAGAGCTGTGGCTATTGCATCATCTGTCGAATGGTTGTATCGGTAGGCGAATTGTAGGGGTTCAGTTTGGGTGGTAACAAGCTGCAGACGTAGTCCTTGACCAGCCTCTCAAAGTATTTGCCTGTTATTGAAGTGAGTGCGACAGGATGCCAGTCATTCAGACATGTTACCTTGGTCTTTCTATCACCGGTATGTGCCATGAAATTTGTTACTTTGCAGCAGCAGTACAATGCAATACATGATAATATAGAAAAAAAAATCAATCAATTACAGTAAGTATATATATGTATATTAAATAAATTGTAAAGAGTAGTGCAATAGCAGAAATAAAACAAAAACAAAAAAAAGTGAGGTAGTGTTCATGGGTTCAATGTCCATTCAGAAATCTGATGGCAGAGGGGAAGAAGCTGTTCCTGAATCATTGAGTGTGTGTCTTCAGGCTCCTGTACCTCCTCCCTGATGGCAGAGGGGAGGAAGCTGTTCCTGAATCGTTGAGTGTGTGCCTTCAGGCTCCTGTACCTCCTCCCTGATGGCAGAGGGGAAGAAGCTGTTCCTGAATCATTGAGTGTGTGTCTTCAGGCTCCTGTACCTCCTCCCTGATGGCAGAGGGGAAGAAGCTGTTCCTGAATCGTTGAGTGTGTGTCTTCAGGCTCCTGTACCTCCTCCCTGATGGTAGAGGGGAAGAAGCTGTTCCTGAATCGCTGAGTGTGTGCCTTCAGGCTCCTGTACCTCCTCCCTGATGGCAGAGGGGAAGAAGCTGTTCCTGAATCATTGAGTGTGTGTCTTCAGGCTCCTGTACCTCCTCCCTGATGGTTACAGTGAGAAGAGGGCATGTCCTGGGTGACAGGGTCTTTAATAATGGACGGCACCTTTCTGAGACACCGCTTCTTGAAGATGGCTTGGCTACTACGGAGGCTAGTATCCAAGATGGAGCTGACTAATATTACAATTTCTGTAGCTTCTTTCAATACTGTGCAGTAGCCACCCCTCCCCATACCAGACGGTGATGCAGCCTGTCAGAATGCTCTCCACGGTACATCTGTAGAAGTTTTTCAATGTTTCATGTGACACACCAAACCTCCTCAAACTCTTATGAAATATAGCCACTGTCTTGTCTTCTTTGTAGCTGCATCGATATGTTGGGACCAGAGATCGTGACACCCAGAAATTTGAAATTGTTCATCCTCTCCACTTCTGATCCCTCTATGTTCCCTGTCTTACCCTTCCTGAAGTCCACAATTAGTCCTTTGTTTTACTGACATTGAGTGCAGGGTTGTTACTGCAACACCACTCAACTAGCTGGTATATCTCGCTCTTGTATGCCCTCTCGTCTCCATCTAAGACGGCTTTATGAGGAGGCTAGAGGAAAGGATGTGGAAGGCAGTATGCTCCTGGACATACCTTCAACATTCAAAAGTTCAAAGTTCAAACTAAATTTACTAACAAAGTACATGTATTGTCACCATAGACTTCCTTGAGATTAATTATTTACTTGTGGGCGTTCACAGTAGAACAAGGAAACACAATAGAATCAATGAAAAACTACACACAATCAAAGACTGGCAAACAACCAATGTGCAAAAGAAGACAATCTGTGCAATACAAATAAGCAAATGATAAATAAATAGACAAATACATACATACAAACTGAGAACATGAGTTGTACAGTCCTTGAAAGTGAGTTTGTAGGTTGTGGAATCAGTTCAGTGTTGAGGTGAGTGAAATTATCCACACTGGTTCAGGAGCCTAATGGTTGAGGGGTAATAACTGTTCCTGAGCATGGTGGTGTGGGTCCTGAGGCTCCTGTACCTCCTTCCTGATGGTTGAGGGGTAATAACTGTTCCTGAACCTGGTGGTGTGGGTCCTGAGGCTCCTGTACCTCCTTCCTGATGGTTGAGGGGTAATAACTGTTCCTGAACCTGGTGGTGTGGGACCTGAGGCTCCTGTACCTCCTTCCTGATGGTTGAGGGGGTATTAACTGTTCCTGAACCTGGTGGTGTGAGTCCTGAGGCTCCTGTACCTCCTTCCTGATGGTTGAGGGGGTATTAACTGTTCCTGAACCTGGTGGTGTGAGTCCTGAGGCTCCTGTACCTCCTTCCTGATGGTTGAGGGGTAATAACTGTTCCTGAACCTGGTGGTGTGGGTCCTGAGGCTCCTGTACCTCCTTCCTGATGGTTCAGGGGTAATAACTGTTCCTGAGCCTGGTGGTGTGGGTCCTGAGGCTCCTGTACCTCCTTCCTGATGGTTGAGGGGTAATAACTGTTCCTGAGCCTGGTGGTGTGGGTCCTGAGGCTCCTGTACCTCCTTCCTGATGGTTGAGGGGTAATAACTGTTCCTGAACCTGGTGGTGTGGGTCCTGAGGCTCCTGTACCTCCTTCCTGATGGTAGGAGCGAGAAGGGAGCATGGTCTGGATGGTGGTTTTGTCAAGGCTTTGTCATTTCCTGGCTCTGAAGAGGTGTATAATGAGATCATGGCCCTGTCAGAGAATGGTTTTCTTTCAGGAACCTGGGAAATTTTTCATTATCCAATCAACAAAACAAATTTTCACTTTGCTGTTTCTCGGATCTTGTGGGCCTAAACTGGCTGGCGTGTTTCTTAGATCAAAAACAGTGGCAATAGTTTACACAGAACATTACAGCAAAGTGTGGATCTTCAACTCATGATTTTGTACCAACTAGTGCTTTTGCGATATCCTAGGAGATTCAGCGAACTACACTCTCGAGAACGGGGACGGCCATTGCTGGGGGTGGGTGTTGCATTGAGGGAAGATGAACCCGTGGTCGTCTCCATTACTCTGTGCCACTTAAAGTGTCGAGCAAGATTAAAATTGTCAAGGATGAGGGTGGGAAATGAACAGCTGTGCAGCGCCATCTCCCTCTCTTCTCACTATTACCATCGTTGGACAGGGCTCCACGCCACCAGGTTCGGGAGTAGTTGCTTCCCTGCAGCCATTGCCTCCTGGATGGGCTTCACCCGCCTCAGCACTGAATGGGTTCTGTATCTGTGGACTGATTTGTGGGGACTCGGCAGTTCGTGTTCCATGTGTTTTTTGTGTATTTCTTTTCACTATTTGCACAATTTGTCCTCTTTTGCATGTTGGACATGTGGCAGTCTATGTTGTGTGTGTGGATTTGATTGTGCTTCCTTGTTTTGTGAGTGCTTGCAAGAAGGTGAATCTCAGGGTTGTGTATGGTAAATGGGATAATGAGGAGGCAGCAGACAGGAGCTACAGGGAGGTAGTTCCTAGGTTGCAGGAGGCAGGTAACTGGGTGACTGTCAGGAGAAGGAAGGGAATTGGGCAGACAGTGCAGAGTACTCTTGTGGTCGTTCCCCTCAATAATAAGTATACCACTTTGGATACAATAGACAATAGACAATAGGTGCAGGAGTAGGCCATTCGGCCCTTTGAGTCAGCACCGTCATTCACTGTGATCATGGCTGATCATCCACAATCAGTATCCAGTTCCTGCATAATCCCCATAACCTTTGATTCCGCTATCTTTAAGAGCTCTATCCATCTCTTTCTTGAAAGCATCCAGAGACTTGGCCTCCACAGCCTTCTGGGGCAGAGCATTCCATATATCCACCACTCTCTGGGTGAAAAAGTTTTTCCTCAACTCCGTTCTAAATGGCCTTATTCTTAAACTGTGGCCTCTGGTTCTGGACTCACCAGTGGGAACATGCTTCCTGCCTCCAGCGTGTCCAAACCCTTAATAACCTTATATGTTTCAATAAGATCCCTTCTCAGCCTTCTAAATTCCAGAGTGTACAAGCCCAGTCGCTCCAATCTTTCGACATATGACAGTCCCACCATCCCGGGAATTAACCTTGTGAACCTACTCTGCACTCCCTCAATAACAAGAAAGTTCTTCCTCAAATTCGGAGACCAAAACCGCACACAGTACTCCAGGTGTGGTCTCAATAGACAATATAGGTTTCCAGGATACCTTTAGGGCAGAAGACCTATTTGGGGCGGGGGGGGGGGAATGAGCCACAGTGATCAGGTCTCTTGCAGTGAGTCTGGTGATATGGCTCAGAAGGGAAGGGGTGAGGAGAGGACTGCAGTAGTGATAGGGGACTCCATACTTAAAGGAGTAGACTCAAGATTCTGTGGACATGGCAGACACACTTGGACAGTGTGTTGCCTCCCAGGTGCCAGGGTCGGGGATGTTTCGGATTGTGCCCATGGCATTCTAAAGGGTGAGCAGCCAGAAGTTCAGAATCAGAATCAGGTTTATTATCACCGGCATGTGTCGTGAAATTTGTTAACTTAGCAGCTGCAGTTCAATGCAATACATAATATAGAAGAAGAGAAAAAATAAAATAATAATAATCAATCAATCAATCAATAAATTACAGTATATGTATATTGAACAGATTAAAATTGTGCAAAAACAGAAATGAAATATAATTAAAAAGTGAGGTAGTGTTCATGGGTTTAATGGCCATTTAGGAATCAGATGGCAGAGGGGAAGAAGCTGTTCCTGAATCACTGAGTGTGTGCCTTCAGGCTTCTGTACCTCCTCCCTGATGGTAACAGTGAGAAAAGGGCATGCCCTGGGTGATGGAGGTCCTTAATAATGGACGCTGTCTTTCTGAGACACCACTCCCTGAAGATGTTCTGGGTACTTTGAGGCTAGTACTCAAGATGGAGCTAACTAGATTTACAACCTTCTGCAGCTTCTTTCGGTCCTGTGCAGTAGCCCCTCCATACCAGACAGTGATGCAGCCTGTCAGAATGCTCTCCACAGTACATCTATAGAAGATTTTGAGTGTATTTGTTGACATACCAAATCTCTTCAAACTTCTAATGAAGTATAGTCACTGTCTTGCCTTCTTTATAACTGCATTGATACGTTGGGACCAGGTTAGGTCCTCAGAGATCTTGACACCCAGGAACTTAAAACTGCTCACTCTCTCCACTTCTGATCCCTCTATGAGGATTGGTATGTGTTCCTTCATCTGATTCTGATCCTGAATAGGATGAGTCGGCAGATGAATTTGTGGCTGAGGAACTGGTGCAGGGGGCAGGGTTTCAGATTTATCGATCATTAGTATCTCTTCTGGGGAAGGTACGACTGTACTAAAGGGACAAGTTACATCTGAACCCGAGGGGGACCAATACCCTTGCAGGTAGGTTTGCTGGAGCTGTTGGGGAGGGTTTAAACTAATTCGGCAGGGAGCTGGAAATTGGAATGATAGGGCTAAGAATAGGGATGTTGGCTCACAGGCAGAGACGGTGATAGTGATAGGAAGGACAGGCAGATGATAGGCAAAATTACAAGTCAGTGGGATGAGTTGTAGTGTAAGAGGGGGACAAAATCAAAAAGGGTGATGAATACAGGACTGAAGGTGTTATATTTCAATGCATGCCGTATATAGAATAGGGAAAATGATCTTGTAGCACAGTTAGAGATTGGCAGGTATGATGTTGTGTGCGTCACTGAGTCCTAGCTGAAAGAAGATTATAGTTGGGAGCTTCACATCCAAGGATACAAATTGTATCAAAAGGATGGGCAGGTAGGCAGAGGAGGTGATGTGGTATTGTGGGTAAAAAACGAAATCAAATACTTAGAAGGAGGTGACATAGGATTGGAAGATGTAGAATCTTTGTGGGTAGGGGTAAGGAACTGCAAGGGTAAAAAGACGTTGATGGGAGTTATCTGCAGACCTCCAAACAGTAGCCAGGATGTGGGCTACAAATTACAATGGGAAATAGAAAAGTCATATCAAAATAGCAATGTTACAATAGACATGGGGGATTTCCATATGCAGTTAGATTGGGAAAATCAGGTTGGTGCTGATATTGGATCCCAAGAGAGAGAACTTGTAGAATGTCTATGAGATAGCTTTTTAGAGTAGCTTGTGGTTGAGCCCATTAGGGGATCAATTGTCTGGATTGGGTGTTGTGTCACGAACTGGATTTGATTAGGGAGCTTAAGGTAAAGGAACCCTTAGGAAACAGTGATGTTAATGTGATAGAATTCACCATGTAATTTGAGAGGGAGAAGCTAAAGTCAAATGTATCAGTATTACAGTGGAGTAAAGGGAATTACAGAGGCATTAGGGAGGAGCTGGCCAAAATTGGGTGGAAGGGAACACTAGCAGGGATGATGGCAGAGCAGCAATAGCTGGAATTTCTGGGAGCAATTTGGAAGGTGCAGGATAGATACATCCCAAAGAAGAAGAAATATTCTAAAGGCAGGATGATGCAACAGTGTCTGACCAGGGAAGGCAAAGCCAACATAAAAGCAAAAGAGAGAGCATATAATAGAGCAAAAGTTAGTGTAAATTTAGAGGATTTGGAAGCTTTTAAAAACCAACAGAAGGCAACTAAAAAGCCATCAGAAGGAAAAGATGTAATATGAAGGTAAGCTAGCCAATAATATGAAAAATGATACCAAATGTTTTTCTCAGATATATAAAGAGTAAAAGACAGGCGAGAATAATGGACTGCTGGAAAATGACTCTGAAGAGGTAGTAATGTGGGACAAGGAAATACCAAACAAACTGAATAAGTATTTTGTATTATTCTTCACTGTGGAAGACACAAGCAGTATGCTGGAAGTTCAAGAGTGTCAGGGGCAGAAATGAGTGCAGTTGCTATTATTAGGGAGAAGGTGCTTGGGAAACTGAAAGGTCTGAAGGTAGATAAGTCACCTGGACCAGATGGACTACACCCCAGGGTTCTGAAAGAGATTGTGGATGTCATGGTCCGGATCGGGGTCCCTTTAAATTTAGCTTGTTTATGTTACGATCTGGACCGTTGATTCCCTGTTTTCCCATGTCCCTCGACTTTGGTGATTAGAGGCAATTAACACTCAGCTGAACCGGTAGTTTATAGTCTCTGGCTTTCAGCCATTCGGTGCTGGAGCGTCTGCAATGTCATCTGGCCGGAGCAAGCCTTGTCTCCGCCCAAAGCAAGTGTCAGTAATTCGCCTCTCCTCACCGGAGCAACCCTGTCCAGTTACCTTGCCAAAGCGAGCCTGCAAAGTTTCCTCACCGAGGTGGGTCCGTCAGTTAACCGGCCGGAGAGAATCAAGAACTGCTGTCTACTGTTCCCAGGCCAAGTCGAGAGCTCACCACTACCCAGAGGCTCCAAGTCAAGTCCTGGCCCTGGTGGCTTCCCAGTTCTGAGTCATGTCCTGGCCCTGGTGGTCTGTGATTCCTGTCCTACCCCCTTGTCTGAAACCCTTCTCTGCCCCTCTCACCTCTAGCCCTCGTCTGCAGCCCCTGCCTGCACTTCGGTCTAGTTCCATCACCAGAGCTAGATAGGTACTGTCTGGTGTCCATTCGTGTTGGTCTTGTCTTGTCTTGTCCTTGCCTCCGTGGGGTAAGTCAGGCCATCTTGCCGTTGCCCCGCGGAGAGTAATGTCTTGTCTTGTCCTGTCCTCGCCTTCGTGGGGTAAGTCAGGCCATCTTGCCGTTGCCCCGCGGGAAGTCGTGTTTTGTCTTGTCTCGTCCTCGCCTCCGTGGGGTAAGTCAGGCCGTCTTGCCATTGCCCCGCGGAGGGTCATGAGTCCTGGCCTTATGTCCTGTACCCAAGGAGGGGTCCTGGCTCTCTGCTCTGTGTGTGAGTCCCGGCCCTATGTCCTGTACTCAAGGAGGGGTCCTGGCTCTCTGCTCTGTGTGTGAGTCCCGGCCCTATGTTCTGTACCCAAGGAGGGGTCCCGGCTCTGTGTTCTGTGTGTGAGTCCCGGCCCTATGTTCTGTACCCAAGGAGGGGTCCCGACTCTGTGTTCTGTGTATGTGTCCATGGTTCCATGTACCTGCTCTCCTGAGACCGAGGCTCTGTGTTCCCATGTTCCTCCTCTCCCCAGCCCATGTCATGTCCATGCCTGGTTCTGGGGTCTGAGCCCAAGGCAAGACCCAGGTACTGGGTCCTTGCCCAGTCTCGGGCTCGGAGTTCATACCCTAGCCTCTTCATGTCTCCTCTAGTTCTGGGAGCCGATTCCGAGTCCAAGCCCAGACCCTTGGTCCCAGCCTAGTCGTAGTCCTGAGTCCTTATCCTGTTCGCTACTCCTGCTTCTGTCTTGCTCTCCTGGTATCAAACAATAAACTAAGTCTAAGTAACCTCACAAGATGTGTCTTGCATTTGGGTTCACCCTTGCTCCCAATGCCCCGGCAGTGTGACAGTAGAGACATTAGTAATGATCTCTCAAGAATCAATAGATTCCTGCATGGTTCTGGAGGTCTCCACTCCACTCTTGAAGAAGGGAGGGAGAGCAAAAGAAAGGAAATTATAGGCCAGCTAGCTGACCTTAGCGGTTGGGAAGATGTTGGAGTCAATTGTTAAAGATGAGATTTCAGGGTACTTGGAGACACATGACAAAATAGACCAAAGTAGCATGGTTTCCTTAAGAGATTATCTTGCCTGACAGATCTGTTGGAACTATTTGAGGAAGTAACAAGCAAGATAGACAAAGAAAAATCGGTGGATGTCGTTTATTTGGATTTTCAGGTCTTTGATAAGGTGCCACACATGAGGCTGCTTAGTAAGATAAGAGCTCATGATATTACAGGAAAGATATGAGCATGGAAAGAAGTTTGGCTGGCTGGCAGGAGGCAAAGAGTGGGAATAAAGGGAAATGTCTCTGTTTGGCTGCCGGTGACTAGTGCCGGTCAAACACTGGAGGGCAGCACTGACAGGAGAGGTCAGCTCCCAAGTGAGCACAGACTCCACTCTACACCGCCTCCAGCATCGTCTCACCTGGACTGCAGCAGCAGGCAAGCCTGCTGGAGGCCTTGTCCTTGCTGCAACCGAGGCTACGCTGCTGCTTTGTCGCCTGTCTCCCCACCAAAAAGGGAAACAGGCCTGTGGTATCTCATATTATCAATGTCCAACAGGGTCAGAGAAATGTCCAAGACAGTTACACTGCACACTGCTTTCGCAAACCAACTCTGATGTTGTTCTCAGTGCCGGATGTGGGAGGCCCTGGAGTCTCCAAGCCTCCCGGACGTCTACATCTGTGCCAAGTGCATCGAGATGCAGCTCCTAAGGGACCACGTTACGGAACTGGAGCTGCAGCTCGATGACCTTCGTCTGGTCAGGGAGAGTGAGGAGTTGATAGAGAGGAGTTACAGGCAGGTGGTCATGCCGGGGCCACGGGAGGCAGACAAGTGGGTCACGGTTAGGAGGGGGAAGGGGAAGAGTCAGGTAATAGAGAGTACCCCGGTGGCTGTGCCCCTTGACAACAGGTACTCCTGTTTGAGTACTGTTGGGGGGGACAGCTTACCCGGGGGAAGCGACAGTGGCCGTGCCTCTGGCACAGAGTCTGACCCTGTAGCTCAGAAGGGTAGGGCAAGGAAGAGGAGGGCAGTTGTGATTGGGGACTCGATAGTAAGGGGGTCAGATAGGCGATTCTGTGGACGCAGTCCAGAGACCCGGATGGTAGTTTGCCTCCCTGGTGCCAGGGTCCGGGATATTTCTGATCACGTCCAAGATATCCTGAAGTGGGAGGGTGAGGAGCCAGAGGTCATGGTACATATAGGTACCAATGACATAGGTAGGAAAAGGGATGAGGTCCTGAAAGGAGAATATAGGGAGCTAGGAAGGGAGTTGAGAAAAAGGACCGCAAAGGTAATAATCTCGGGATTACTGCCTGTGCTACGCGACAGTGAGAGTAGGAATGCAATGAGGTGGAGGATAAATGCGTGGCTGAGGGATTAGAGCAGGGGGCAGGGATTCAAGTTTTTGGATCATTGGGACCTCTTTTGGTGCAGGTGTGACCTGTACAAAAAGGACAGGTTACACTTGAATCCTAGGGGGACCAATATCCTGGCAGGGAGATTTGCGAGGCCTACTGAGGTGACTTTAAACTAGAATGGTTGGGGGGAGGGAATCAAATTAAAGAGACTAGGAGAGAGGTTAGTTCACAAACAGAGAAAGCAGGTAAACAGTGTGTGAGGGAGGATAGGCGGGAGACAGAGATCGGGAGCACTCAGACTGAAGATGTAGGGGACAAGGAAGAGAAAGATAACAAAGTTGTTTGCTCCATTAAGGATAAACAGAGAGGGGGAGGTGGAGAGTTTCTTAAATGCATCTATTTTAATGGTAGGAGCATTGTAAGAAAGGTGGATGAGTTTAGAGCATGGATTGATAGCTGGAAATATGATGTTGTAGCTATTAGTGAAACGTGGTTGCAGGAGGGGTGTGATTGGCAACTAAATATTCCAGGATTTCGTTGCTTCAGGTGTGATAGAATAGGGGGGGGGCAAGAGGGGGAGGTGTTGCATTACTTGTCAGAGATTATATTACAGCGGTGCTTTGGCAGGATAGATTAGTGGACTCGTCCAGGGAGGTTGTTTGGGTGGAATTGAGGAATAGGAAAGGTGTAGTGATGCTTATAGGGGTGTATTATAGACCACCTAATGGGGACCGAGAACTGGAGGAGCAAATTTGTAAGGATATAACAGATATTTATAGTAAGCACAAGGTTGTGATTGTGGGAGATTTTAATTTTCCACACATAGACTGGGAAGCCCATTCTGTAAAAGGGCTGGATGGTTTGGAGTTTGTAAAATGTGTGCAAGATAATTTTTTATAGCAATACATAGAGGTACCAACTAGAGAAGGGGCAGTGTTGGATCTCCTGTTAGGGAATGAGATAGGGCTGGTGACGGAGGTATGTGTTGGGGAGCACTTCGGGTCCAGTGGTCACAATGCCATTAGTTTCAATATAATTATGGAGAAGGATAGGACTGGACCTAGGATTGAGATTTTTGACTGGAGAAAGGCTAACTTTGAGGAGATGCGAAAGGATTTAGAAGGAGTGGATTGGGACAATTTGTTTTATGGGAAGGATGTAATAGAGAAATGGAGGTCATTTAAAGGTGAAATTTTGAGGGTACAGAATCTTTATGTTTCTGTTAGGTTGAAAGAAAAGGTTAAAAGTTTGAGAGAGCCATGGTTTTCAAGGGATATAGGAAACTTGGTTTGGAAAAAGAGAGGGATTTACAATAAATATAGGCAGCTTGGAGTTAATGAGGTGCTCGAGGAATATAAAGAATGTAAAAAGAATCTTAAGAAAGAAATTAGAAAAGCTAAAAGATATGAGGTTGCTTTAGCAAGTAAGGTGAAAATAAATCCAAAGGGTTTCTACAGTTATATTAATAGCAAAGGGATAGTGAGGGATAAAATTGGTCCCTTAGAGAATGAAAGTGGATAGCTATGTGTGGAGTCAAAAGAGATGGGGGAGATTTTGAACAATTTCTTTTCTTCGGTATTCACTAAGGAGAAGGATATTGAATTGTGTAAGGTAAGGGAAACAGGTAGGGAAGTTATGGAAAGTATGATGATTAAAGAAGAGGAAGTACTGACACTTTTAAGGAATATAAATGTGGATAAGTCTCCGGGTCCGGACAAGATATTCCCTGGGACCTTGAGGGAAGTTAGTGTGGAAATAGCAGGGGCTCTGACAGAAATATTTCAAATGTCATTAGAAACAGGGATGGTGCCGGAGGATTGGCGTATTGCTCATGTTGTTCCATTGTTTAAAAACGGTTCTAAGAGTAAACCTAGCAATTATCGGCCTGTGAGTTTGACGTCAGTGGTGGGTAAATTGATGGAAAGTATTCTTAGAGATGGTATATATAATTATCTGGATAGACAGGGTCTGATTAGGAACAGTCAACATGGATTTGTGTGTGGAAGGTCATGTTTGACAAATCTTATTGAATTTTTTTGATGAGGTTACTAGGAAAGTTGACGAGGGTAAAGCAGTGGATGTTGTCTATATGGACTTCAGTAAGGCCTTTGACAAAGTTCCACACAGAAGGTTAGTTAGGAAGGTTCAATCATTAGGCATTAATATGGAAGTAGTAAAATGGATTCAGAAGTGGAGACGCCAGAGAGTAGTGGTGGATAACTGTGTGTCAGATTGGAGGACGGTGTGTAGCGGTGTGCCTCAGGGATCTGTACTGGGTCCAATGTTGTTTGTCATATATATTAACGATCTGGATGATGGGGTGGTAAATTGGATTAGTAAGTGTGCAGATGATACTCAGATAGGTGGTGTTGTGGATAATGAAGTCGGTTTTCAAAGCTTGCAGAGAGATTTAGGCCAGTTAGAAGAGTGGGCTGAAAGATGGCAGATGGAGTTTAATGCTGATAAATGTGAGGTGCTACATTTTGGTAGGAATAATCAAAATAGGACATACATGGTAAATGGTAGGGCATTGAAGAATGCAGTCGAACAGAGGGATCTAGGAATAATGGTGCATAGTTCCCTGCAGGTGGAATCTCATGTGGATAGGGTGGTGAAGAAAGCTTTTGGTATGCTGGCCTTTATTAATCAGAGCATTGAGTATAGGAGTTGGGATGTAATGTTGAAATTGTACAAGGCATTGGTGAGGTCAAATTTGGAGTATTGTGTACAATTTTGGTCACCGAATTACAGGAAAGATGTCAATAAAATTGAGAGAGTACAGAGGAGGTTTACTAAAATGTTGCCTGGGTTTCATCTCCTAAGTTACAGAGAAAGATTGAACAAGTTAGGTCTTTATTCTTTGGAGCGTAGAAGGTTGAGGGGGGACTTGACAGAGGTATTGAAAATTATGAGCGGGATAGGCAGAGTTGACGTGGATAGGCTTTTTCCATTGAGAGTGGGGGAGATTCAAACAAGAGGACATGAATTGAGAGTTAGCAGGCAAAAGTCTAGGGGTAACATGAGGGGGAACTTCTTTACTCAGAGAGTAGTGGCTGTGTGGAATGAGCTTCCAGCAGAAGTGGTTGAGGCAGGTTCGATGTTGTCGTTTAAAGTTAAATTGGATAGATATATGGACAGGAAAGGAATGGAGGGTTATGGGCTGAGTGCAGGTCGGTGGGACTAGGTGAGAGTAGGAGTTCGGCACGGACTATAAGGGCCAAGACTTCACCTTCTCTCGGCCACCTGCAGATTCTCCTTCCCCGACCCAACTTCCGGTTTCTTGTTCTCCTGGCCGAGCACCAGCTTCTCCTCCTCCTGGCCAAGCACTGGCTTCCCCTTCTCCCTGCTGAGCACTGGCTTCACCTTCTCCTGTCCGCCCATCATCTTCACCTGCTCCTGGCCACCCACCAGGTTCTCCGTCTCCCAGCTGTCTGCCGGCTTCTCCTCTTCCCGGCTGAGGGCCAGCTTCTCTTTCTCTCGGCCGTCCACTGGTTTCTCCTTCTCCCGGCCAAGGGCTGTCCACCAGCTTCTCCTTCTCCTGGAAAATGCAATGTTGGCATTCATTTGAAGAGGACTACAATATAAAAGCATGGATCTAATCTTGAGGCTTTGTAAGGCACTGGTGAGGCCTGACTTGAAATATGTGAGCAGTTTTGGGCTCCGTATCTTAGAAACGATGGGCCAATATTGGAGAGGGTTCAAAGGAGGTTGGTGAAATTTTTGTGCTGCATCGGATTCAGAGTAACAATTGTTTTGTTCTCCTTCACACCTGTGTGATGGAGATGACATTGAACTATCTTGAATCTTGAATGAGGAGAGAGTGGTGTTGACCACTGTCTAATGCAGTCAAATGTTCTCAGGTTTCTAGACAGCTGTCTGGGTGAGGGGCAGACATCTGACCAGTGACCCATGTAACTTCAGGAGGGGAATAAAACATTGGTTCCATGACTGATTACCGAGAGAGGAAAAGTGTTTTTTAATTGCACACGGCATGTTCATGCTGAGCAGTTCCAGAGCACTTCAAGATACAAGATGGTTCAATGTCATTTCCAGAACACAAGTATAAAGGAGAACGAAATAACTGTTACTCCGGATCCAATGCAGCACAAAAAAACACAATACAATAAAGAACACGATAAAAAAATTTTAAAAACAATAGATGAAAACACATAAGATAGCTTATATACATAGATTGATTGTATGTCCATAAAGTGATGCTGGGCACAGGAGTGTCTGTACATGAGGTGACTGTGAGAGGAAATGATAAAGTAGTGATGGTTGGTGGTGTGGAGAGGTGGGTTAGTGGGTGGAGGTGTTGGTCAGCTTTACTGCTTGGGGAAAGTGACTGTTTCTGAGTCTGGTGGTCCTGGAGGCTACATAGCCTCCCTGATGGGAGTGGGACAGACATTGATGGCAGATAGACTGGTGCCGGTGATGTGTTGGACAGTTTTGACTACCCATTGTAGAGTCTTCATGTCCACCACAATGCAGTTTCCATGCCATTTTCTATTTGTAACATTCCCTGGTTGTGAGTTACAAATCTGCAAATATTGACAGAAGCTATCACTTACAACATTATATACCTCAGAAGCCTCTCAAAAGCCTTGTTACCGCAAGAGGCAGAGTAAAAGTGTTTAATTGCAGTGGTTTATCCGGTTCCCCATCTGTTTATCACACTTTTTTTGACTCATTTAGCAAATCTCTTCTGACGGATGTGTACAGAGGAATAAGAGGGGATGTGCACTCAGTGGCCATTTTATTAGGAACACCTGTTCACCTGCTCGTTAATGCAAATATCTAATCAACCAATCATGTGGCAGCAATTCAATGCATAAAACCACACAGACAGTGTCAAGAGGTTCAATTGTTGTTCAGACCAAACATCAGAATGGGGAAGAAATGTGATCTAGGTGAGTTAGACTGTGATATGATTGTTGGTGCCAGACAGGGTGGTTTGAGTATCTCTGAAACTGCTGACCTTCTGGGATTTTCACACACAACAGTCTCCAGAGTTTACAGAGAAAGGTGCGAAAAACAAAACAAAAAATCCAGCAAGCGGCAGTTTTGCGGGCAAAAGTGCCTTGTTAATGACAGAGGTCAAGGGAGAATAGCCAGACTGGTTCAAGCTGACAGGAAGGTGACAAGCTCCCTGTATCCTTTACGTTAAGCTGGATAGTATATTTGCAGCCAGTGGCTCAGCACACATTTGTCTTGAATAAAAGTTTTCAAATTAGTTTTGTTTCTCACATGTACATTTGTATATCGAAACATACAGTGAAATGCGTTGTTTGCATCAATGACCAATATAGCCTGAGAAAAGTGCTGGGGGCAGCCCACAAGTGTCACCGTATTTCCAGTGCCAACATAACATGCCCACAACTTACTAACCATAACCGGTACATCTTTGAATTGAATTAACTTTATTACTTACATCCTTCACATACACGAGGAGTAAAAATCTTTACGTTACCCCTCTGTCTGAATCTGCAAAGTGTAATTTATAGCAATTTGTAATAATTAGTATGTACAACAGGACAGTCAATATAGCTTAGAAATACAATTGTATCAGCATGAATTAATCAGTCTGAAGAAGCCGTCCCGGAACCTGTTGGTCCTGGCTTTAATGCTGTGGTACCGTTTTCCGGACGGTAGCAGCTGAAACAGTTTGTAGTCAGGATGACTCAGGTCCCCAATGAACCTTTGGGTTTTTTTTACATGCCTGTCTCTGTAAATGTCTTGAATAGTGGGAAGTTCCCATCTACAGATGTGCTGGGCTGTCCGCACCACTCTCTGCAGAGTCCTGCGATTGAGGGAAGTACAGTTCCCATACTAGGCAGTGATGCAGCCAGTCAGGATGTTCTCAGTTGTGTCCCTGTAGAAAGTTCTTAGGATTTGGGGGCCCGTGCCAAACTTCTTCAACCATCTGATGTGAAAGAGGCGCTGTTGTGTCTTTTTCACCACCCAGCCGGTATGTACAGACCACATGAGGTCCTCAGTGATGTTTATGTTGAGGAACTTAAAGCTGTTCACCCTCTCAACCCCAGATCCATTGACATCAATAGGGGTTAGCCGGTCTCCATTTCTCCTGCAGTCCACAACCAGCTCCTTTGTTTTTGCGACGTTGAGGGAGAGGTTGTTTTCTTGACAACACTATGTCAGGGCAATGACTTCCTCTCTGTAGGCTGCCTCATTATTATTTGAGATAAGGCCAATCAATTTAGTATCATCTGCAAATTTAATTAGCTGTGTGTGGTGACACAGTCAGGGGTATACAGAGAGTAAAGGAGGGGGGCTTAGGACACAGCCCTGGAGGGGCACTGGTGTTAAGGGTCAGAGGGGCAGAGGTGAGGGAGCCCACTCTTACCACCTGCCGGTGATCTGACAGGAAGTCCAGGATCCACCCGCACAAGGCAAGGTGAAGGCCGAGGTCTCTGAGCTTCTTGTCGAGCCTGGAGGGAATTATGGTGTTGAATGTAATAGTCATACTTTATTGATCCCAGGGGGAAATTGGTTATTGTTACAGCTTGCACCATAAATAATAAATAGTAATAGAACCATAAATAGTTGAATACTAATATGTAAATTATGCCAGTAAATTATGAAATAAGTCCAGGACCAGCCTATTGGCTCAGGGTGTCTGACCCTCCAAGGGAGGAGTTGTAAAGTTTGATGGCCACAGGCAGGAATGACTTCCTATGATGCTCTGTGCTGCATCTCGGTGGAATGAGTCTCTGGCTGAATGTACTCCTGTGCCCACCCAGTACATTATGTAGTGGATGGGAGACATTGTCCAAGATGGCACGCAACTTGGACAGCATCCTCTTTTCAGACACCACTGTGAGAGAGTCCAGTTCCATCCCCACAACATCACTGGCCTTACGAATGAGTTTGTTGATTCTGTTGGTGTCTGCTACCCTCAGCCTGCTGCCCCAGCACACAACAGCAAACATGATAGCACTGGCCACCACAGACTCGTAGAACATCCTCAGCATCGTCCGTCAGATGTTAAAGGACCTCAGTCTCCTCAGGAAATAGAGACGGCTCTGACCCTTCTTGTAGACAGCCTCAGTGTTCTTTGACCAGTCCAGTTTATTGTCAATTCGTATCCCCAGGTATTTGTAATCCTCCACCATGTCCACACTGACCCCCTGGATGGAAACAGGGGTCACCGGTACCTTAGCTCTCCTCAGGTCTACCACCAGCTCCTTAGTCTTTTTCACATTAAGCTACAGAATGCTGAACTGTAGTCCAAGAACAGCATTCTCACATAAACATCCCTCTCCTCCAGGTGTGTAAGGACGGTGTGTAGAGCTGTGGCTATTGCATCACCTGTTCATTGGTTCTGTCGGTAGGTGAATTGTAGGGGTGTGGGAGGAAACCAGAGCACCTGGAAGAAACCCATGTGGTCACGGGGAAAAACATACAAACTCCTTACATACGGTGGCGGGGATTGGCGCTGTAAAGCGATGCCCTAACTGCTATGCCACCATGCTATCCATCATGGTAAATGCATCAGCAGCTTCCATTTATGCCACCGACATCAGGCTGAAACATCCCAAGGGTCATTCACCGGAATGCTGCCTGCATTACTAGGCATGAGCCAAAAGGAGAGGCTGGGCAAACTTGAAACCCTGAAAGAACAGAGGCTGAGGGTATCCATAGAAACAGAGAAATCTACAGCACATTACAGGCCCTTCGGCCCACAATGTTGTGCCCACCATGTAACCTACTCTAAAACTGCCTCGAATTTCCCCACCGCAAAGCCCTCTTTTTCTAAGCTCCATCCACCTATCTAAGAGGCTCTTAAAAGACCCTATTGTATCCAATGATCTGATGGAAGTTTATTGAATTACGAGAGGCATAGATAGAGTAAACAGCTGGTATCTTTCCCCCAAAGTTTGAAATGTTTAATATATGCACTTTAAGTGATATATTTTAAATGCAAACCTGTATTTAAAGTTCAAAGGAGTCCGAATCACAATCAGGTTTGTTATCATTGACCTATGTCATGAAATGGATGGCAGGGTGGAGATACGTCTCTACCAAATTAGATGTAAAGTGCTCCTTCTCTCCGCTAGCTTGCAGGTCACCCTTGGTCGTCACTTCAGAACAGAGATGAAGAGGAACTTCTTTAGCCCGAGGGTGGTGAATCTGTGGAATTCATTGCCACAGACAGCTGTGGAGGCCAAGTCTTTGGGTATATTTAAAGAGGAGTTTGATGGGTTCTTGATTAGCAAGGGCATTAAAGGTTACAGGAAGCAGGAGAATGAGTTGAGAGGGATGATAAATTGGCCATGACTGAATGGCTGAGCAGACTCGATGGGCCGAATGGCTTGATTCTGATCCCATGTCTTATGGTTGTATGGTCTTCCTCCAGCATTTCACGTCAGCTTCCTCTGAGTTCGTCACATTTCGTTTGTTCACTGCTGCTGTTGTTGTCGAGTGAGGTTGGAGGTCCGTGTCAGTAGCACATCATCCCTAAGTTAAAGGACAGAGACCTTCATGTCCCAGTTCAGGCTGAAGACCAAATCTAGGGGTAAAAGGCATTAAGCTCCTCATGGGACAAGATTAGATTGGATTAACTTTTTTGTCACATGTACAGTACATTTGTGGCTGGTTGGAGATATGTCTCTACCAAAGGAGGTGTAAGGTGTTCCTTCCCTCCGCTAGCCTTGGACAAGGTGTAGCACCTGCTTAGCCCCCGACCAGGGTCAGGTGAAACCATGGGAGCAGGTGGTGGATGGTCGTATGAGCAGACGGTGCAGATCACAAGTCCTGGTGATGCGACCACTGACGCCAGGCAGACAATCTCTGAAGAGTATTGATCATGGCTGGGGGTCACCCGTCTTGTAAAGACACTGACCAGAAGGCGGCAATGGCAAACCACTTCTGTAGAAAAATTTGCCAAGAACAATCGTGGTCATGGAAAGACCATAATCGCCCACATCACAGGACACGGCGCATCATGATGATGTCATACAACACGGCACATAATGATGATGATGAAATTGTGAAATTTGTTGTTTTACAGCAGCAGTACAAGTGTCATATATAGAAAACTATAAGATACAATAAGAAACATAAAGATATAAATAAGCTGCGTAAAAAGCGAACAAATTGGGTTCAATGACCGCTCAGAAATCTGATGGCGGAGGTGAAGAATCAGTTCGTACGACATTGATTATGTGTCTTCATGCTCCTGTACCTCCTCCCTGATGGTAGTAATGAGAAGAGGGCACGTCCTAGGTGGTAACTGTCCTTCATGATGACGTGTAGGGCATTCTCTTTTACACAGAGAATGGTGGGTGCCTAGAATGAACAGCTAACCAGAGGTTAAGTGACGAAAGAGATCTGCCCTGAACTGTGCCTTAAGTGGCAGAGATACACCTTTAACAGTAATCTGACAGCAGGAACATACATCCATTAAAGATTAAAGGTTAGCTTTATTTGTCATACTTTATATACATTGAAACACGGTGAAATTCACTGTGTGTCGACGATGAACAGAGTCCAAGGATTGTGCTGGAGGAAGCTCACAGAGGTCGGCATGCTTCCAGCTCCCACATAGCCCGCCCACAACTCACTAACCCCAACCACACATCTTTGGAATGTGGGAACTGAACTCCGATAGTTGGCACTGCAAAGCATTAAGTGAGGCACTGCGCTACCACGCCATGACAAGAATAGCTCACTCACAAGAACTTACAAGTGGAGATTCTCTCAGTTAGTTTTACACAGGCATGACTTTTCCCTTGGCGAAATAAAGACGAGTTTGTATTTTGTTCATGTTTGTCTGACTGTTGTATAAAATAAGTGGCAATATGAAGAAATCTCAGTATGGGCTACATAGAGCAAATACTCGCAACATCTCAGACTATTTACTCTACTCTTCCCTGACAGAGTGTTCAGCTACCCTTACAAATTGTTGTCAATTCCCCATAGAAACCATTTTATCCAGATGCATCACAGCTTGTCGGGCCAAACCAAAGGTGGTGACGAATCAGCACCCAGGAGGGATATTGAAAATCTGGCTTAGAGGTGCCATAACAACAACCTCTCACTCAATGTCAGCAAGACCAAGGAGCTGATCATTGATTTCAGGAGGAGGAAACCAGACGTCCATGAGCCAGTCCTCATCAGGGGATCAGAGGAGGAGAGGATGAGCAACTTTAAATTTGTTATTATTTTGGAGGACCTGTTCTGGGCCCTGCATGTAAGGGCAATTACAAACAAAACACGGTAGCACCTCTACTTCTCTTCGAGTTTGCAAAGATTTGACTTTGACAAACTTCTATAGACGTGTAGTGGCTGCATCACAGCCTGGTAGGGAAACACCAATGCCCTTGAATGGAAAATCCTACAAAAAGTAGTGGATACAGCCCAGTCGATCATGGCTAAAGCCCTCCCGACCACTGAGTGCATAAAACATTGTTGCAGGAAAGCAGCTTCCATCAGGAAGGAGGTACAGGAGCCTCAGGACCTACACCACCAGGTTCAGGAACAATTATTACCACTCAACCATCAGGAAGAAGGTACAGGAGGCTCAGGTCACACACCACCAGGTTCAGGAACAGTTATTACCACTCAACCGTCAGGAAGGAGGTACAGGAGCCTCAGGACTCACACCCCCAGGTTCAGGAACAGTTATTACCACTCAACCATCAGGAAGGAGGTACAGGAGCCTCAGGACTCACACCCCCAGGTTCAGGAACAGTTATTACCCCTCAACCAACAGGAAGGAGGTACAGGAGCCTCAGGACCCACACCACCAGGTTCAGGAACAGTTACTACCCCTCAACCATCAGGAAGGAAGTACAGGAGCCTCAGGACCCACACCACCAGGTTCAGGAACAGTTATTACCCCTCAACCATCTGGAAGGAAGTACAGGAGCCTCAGGACCCACACCCCCAGGTTCAGGAACAGTTATTACCCCTCAACCATCAGAAAGGAGGTACAGGAGCCTCAGGACCCACACCACCAGGTTCAGGAACAGTTATTACCCCTCAACCATCAGGAAGGAGGTACAGGAGCCTCAGGACCCACACCACCAGGTTCAGGAACAGTTATTACCCCTCAACCATCAGGAAGGAGGTACAGGAGCCTCAGGTCCCACACCACCAGGTTCAGGAACAGTTATTACCCCTCAACCATCAGGAAGGAGGTATAGGAGACTCAGGACCCACACCACTAGGTTCAGGAATAGTTATTACCACTCAACCATCAGGCTCCTGAACCAAAGGGGATAACTTCACTCAGGTTCACTTATCCCAACACTGAACTGTTCCCACAAACCATGGACTCACTCTCAAGGATTCTTTGTCTCGTGTTCTCAATATTTATTGCTTATTTATTTTGAATAAACTCTTCTTGGGCTTCCAGCTGGGTATAGGTATCGATTATAACCGACGTTTCGATTACAAACTCTGCCATCTTCATCAGGGATGATGGCATGTCTAGTCCAGTGGTATTTATATCCCTGTAGTCCGTCCCTCCTGATTGACTAGCCCTCATCTAATCAGCTTTCCACTCTCCCACCTTGTTTACAATCAAATTCCAGTTCTTACTTAGAGCGAGACTTTTGTCCTTGTTAAAGTGCTTTTCCTCTAGTTTTATTTCAATGGCTTCCTTCACCAGGCTGTCCCAAAACCCCTTGGCATGGCACAGTAGTTTACTGCCATCAGAGTGAATCCTATGGCCAGTGCAACTGCAAAGTTCTGCTATCGCCGATTTCTCTGGGTAACCCAAATGGATACATCTCCTGTGCTCCTTGATGTGGGTTTCCACTGTGCGTCCCATTTGGCCGCTATACACTGCTCCGTATTCACAGAGAGTCCTGTAAACACCAGCCAAGCTGAGTCCCAGCTCACATTTGACCTGCATAAGCTGTGATTTCAGCTTCCTTATGGGTTTGTGGATGGTATTAATCTGGTATTTCTTCAGGATCCTGGCAATCCTTCCAGAAACCGTGGAAATACAGGGAAAACAGGCGGTAGTGACAAGTTCCTCCTCATTGTTAGGTTTCCTGGTTTTCTCCATCGGCCCTTTTAGGGGCCCGATTGATTTCCTTCACCTTGTAGCCACGAGTAACATCGCGCGTGATTGTCTTATTTCCTTGTGGAGACCCTCCAGGTCTGAAATAGTGTTTACATGTTTAATCAAAGTAGAAAGAACCACTCTATGTTGGGAGACGTGATGGTGGCTGTTATTGTTTAAGTGTAAGTCTATGTGAATGGGTTTCTGATAGACACCACGTACGAGGTTACAATCCGGTTTCCATTGTATTAGAATGTCCAAGAATGGGAGGCAACCATTTTGTGGCACCAACTTGGGCATTCAACCAGTGTGCAAAAGACAACAGGCTGTGCAAATACAAAATGAAATAACTAATAATAAATAAATAAATAAATAAGCAAGCAATGATAATAAATAATGCCTACACCCAAGCTGGTTCGGTCCTTCATTGATTCTATAGTGGTTATTATTCTATTGTGAATTTATTCAGTATCATCATCATCTTCATGTGGGCAATCATGATCTTATGACCATGGTTGTTCTTGGCAAATTTTATCCACCGAAGTGGTTTGCCATCGCCTTCTTCTGGGCAGTGTCTTTACAAGACAGGTGACCCCAGCCATTATCAATACTGTTTAGAGATTGTCTGCCTGATGTCAGTGGTCGCATAACCAGGACTTGTGATCTGCACCGGCTGCTCATATGACCATCCACCACCTGCCCCCGTGGCTTCACCTGACCCTGATCGGGGGTGAGGGGCTAAGCAGGTGCTACACCTTGCCCAAGGGTGACCTGCAGGCTAGCGGAGGGAAGGAGAGCCTCACACCTCCTTTGGTAAAACATATCTCCACCCCATCACCCATTATTGAGAATGGCCACAAGAAAATAAATTTCCTAGGGTGCATATGTACTGTACTTTGATAATAAGTTTACTTTGAACTTTGGGGAAACTGCTCTGTCTGAGACTGCAAAAACACTACGGAGAGCTGCGGACACAGCACAACACAAGAAATGGCCTCCTCCCTATGGACTCTGTCTACACGTCTCACTGCCTCGGTAAAGCAAGCAGCAAATCAAAGACCTCACCCACTCTGGACATCCTCTCTCCTCCCCTCTCCCATTGGGTAGAAGATACAAAAGCCTGAACCACCAGGCCCAAGGACAGATTATTGAATGGTTCCCTAGTACCACAGTCGACCTCCTTATGCACACACCTTCACTACACTTTGTTCTGAATGTTATTATTTATTTTACCTTGCACTGCCCCAAGGCATCGCGGAATGAATTCTGACGAAGGGTCTCGGCCTGAAACGTCGACTGTACCTCTTCCTAGAGATGCTGCCTGGCCTGCTGCGTTCACCAGCAACTTTGATGTGTGTTGCTTGAATTTCCAGCATCTGCAGAATTCCTGTTGTTTGTGGAATGAATTCATCGGTTTGAACAGTATGCAAGGCAAGGTTTTTCACTGGGCCTCAGTAAAGTGAAATAAGTACAAAAGATTCTGCAGATGCTGGAAATCCAGAGCAACACACACACACACACAAAATTCTGGAGGAACTCAGGAGGCCAGGCAGCATCTGTGAAGAGGAATAAACAGACAGCATTTCAGGCTGAGACCTTTATCTGTTTATTCCTCTCCATAGATGCTGGCTGACCTGCTGAGTTCCTCCAGCATTTAGTGTACGACAATAATAAACCAATTCTAAACCCAATTTCCTGTTCGTAGTTTTCTCCACAAGAGCTAGAGGTGGCCATTCAACTGCCCTGCCATTCAATATGATCAGACCTGATGTATCCCAGACAACTCCTTCTGAGTATCAGGTCAAGTTCAAGTTTAATTGTCATTCAACCATGAATACAGCCAAATGAAAAGTGTTCCTCCAGGGCCAAGGTACAAAACATAGCACCAACAGTCATACACAGAACAAGGCACATATAGCATGTATAATTACAATAGCAATCAAGTCCTGTAGATTGATGGTGCATGGGATGTCATCGGCAAGAACAAGCCAGCAGCAGTCTGATCATCACACCGTAGTACGGCACAGCCGAACGCGATCCATTTTGCCTTCCACCGAGCAAACACTGGAGTGCAGCAGCAATAGGAGGGAGCAGCCCCCCACCGAGCATTGGCGCCCGCCGTGTCACACCGCGTCTGGCTTTTCCTCCCGTAGGTTGGCAAAACAGGCGGCCCCACGGCATGAGAGCCTGGTCTGTGCAACAACTGAGGTTATGCTGGCTGGTCTCACCAACGAACCAATGAATCAGAACCTCATAGTCCTCAAATCCCATGATCTTTCAGATATTCGTTCCAAGGAGCTGGTGCATACAACTTCTGGGAATGGGCCATAGAAGCATAATTAGACCATTTGCCCTACTGAGAGTTTGAGAGAGAGTTCCCTGCACAAGAGGGGTACTTCCAAATACTTCAGATTTAACTAACCAGCCCTATTCACCCCTCCCCCGGGCGAGATTCTTAGACTCGTGAAAATATGTCACCATCTACCCTGTTATATCCCCTCAGGGTCTTATAGGATCACCATTCTGGACTCCGAAGACTACAACTATTTTAAACTACTAACTCTCTGTAACAAAGTCCCTCAACTAGCAGACCTCCGCAGACCAGCAGACATCCGAGATCAGCAGAGCCCCAGACCAGCAGACCTCCCCAGACCAACAGATATCCCAGTTCAGCAAACATCCCATACCAGCAGGTCCGTCCAGAACAGCAGACCTGCCCGGACCACCAAATATATCCGACTATCAGACCTACCCAGACCAGCAGACCTCAGACCATGAGGCATTTCAGACCAGCAGACATCCCAAGCCACCACACCTGCCCAGACCAGCAACCTGCCCAGACATGCCGGACCATCAGACCTACACAGACCACATGAGACACTTCAGACCACTAGACATCCCCAGATCAGCAGACATCCCTTGATATCCGCTTCTGGAAAACTTAAAGGAAGTTTGTGCATCTAATCTCGATGGAATCCCTCGTGCCTGTATTAACTGGTATGCTTTGCTTCTGCCGAAACAGGACCTAATGGTCTGTCTGGTTGGTTCAAGTAGATGATGAAGGTTCTTGTGCTTTATTTCCAAAGAGCCATTTACTTTAAGCAGCCTTCCTCCCTCAGTCAGCAGCCGTGAGAGCTGAATAGCTGAGTTTTGCAAACTAAACATTTCCAGGACGTCAGAGCACTGTGCGAAAACAACTCTCTACAAAGTACTCTAGGTCATGTTCAAACAATGTAATTATTGTACTGCCGTTAGCATGGCTTTTACCTTAATGATGGAAAGGTTATTGGCAAATATTTGTCATAGTCACTGTTGATTGCAGGCAGATAAAAACTGCATTATTCTCTAAGTAGAATATCACTGAGAAATCCTGGATGTGTCCTTTGCTGCTGGATTGTATTGCCACTCTGAGAATCATCACCTTGTCATGGTGAAGAGGCCAGTGAGTTCCTGGGATCCCGTCTGGTAGGGTCACACGTGGCAAATCAGAATCAGGTTTAATATCACCGACTTACCTTGTGAAATTTGTTGTGGCAGCAGTACATTGCAATATATAATAATAGGAACTGTAAATTACAGTAAGAAGTACGTAAATTTAAAAATATGGAAGTATATTAAAAGGTTGCCACTACATTGTGGGCCGAAGGGCCTGTGCTGTGCTGTAATGTTCTATGTTCTATGTACCGTTCAAAGCACTCTGACTGGTGGCAGCGAGTGGCTCCAATGCACAGGATCACAAGAGGTTCTGGAGGGTTGTAGACTCAGCCAGTTCCATCACAGGCACAACCCTCCCACCACGAGGGCGGCTTCAAAAGGCGCTGCCTCGGGGGGGCATCCATCACAAAGGACCCTCACCGTCTGTGACATGCTCTCTTCTCAGCACTATCATTAGGGACGAGGTGTGCAGGAGAGAACAAAATGATTGTTACTCTGGATCTAATGCAGCATAAAATGACACAATAAGCAAAAAACAGAAACATATATACACCTTCAAAGCAATTACGCAACCACCAACTGCGATTCCAGCCTTGAACTCCAGGCCGGGTCTTTATGTGCTGCTGTTGTGACTCCCGTCTCCCCTTCCCCCACCACCACTCCGCAGCCCCGTCTTCCTCAGATCCCACCGTCAGCTCCTGGGCCCTCAGAGGCTCCATCTTCCTCTCACCCCAACCCTCCCCTCTCCATTGACACACCCAGCCTCCCCTCTCCCCCCTCTGATCCCAGCTCTCATCCGTGCCGGGTCTTTACCATCCCCTCCGACCTTCAACTGTCGGAGGCAGAACGCTCTGTTCTCAGTAAGAGCCTCACCTTTGTCCCCCTTCGCCCACACCTCAGCGAGTTCCGTGTTCGCCATGATGTGGAATTCTTCTCCCGCCGTCTCCGAGCCTACTTCTTCGGCAAGGAGTCTTCCACCCCCACCGATGACCCCTTCTCCCGTCTTCATCCCTCCTCTTCTTCATGGACACCCCGCTCTGGTCTTCTGCCTGCTCTGGATCTCTTTATTGCCAACTGCCGACGGGACATCAACCGTCTCGACTTCACCGCACCTTGTCCCCAGTCCAACCTCACTCCTTCGGAACGCTCTGCTCTCCACTCCCTCCGCACTAATCCTAACATTATTATTAAACCCACCGATAAGGGGGGTGCTGTTGTAGTCTGGCGTACTGACCTCTACCTTGCCGAGGCACAGCGACAACTCGCGGATACCTCCTCTTATTTACCCCTCGATCGTGACCCCACTAAGGAGCACCAGGCCATTGTCTCCCACACCATCACCGACTTTATCTGCTCAGGGGATCTCCCATCCTCTGCTACCAACCTTATAGTTCCCACACCCCGCACTTCCCGTTTCTACCTCCTACCCAAGATCCACAAACCTGCCTGTCCTGGCCGACCTATTGTCTCAGCTTGCTCCTGCCCCACCGAACTCATTTCTGCATACCTCGACACTGTTTTATCACCCCTTGTTCAATCCCTTCCGACCTATGTTCGTGACACTTCTCACGCTCTTAAACTTTTCGATGATTTTAAGTTCCCCGGCCCCCACCGCTTTATTTTCACCATGGATATCCAGTCCTTATATACTTCCAACACCATCAGGAAGGTCTCAAAGCTCTACGCTTCTTTTTGGATTCCAGACCTAATCAGTTCCCCTCTACCACCACTCTGCTCCGTCTAGCGGAATTAGTCCTTACTCTTAATAATTTCTCCTTTGCCTCCTCCCATTTCCTCCAAACTAAAGGTGTAGCTATGGGCACCCGTATGGGTCCTAGCTCTGCCTGCCTTTTTGTTGGGTTTGTGGAACAATCTATGTTCCGTGCCTATTCTGGTATCTGTCCCCCACTTTTCCTTCGCTACATCGACGACTGCATTGGCGCTGCTTCCTGCACGCATGCAGAACTCATTGACTTTATTAACTTTGCCTCCAACTTTCACCCTGCCCTCAAGTTTACCTGGTCCATTTCTGACACCTCCCTCCCCTTTCTAGATCTTTCTGTCTCTGTCTCTGGAGACAGCTTATCCACTGATGTCTACTATAAGCCTACTGACTCTCACAGCTATCTGGACTATTCTTCTTCTCACCCTGTCTCTTGCAAAAACGCCATCCCCTTCTCGCAATTCCTCCGTCTCCGCCGCATCTGCTCTCAGGATGAGGCTTTTCATTCTAGGACGAGGGACATGTCTTCCTTTTTTAAAGAAAGGGGCTTCCCTTCCTCCACTATCAACTCTGCTCTTAAACGCATCTCCCCCATTTCACGTACATCTGCTCTCACTCCATCCTCCCACCACCCCACGAGGAATAGGGTTCCCCTGGTCCTCACCTACCACCCCACCAGCCTCCGGGTCCAACATATTATTCTCCGTAACTTCCGCCACCTCCAACGGGATCCCACCACTAAGCACATCTTTCCCTCCTCCCCTCTCTCTGCATTCCGCAGGGATTGCTCCCTACGCAACTCCCTTGTCCATTCGTCCCCCCCATCCCTCCCCACTGATCTCCCTCCTGGCACTTATCCGTGTAAGCGGAACAAGTGCTACACATGCCCTTACACTTCCTCTCTTACCACCATTCAGGGCCCCAAACAGTCCTTCCAGGTGAGGCATCACTTCACCTGTGAGTCAGCGGGGTGATATACTGCGTCCGGTGCTCCCGATGTGGCCTTCTATATATTGGTGAGACCCGACGCAGACTGGGAGACCGCTTTGCTGAACATCTACGCTCTGTCCGCCAGAGAAAGCAGGATCTCCCAGTGGCCACACATTTTAATTCCACATCCCATTCCCATTCTGACATGTCTATCCACAGCCTCCTCTACTGTAAAGATGAAGCCACACTCAGGTTGGAGGAACAACACCTTATATTCCGTCTGGGTAGCCTCCAACCTGATGGCATGAACATCGACTTCTCTAACTTCTGCTAAGGCCCCACCTCCCCCTCGTACCCCATCTGTTACTTATTTTTATGCACACATTCTTTCTCTCACTCTCCTTTTTCTCCCTCTGTCCCTCTGAATATACCTCTTGCCCATCCTCTGGGTCACACCCCCCCCCTTGTCTTTCTTCCCGGACCTCCTGTCCCATGATCCTCTCGTATCCCCTTTGCCAATCACCTGTCCAGCTCTTGGCTCCATCCCTCGCCCTCCTGTCTTCTCCTATCATTTTGGATTTCCCCCTCCCCCTCCCACTTTCAAATCCCTTACTCACTCTTCCTTCAGTTAGTCCTGACGAAGGGTCTCGGCCTGAAACGTTGACTGCACCTCTTCCTATAGATGCTGCTTGGCCTGCTGCGTTCACCAGCAACTTTCATGTATGTTACATATATACACACACGAGGGGTGATTGATAAGTTCGTGGCCTAAGGTAGAAGGAGTCAATTTTAGAAAACTTGGCACATTTATTTTTCCTACATTTACACCCTTAGTCCAGCGGTCGTGGAGCATACGGATCCCTTCTTTGTGGAAGTCGGTGTCTTGGACCTCCAGAAAGTGTTCACAGCAGGGGTGGTTGATAAGTTCGTGGCCTATGGTAGAAGGAGATGAGTTATTAACTTCAAACTTTCTGCATTTTCACTCAAAGAGCTGAACTGCATGTGTATGTAACGAGAGCTGTACAACTCATCTCCTTCTACCTTAGGCCACGAACTTATCAATCACCCCTGCTGTGGACCACTTCTACAAGGAAGGGATCCGTATGCTCCACGACCACTGGACTAAGTGTGTACATGTAGGAGGGGACTATGTTGAAAAATAAATGTGCTAGGTTTTCTAAAATTGACTCCTTCTGCCTTAGGCCACAAACTTATCAATCACTGTGTGTGTGTGTGTGTGCGTGCGTGCGTGTGTGTGTGTGTGTGTGTGTGTGTGTGTGTGTGTGCGCGCGCGCGTGTATTTCTGTTTTTATGCTACATATATGAAAGCAATCTTATAAAAAGCACACGTACAAGTAACTGCTGAGTGTTGAATGTGATTCGAAGTGGCAATTCCAAGGCAAGGCAGAGTCGAGATGGCAGGACCTGGGTCCAAGAGCAGAACGAGCTGAGGTTTGGCCAGTTTAAGTGCCAGGCCAGATTGAAAAGGTCAGGGTGTTGGGACTGGAGGCGAAGGACGGGCCGGTGTTGAGCTCACTGCTCAATGAGCGTTACTCATCTCTGCGCTCAACTGAGGCCGTGGCCTGCAACTAACCGGCTCCTGGACTGTCTGCAGTGACGACTGGCTTTGTGGCTGTGGGTTCACTTTTGTCAGCTTCAGTTCTGAATGTTACTTGCTTACGTTTATTGTTTGCACGATTTGATTTTCTTTCCGCACGTTGTGTGTTCCACAGTCTTCTTTTTCAATGGGTGTCATCGGGTTTCTTTGTTTTGTGGCTGCCTGTAAGGAGACAAATCTCAAGCCTGTATATACACTGGTATACTGTACATACTTTGGTAATAAATGTACTTGGAACTTTGAATTTGTATATGGACACCAAAATTGGCCTTTCTCCAAATAGAATTTCAACCCGAGGACCAGACCTATCCTTCTCCATAATTATCTTGGAACTAATGGCATTATGACCACTGGATGCAAAGTATTCCCTACACAAACTTCTGTCACCTTCCCTGTCTCATTCCCTAATAGGAGATCTAGTAATACACTCTCTGCAGTTGGGACCACTATATACTGATTATGGAAACTTTCCTGAATATATTTGACAAACACTTTTCCATCCAGCCCTTCTACAGTGTGGGAGACACAGTCAATATGTGGAAAGTTAGAATCACCTATTATCACGACCTTAGGTTCCTTGCAACAGTCTGTGATCTCTCTACAAAATTGCTGCTCTAAATCCCATGGACTATTGAGTAGTCTATAATAGAATCCCATTAAGGTGGTCATATTTTCCTTCTCCCTCAGTTCCACCCATATCACATCAGTAGATAAGCTCCCCAGTCTGAGCATTGCCGATATTTTCCCTGACAAGTAACGCCACTCCTCCCCCTTTAGTCCCTGCTGTGTCACAGCGATAACAACAGAACCCAGAAACACTGAGCTGACAGTCCTGCCCCTCCTGCAACCAAGTCTTGCTAATAGTTACAATGTCGTAAACCATGCCCTAGGATCATCTGCTTATCCTACAAGTCCTTAAATTGAAATATACACACCTCAGAACATTGGTCCCACCATGCTTAATCTTTCGATTCCTGACCTTGTCTGTACGCTTAACAGCATCTGTCTCCGCAACCACTCTGCTATCTGTCTTGGCGCTTCATTCCCCAGCTACTCTAGTTTAAACCCCCACCTGTGCATCACTAGCAAACCTTCCTGCGAGGATATGAGTCCATCTCCAGTTCAGATGGAAACCATCCTATCTGTACAGTCCCACGTTCGCTGGAAGAGAGCCCAATGATCCAAAAAGCCTCGGGTCCCATAGCACCAGGTTCAGGGACAGTTATTATCCTTCAACCATCAGGCTCTTGAACCAGAGTGGATAACTTCACTCACCCCATCACTAAACAGCTTCCACAACCTATGGACTCACTTTCAGAATCAGAATCAGGTTTATTATCACCGGCATGTGACGTGGAATTTGTTAACTTAGCAGCAGCAGTTCAATACAATACATAATCTCGAAGAAAAAAAAAATAAAAATAATAAAAAAATAAATTACAGTATACATATATTGAATAGATTAAAAATGTGTGAAAAACAGAAATACTGTATATTAAAAAAAGTGAGGTAGTGTCCATGGGTTCAATGTCCATTTAGGAATCAGATGGCAGAGGGGAAGAAGCTGTTCCTGAATCACTGAGTGTGTGCCTTCAGGCTTCTGTACCTCCTACCTGATGGTAACAGTGAGAAAAGTGCATGCCCTGGGTGCTGGACGTCCTTAATAATGGACACTGCCTTTCTGAGACACCGCTCCTTGAAGATGTCCTGGGTACTTTGTAGGCTAGTACCCAAGATGGAGCTGACTAGATTTACAACCCTCTGCAGCTTCTTTCGGTCCTGTGCAGTAGCCCCTCCATACCTGTCAGAATGCTCTCCATGGTACAACTATAGAAGTTTTTGAGTGTATTTGTTGACATGCCAAATCTCTTCAAACTCCTAATAAAGTATAGCCGCTGTCTTGCCTTCTTTATGACTACATTGATATGTTGGGACCAGGTTAGGTCCTCCGAGATCTTGACACCTTGGTACTTGAAACTGCTCACTCTCTCCAATTCTGATCCCTCTATGAGGATTGGTATGTGTTCCTTCATCTTACCCTTCCTGAACTCCACAATCAGCTCTTTTATCTTACTGGCATTGAGTGCCAGGTTGTTGCTGCGACACCACTCCATTAGTTGGCATATTTCACTCTGGTACGCCCTCTCGTCACCACCTGAGATTTTACCAACATTGGTTGCATCGTCAGCAAACTTATAGATGGTATTTGATCTATGCCTACCCATATAAACATGAGTATAGAGAGAGTAGAGCAGTGGGCTAAGCACACACCCCTGAGGTGCACCAGTGTTGATCGTCAGTGAGGAGGAGATGTTATCACCAATCTGCACAGATTGTGGTTTCAAGGACAGTTCTCATGTTCTCGATAATTATTGCCTATTGATTTATTATCATTATTTATTTTTTTCCTTTCTTTTGGTATTTGCACAGTTTGCTGTTATTGCATATTGATTTTTTGTCTGTCCTGTTGCGTGTGGTCTCCCTTTGATTCTGCTGTGTTTCTTGTATTTACTGTGAAAGCCTGCAAGATGAATATTCGGGTTGTTTATTGACACAAATATGTTCTTCAATAATAAATTTACTTTGAACTTTGAACATTGCAATTTGAAACCCTCTCTCCTGCACCATCTCCTTAACCACGTGTTAAACTGTATGTTCTTCCTATTCCTGGCCTCTCCAACACATGGCACGGGTAGCAATCCTGAGATCACAACCCTGGAGGTTTTGTCCTTTAACTTAGCATCTAACTCTCTGAACTCGTTTTGCAGAATCTCGTCACTCTTCCTACCCATGTCATTGGTACCGACGTGAACCACTACCTCCAGCTGCTCACCCTCCCACTTAAGAATGCTGAGAACTTGATCTGAGATGTCCCTGACTCTGACACCCAGGAGGCAACATACCATCTGGGAATCTCATTCTCGTCCACAGAATCTCCTGAGTCCCCTAACCAATGAATCCCTTATCAATACAGCTTGCCTCTTCGCCCTCTTTTCTTTCTGAGCCACAAACCCAGACTCAGTGCCAGAGATCTGACTGCTGTGGCTTTCCTCTGCTAGGTCATTCCCCCAACAGTATCCCAAGTGATATACCTGTTGCTGAGGGAATGGCCACGGGGTATTCTGCACTGGTTGCCTATCCCTTTCCCCGCCTCCTGACAGTCACCCAGTGACCTGTGTCCTGCATTTTGGCTGTAACACCACTTCCCTGTATGTTCCGTTAATGAATTCCTCAGCCACCTGAAGGATCAGGAGTTTTTTAGATTATGAAGACACGTAGTCCCCTTTTATTGTCATTTAGTAATGCATGCATTAAGAAATGATACATTAATTCCTCCAGTGTGATATCACAAAACACAGGACAAACCAAGACTGAAAAAACTGACAAAACCACATAATTATAACATATAGTTACAACAGTGCACCATACCATAACTTGATGAAGAAGTCCGTGAGCACAGTAAAGTTCAAAGTTTCTCGAATGTCCCACATCTTACGCAGACGGGATAAGGAAGAAAAACTCTCCCTGCCATGCCCGACCACAGTCCGACTCTGAGTCATCCGAGAACTTCGAGCTCTGATCAGCTCTCCAACACCGAGAACTGCGCACCATCTCTGTCTGAACGATTCGACATCCTTCTCGGTCGCCAAAAGCAGGCAAGGCCAGGGACTTTGAGGCCTACCCTCAGAAAGATTCCTGACCACAGAGTAATGACAGCAGCGGACGGGCGTTTCAGAAATTTCTCCAGATGTTCCTCTGTGATTTCACGTCCATTCTCCATCAAGTTCAATTCCAGCTCCAATTCCTTAACACGGTCTGAAAGAAGCTGCAGCTGGATGCACTTCTTGCTGGTGAAGTCATCAGGGACACTGGAGGTCTCCCTACCTTCCCACATCCCGCAAGGGGGGCATTCCAATATCCTGCCTGGCAACTCCCTGCTCAAACTGTGCAATAAGAAAGAAAGAAAGAAAGAAGGAAAAATTAAACAAAAAAAACCTACCTACAGCCTCTGCCTCTCCTCACTGAAGTCTCTGTGAGCCAAGGCCTGAACCCCTCACTCTAACACTGGCCCACTCACACAACGGCTGCTCCGCTTAAACCTAACTTCTTTCTATTGGCCCTTTCAAAGGGGAATGTGGTGCGCAGAATGTTCCAACTGCCCCACTCACTTTTGAAATTTCTCTCATGCTATGCAATCCAACGTTTTCAAGGGAACTGTGGTGCAATTTCTCTGTAAACTCTAGCAACTGCTGCACATGAAACTCTCAGGAGATCAGCAGTTTCTGAGATACTCAAACCACCCTGTCTGGCGCCAACAATCATTCCATCATCAAAGTCACTTAGATCACATTTCTTGCCTATTCTGATGTGTGGGCTGAGCAACAACTGACCCTGATCCAGTCCTGATGAGGGGTCTCGGCCCAAATCATCAACTATTTACTCTTTTCCTGACCTTCTGAGTTAGAACATAGAACATAGAATGGTACAGCACAGTACAGGCCCTTCAGCCCACAATGTTGTGCTGACCCTCAAACCCTGCCTCCCATATAAGCCCCCACCTTAGATTCCTCCATATACCTGTCTAGTAGTCTCATAAACTTCACTGGTGTATCTGCCTCCACCACTGACTCAGGCAGTGCATTCCACGCAACAACCACTCTCTCAGTAAAAAACCTTCCTCTAATACCCCCCTTGAACTTCCCACCCCTTACCTTAAAGCCATGTCCTCTTGTATTGAGCAGTGGTGCCCTGGGGAAGAGGCGCTGGCTATCCACTCTATCTATTCCTCTTATTATCTTGTATACCTCTATCATGTCTCCTCTCATCCTCCTTCTCTCCAAAGAGTAAAGCCCTAGCTCCCTTAATCTCTGATCATAATGCATACTCTCTAAACCAGGCAGCATCCTGGTAAATCTCCTCTGTACCCTTTCCAATGCTTCCACATCCTTCCTATAGTGAGGCGACCAGAACTGGACACAGTACTCCAAGTGTGGCCTAACCAGAGTTTTATAGAGCTGCATCATTACATCGCGACTCTTAAACTCTATCCCTCGACTTATGAAAGCTAACACCCCATAAGCTTTCTTAACTACCCTATCCACCTGTGAGGCAACTTTCAGGGATCTGTGGACATGTACCCCCAGATCCCTCTGCTCCTCCACACTACCAAGTATCCTGCCATTTACTTTGTACTCTGTCTTGGAGTTTGTCCTTCCAAAGTGTACCACCTCACACTTCTCTGGGTTGAACTCCACCTGCCACTTCTCAGCCCACTTCTGCATCCTATCAATGTCTCTCTGCAATCTTTGACAATCCTCTACACTATCTGTAACACCACCAATCTTTGTGTTGTCTGCAAACTTGCCAACCCAGCCTTCTACCCCAACATCCAGGTCGTTAATAAAAATCACAAAAAGTAGAGGTCCCAGAACAGATCCTTGTGGGACACCACTAGTCACAATCCTCCAATCTGAATGTACTCCCTCCACCACCACCCTCTGCCTTCTGCAGGCAAGCCAATTCTGAATCCACCTGGCCAAACTTCCCTGGATCCCATGCCTTCTGACTTTCTGATTAAGCCTACTGTGTGGAACCTTGTGAAATGCCTTACTAAAATCCATATAGATCACATCCACTGCACTACCCTCATCTATATGCCTGGTCACCTCCTCAAAGAACTCTATCAGGCTTGTTAGACACGATCTGCCCTTCACAAAGCCATGCTGACTGTCCCTGATCAGACCATGATTCTCTAAATGGCCATAGATCCTATCTCTAAGAACCTTTTCCAACAGCTTTCCCACCACAGACGTAAGGCTCACTGGTCTATAATTAGCCGGACTATCCCTACTACCTTTTTTGAGCAAGGGGACAACATTCGCCTCCCTCCAATCCTCCGGTACCATTCCCATGGACAACGAGGACATAAAGATCCTAGCCAGAGGCTCAGCAATCTCTTCCCTTGCCTCGTGGAGCAGCCTGGGGAATATTCCATCAGGCCCGGGGACTTATCCGTCCTAATGTATTTTAACAACTCCAACACCTCCTCTCCCTTAATATCAACATGCTCCAGAACATCAACCTCACTCATATTGTCCTCACCATCATCAAGTTCCCTCTCATTGGTGAATACCGAAGCAAAGTATTCATTGAGGACCTCGCTCACTTCCACAGCCTCCAGGCACATCTTCCCACCTGTATCTCTAATCGGTCCTACCTTCACTCCTATCATCCTTTTGTTCTTCACATAATTGAAGAATGCCTTGGGGTTTTCCTTTACCTTACTCACCAAGGCCTTCTCATGCCCCCTTCTTGCTCTTCTCAGCCCCTTCTTAAGCTCATTTCTTGCTTCCCTATATTCCTCAATAGACCCATCTGATCCTTGCTTCCTAAACCCCATGTATGCTTCCTTCTTCCACCTGACTAGATTTTCCACCTCACTTGTCACCCATGGTTCCCTCACCCTACCATTCTTTATCTTCCTCACCGGGACAAATTTATCCCTAACATCCTGCAAGAGATCTCTAAACATCGACCACATGTCCATAGTGCATTTCCCTGCAAAAACATCATCCCAATTCACACCCGCAAGTTCTAGCCTTATAGCCTCATAATTTGCCTTTCCCCAATTAAAAATTTTCCTGTCCTCTCTGATTCTATCCTTTTCCATGATAATGCTAAAGGCCAGGAGTTCCTCCAGTATTTTGTGTGTGTTGACTTGGGTTTCAAGCATCAGCAGATCTTTGCGTGTTTTGTATAACAATTGAACCTCTTGACTATGTCTACGTGCTTTTATGCATTGAGCTGCTGCCATGTGGTTAGCTGATCAGACAATTGCATTAATGAGCAGGTGTACAAGTGTACCTAGTAAAGATGTGAGATTACTTTATGTACATAGACTGATTATTTGTCCATAAAGTGACACTAGATATAGGAGTATCTGAACATAAGGTGACACTTACAGGAAATAATAAAATGGCAAAGAGACTCTTAGCAAGAGGAACTCTTCTACACAGCATGTGAAAACACACTAGGACAGTGACTGTGCCAGTGTAGGTATGAGGTGTGGAACCTGAAGACACACGTTCAATGATTCAGAACAGCTTCTCTCCCTCCACCATTAGATTTCTGAACGGTCCATGAACTCATGAACACCACCTTGTTGTTCCTTTCTTTTTGCACTATGTTTTAAATTTTATAAGTTATAGCAATTTTAGGTATTTTATAAATGTAATACCAGAGAAGACTGTGATAATAAAGCTGACTCTGATCCTGTGTAACTGAATTGAAAAGGTCAGGGTGTTGGGGCCAGAGTTGAGGGACGGGCCAGTATTCAGCTCACTGCTCAATGAGTTTTACTCACCTCTGCACCGAACTGAGGCTGTGGCCTGCAACTAACGGGCTCCTGGACCAGCTACAGTGACGACAGGCTTCGTGGCTGTGAACTCACTTTTGCAAACTTCAGTTCTAAATGTTATTTGCTTCCTTTTCATTGTTTGCACAATCTGCTTTCATTTCTGCACATTGGGTGTTTGACAGTCTTTCTTTTTGAAGGGGTTCTATTGGGTTTCTTTGTTCTGTGGCTGCCTGTAAGGAGACAAATCTCAAGGTTGTATAAGGTATACATACTTCGATAATAACTGTACTTTCAACTTTGAAATCAGAAAGTGCTGGAAACACTGAGCTGGTCTGGTGAAGGGAGAAGCATAGCTAATGTCCTCAGCTGATTCCATAGCCTGCGCACTCCCTTTCAGGGACTCTGCACTCATGTTCTCAGTATTATTTGTATGCTTTTTAATTATTTGCACAATTTGCCCTCTTTCGCACATTAGATGTTTGTTGGTCTGCCCTCCGTGACAACTACTGTTCCATTCTTACATGCATCAGGTACTGCTTGATTTCAGAATCAGAGTCAGGTTTAATAGTGATAGGCATGAATAGGCATGATATTTGCTGTTTTGCAGCAGCAGTATAGTGCAATACATTAAAACTATTATAAATTACAATAAAAACTTATATTAAAAATTAAACAAGTAATGCAAGCTTACTTACCTACTGCCTGAAAAACCGTTGGCATTTAGAGCCACAACAAAGTTCCTCCGTCTCTGTCTGTCCATAGCCACTCAGATGTAAAAGTGTTCTTTGTTGCTGTTTCCGTAACAGTTTTGTTTTACTACTCAGGGTTGTTAGACCTGAGCTGAACCCCCGAACCTGGAGGACCGGTGGGCCACTCTTAGTCTGTGGCTGGTGCCTGTGATAGAGCAGGTTGAGTTTGCAACTTTCTGCAACTTCTTCCAATCCTGTACAGTGGCCCCTCCATGCCAGACGGTGATGCAGCCAGTTAGAATGCTCTCCACGGTACAGCTATAGAAATTTGTTACAGTCTTTGATGACACACCAAATACTTTAGTCTATACTGCTGTAATGCTACACTGGACAACAAAAATTTTGCTTCTGGAATACTTTTGGGTGTATCTTATGGATTTTGGGCTGCTGAACATGAAAATCACCATAAAATTTTTCTATCACACACCATTTTTTTTTTAAATCACATATATTTGTTATTTCGATTTATAATTCAAGTCAGAATAACTGACGCCAAGATTAAGGAAGGCATTTTTGTTGGTCCACAAGTCAGACAGGTTATCAATGACAGGCAATTCGAAGAACTTCTAGTGGGACCAGAGAAAATTGTATGGAAGGCATTCAAGGATGCTGTTGAAAATTTTCTTGGCAACTACAGAGCACCAAACTACGTACAGCTGGTTGACAACATGCTTCAAGCATACAAAACCATGAAGTACAACACGTCACTAAAGATTCATCTCCTGCATTCCCATTTAGATTTCTTCCCTGCAAATCTTGGCACTGTCAGTGACGAGCATGGTGAAAGGTTTCACCAGGACATTGTAGTCATGGAGAAATGGTATCAGGGCAACTGGAATCCATCGATGTTGGCTGATTATTGTTGAACATTGAAGCTTTAACTTAAGCTTACTTGAACTATTGTGAAGCATCAGCACCATTGTGCAATTAAAAGTTAATTTCTTGTTTCTCCAAATTCCTACATAATACAAGTAGTCTGAAATTATATTTGTGTTCCGCTTCAAGTGGTCTATCATAAATAAGAACATTTCTGAGGAAGCAACACTTTTGGAAAAAAAATCGTTGCCCAGTGGCCTATAGACAACTCCCACAAGTGATTTATTTTTCCCTTTACTATTCCTAATCTCTACCCAGATGGACTCAACATTCTGCTCCTTAGATCTTACGTTGTCTCTCACAATCGCCCTGATCTCATCCTTAATTAAGAATGCTATCCCACCTCCCTTACCTTCCTGTCTATCCTTCATAGTTTGTCTAGGTAGACTTCATCCTGATGGCATGAACATCAATTTATCCTTCTGTTAAGTCCCCCCCCCCCCTTCTTCTATACTCCACTCTGGCCTCTGACCTCTTCTCCTCACCTATCACCTCCCCTGCACCCTCCTCCTTCCCTTTCCCCTATGGTCCACATTCCTCTTTTGTCAGGTACTTTCTTCTCCAGCCCTTTACCTTTCCCACCCACCTGGCTTCACCTGACACCTTCCAGCTTGCCCTTCTGCCCCTCCCCCCACCTTTTTATTTTGGTGTCTTCCCCCTTCCTTTCCAGTCCTGAAGAAGGGTCTCGGCCTGAAACATTGACTGTTTGTTCATTTCCATAGCTGCTGCCTGACCTGCTGAGTTCCTCCAGCATTTGGTGTATGTTGCTCTGAATTTCCAGCATCTGCAGAGTCTCTTGTGTTTATCCTTCCGTATGACCTGATGCCCTTGGATATTTAATTCCCAATCACCTCCACCCTGCAACCGTGTTTCAGTAATGATTTCCATGTTTTTCTTGTGAAGACAGTTTATCTGATTTGATGTGCCTGTGCAAAAAGGTTTTCCCACACACCTTTACAGACATGTACTGGTGTGTGTTCAAAGTCACTACTACTACCACTACTACGTCGACTCAGGCCTAGGGGGTCGGCGTTGGGCATAGTCACGCAGGAGTGAAACATGAGCCATCGGGTCTGCACCGATCATCAAACAACTGATTACACTAATCCTACATTAATCCAATTTCCATTCTTTATTCCCCTCATTCTTTCTAATTTCAGTCATTCAGAATATTTGATGATGTCGGGAATGAAAGGGTTAATGTATGAGGGGTGTTTTATGGGTCTGGGCCTGTACTCCCTGGAGTTTAGAAGGGGGGAATCTAATTGAAACATATCAAATGTTGAAAGGCCTAAATAGAAACAAGAGAAAATTTGCAGATGCTGGAATTCCAAGCAACACACACAATATGCTGGAGGAACTCAGCAGGCCAGGCAGCATCTATGGAAAAGATGTTTCAGTCGATGTTTCAGGCCGAGACCCAAGAGAGAAAAAAAATTCATGAGGTAGTGTCCATGGATTCATGGTCCATTCAGAACTCTGATGGTAGAGGGGAAGAAGCTGTTTCTGAATCATTGAAACCTATCAAATATTGAGGGGACATTGAGATGATGCTTATTAGAGTGGGGAGTCCAGGACCAGAGGGCACAGCCTCAGAATAGAGGGGTGTCCATTTAGAACGGAGCTGAGGAGGAATTTCTTTAGCCAGAGGGTAGTGAATCTGTGGAATTCATTGCCACAGATGGCTGTGGAGGCCAAGTCTTTGGATATATTTCAAGCAGAGGTTGATAGGTTCTTGATTATTAAGGGGGGGTCAAATGTTACAAGGAGAAGGCTGGAGAATGGGGTTGAGGGTTTCAAAGGTACATTTAATGTCAGAGAAATGTATACAATATACATCCTGAAATGCTTTTACTTCACAACCATCCACAAAAACAGAAGGGTGCCCCAAACAATGAATGACAGTTAAATGTTAGAACCCCAAAGTTCCCCCCGGCTCCCCCTCCCACACATAAGCAGCAGCAAAGCAACAATTCCAACCCCCCCACCAGCAGAAAAAGCATTGGCACCCCTCCCTACCGAGGACTGAAGTGTGCAGCAAAGCATCAACATAGACACAGACTTGCAGTATCCCAAAGGCTACTCGTTCACCCGGTAATTCGACATACCGCAGGCTCTCTCTCTCCCTAACAAGGGAAAAAGGGGTGTCCCTGTTTCACAGCGAGAGGGGAGCCATAACAAACAATTCGCTGATTTACAATGTTAAACGTCTGTTGCATCGCTTTTTACGAGCTCTGTGCCCAAAGAACTCGAGTCTCTGGGCACACAGCTAGCAGCCAGCTCGCTGCTTATGATCGTCCATCTCCCATGACACACAGGATTCCTGCATAGTCACCAACCTTCGTTCTGCCCGTCTCTAGAGCCACGAAATCCCAGAACTCCGAAGGCGAGCTAATCTCCTAGGCCACATCCTTGGCATATCGAATAATGGCCAACCGTGAAACCCCCAAGGGCGGGTCCCATTCCCGCAAAGAACCGAAGTCATCGTGTAACTCCAGGTCAGGGTCTTCAAAAGAACCTTGAAAGGGAAAAACAGAGATATTAAGGATAGAAATAGAGCTGTTTCCGAAGATGCAAGCAAAGGGGTTGTCATTGGGTGCTATCGCCCTCCTAAATCAGCCATGATAATCGAATGGTGGAATAGACTCGATGGGCCAAATGGCGTAATTCTGCTCCTCTGTCTTATTGGACAATAAACTTGACTTTGACTGACTTATTCCAAACCAGTAATGAGCTTCCTGTTAACTTTCAGGATGAAGGGTAGCATTCATTGGTCTTTCCTAATTACCCTGAGAACGTGACAATAAACTGAACTTCAACATCTCCTTGCTGAGAATGACTAAACTCACTGAATGCTTTTGCGCTGTAGACTCGCCAGTGGCCAGCAGGGGGCAGCGTGTCATTTCCATTCCAGGCCAGGAATGAAGTCATGTCGCAGCTCCATGAAACTGGTTAGACCACACTTGGAGCATTGTGTTCAGTTCTGGTCGCCTCATTAGAGGAAAGATGCAGAAGCTTTATGGAGGGTGCAGAGGAGATTTACCAGGATGCTGCCCAGATTGGAGAGTATGCCTTATGGTGAATGGTTGAGGCTTTTCATTTTGGAGTGGAAAGACAAGAGGTGAATTGGTAGAGATGATAACGAGACATAGTTCTGGTGGTCAGTCAAAGACTTTTTCCCAGGCTAATACAAGAGGGCATAATTTTAATGTGATTGGGGGAAAGTATAGTGGGGGGTGTCAGAGGTGGTTTTTTACATAGAGAATGGTAGGTGAGTGGAACGTGCTGCCAGAGGTGGTGGCAAAGACAGATACATTAAGGACATTTAAGTTCAATGTTCAAGTAAATTTATTATCAAAGTACGTATATTTCCCTAAATACTACCATGAACTTCATTTTCTTGCGGGCATTCGCAATAAATGCAAAAAAACAGAAACAACCAAAATGCATAAGGACAAAGTGTGCAATTACAAAAAAATGATAGCTAAATAACTAAATAATATTGAGAACATGAGTTGTAGAGTCTTTGAAAGGGAGTCCATAGTTTTAGAAGTGAATGATGTTATCCACGGTGGTTCGGGAGCCTGATGGTTGAGGGATAAAACTGTTCCTGAACCTGGCAACACACATCAAAGTTGCTGGTGAACACAGCAGGCCAGGCAGCATCTCTAGGAAGAGGTACAGTCGGCGTTTCAGGCCGAGACTTTTCCTGATGTGTGTTGCTTGAATTTCCAGCATCTGCAGAATTCGTCTTGTTTGCGTCCTGAACCTGGTGGTGTGGGGCCTAAGGCTCGCAGAGCAGCGAAAGAGCCCAGCCTGGACGGTGAGAGTCCTGGATGGGTGCTGCTTTCTTGTGGCAGCACTCCTTGCAGACATGCTCAAAGGTGGGGAGGGCTTTGTCTGTGATGGACTGGGCTGCTTCCACCTCTTTTTTTTGCAGGCTTTTCTGTATCTGTGTTTCCATACCAGGCTGTGATGCAGTCAGGATACTCTCCACTCTGCATCTATCGAAGCTTGCCAATGTTTTAAGTGACATACTGAACCTGCATGAGCTGCTAAACAAGTAGATGTGCAGCGGTGTCTTCTTTGTAATGGCAATTATGTGCTGGTCCCAGGACAAATCCGCTGGAATGCTAACTTCAGGGAATTTAAAGTTACTGACCCTCTCCACCTCTAGTTCTCTGATGAGAATATTTAAGAGGGTCTTGTATAGGCACATGGGTGAAAGTAAAATGGAGGGTTATTTGAAAGGGAAGGGTTAGAGCAGGTTAAAAGGTCAGCACAACATCATGGGCTGAAGGGCCTGTACTGTGTTGTAACGTCCTGTGTTCTATTCTCATTCAACTCCGATTTACACCTCCTTCAGAGTGAGTAGCTGTTAACCCTTTACCACCTTCTCTGAGCCTCAGCCTGTGTCTTTCCCTTTCTCTTGGTCTCCACCATGTCACAGACTTTCCCTTTGTTCCGTCCTCACCTTTCCTTGGTGATTCATCGATCATCTGGGGTGTATGGGGTGTCCAGGGAGGGGTAGCACCTCTGGTGAAGGGGCTTGTCATGTCCATTATGGGGCAGCTCACTCCCCTTTGTCCCCACTGGACACTCTGCTCTCACCTGTGGCTCCAAGGAGCTGTTTGTACGTGACAGCGGCCACACTCCAGTACACCGCTTCGACAGGTGGGCTGAACCAGGTGAGGGTAACCAGTGGTCTCGTACCCTTGTGAGATAGGGACATACCTGTCCTAGCATGTGAATCCAGCTCCAGCAGACGGGCCGGATGAGATCTGGAGTGAGATCCAACGGCCAGGAAGGTGGTTCTGCAACGCTCCGTGGAGAGCGAAGGGCACAACGAGGCACAGAAAGCATCATGGTCATCCACTGCAAACAAGGAAGAGCCCACTTTGTGACACTTGTTCATACCAGTGGATCCAGACTTCTGAGAGAGTGGAACTGTCCCAGTGCAACGGCTTTTCCACTTTAAAAACTCCCCGACAGGTTTCCTGTTATCGTTGGACATGTCGGACAACCACTATATATTTCATATTTCACTATATATATCCATCTATATATTTTTTTTGTATTGCAGTTTGTCTTTTTGCACGTTGGTTGTTTGTCAGTCTTTGTGTGTAGTTTTTCATTGAATCTATTGTATTTCTCTGTTCTGCTGTGAATGCCTGCAAGAAAATGAATCTAAAGGTGGTATATGGTGACATATATGTTGGTACTTTGATAATAAATTTACTTTGAGCTTTCTCTGCATCTTTAAATATGTTTTCTCACTTTTCTCAGTGTATGTGAAATGACATCGGTCCGTTACTTCTTGCTGCCTGACATGCTGAACTTTTCCAGCATTCTCTGCTCTAACTTCTAAAGAAACAGATTAGACTAGACTTCAAAGTTCAAATTTCCAAGTTCAATGTAAAGGAAAGTAAGACAAATAAAACCGTAGGAGTCGGAAACTTTATCTGTGACAGGGAATGCTGGAAGAATGCAACATTTCAAGCAGCACCTGTGGAGAAAGAAGTCAAAGTTCAAGGTAAATTTAGTATCAAAGTACTGTATGTATATGTTACCATATACAATCTTGAGATTCGCTTTCTTGCAGGTGTTCGCAGGAGATACGAAGAAATAACAGTTACAAAATACACGTGGACTAAGATGTTAACTGTCCTGTGCTATCACCAGTGGGATCATCAGTTGATCTGCCACCTGTTTTCAGGAGTTTCGGCCCGCTTATGATCAAGGCTCCCTCGAGGTGGTGGGCCAGCAGTGCTAAAGCACCACCTCCCACTGGTGAGCTTAAAAACTTGGCATCTGCCTCTATCAGAGTTGTTGGTCACTTCCATCCAACAGATAGTCTACTCTTCAGGTGTCTATGCAACGACTGAAGGGTTTACAAGATATGTATACACTGTCTGACTACCTGCCCCTCTGGATATACTTGGTCCACACCCATGCTGATCCTTTCTCTGCTCCCTCAGCTACAGCCCTGCTGGTTGACTTGATCTTTCTTCTAGTGAAGCCAAGGTCACGCAGCCACTTCTGGAGAGTGAACGCAATAAACCCACGGCAGCCGACTTCGAATGGATAGCATGAGACCTTCCACCCTCTGTCTCTGCACTCTGATCTCAACTCTGCATACTTGGTTAACTTGCGCTCATGGGCTTCATCGATGCTGTCTTCCCAGGGGACTGTGAGTTCACCAATAACCACTTCTCTACTGGTGTCAGACCATACGATTATATCTGGACGCAATGTGGTGAAAGCTATTTGCTCCGGGAAACTGCCTTTCCCATCCAGGTCAGCCTTGACACACCAATCATTGGCTGAAGAAAGTATGCTTGATCGTGAGTCTGTGCTGTACACCCTTGACTTGGAGACTTCTTTCACAAATGAATAATTACTTTGGTTCTGTCTTCACTAAGGAGGACATAAATAATCTTCCAGAAATAGTAAGGGACAGAGGGTCCAGTGAGATGGAGGAACTGAGCGAAATACAAGTTAGTAGGGAAGTGGTGTTAGGTAAATTGAAGGGATTGAAGGCAGATAAATCCCCAGGGCCAGATGGTCTGCATCCTAGAGTGCTTAAGGAAGTAGCCCAAGAAATAGTGGATGCATTAGTGATAATTTTTCAAAACTCGTTAGATTCTGGACTAGTTCCTGAGGATTGGAGGGTGGCTAATGTAACCCCACTTTTTAAAAAAGGAGAGAGAGAGAAACCAGGGAATTATAGACCGGTTAGCCTAACGTTGGTGGTGGGGAAACTGCTGGAGTCGGTTATCAAGGATGTGATAACAGCACATTTGGAAAGCGGTGAAATCATCGGACAAAGTCAGCATGGATTTGTGAAAGGAAAATCATGTCTGACGAATCTCATAGAATTTTTTGAGGGTGTAACTAGTAGAGTGGATAGGGGAGAACCAGTGGATGTGGTATATTTGGATTTTCAAAAGGCTTTTGACAAGGTCCCACACAGGAGATTAGTGTGCAAAATTAAAGCACACGGTATTGGGGGTAAGGTATTGATGTGGATGAAGAATTGGTTAGCAGACAGGAAGCAAAGAGTGGGAATAAACGGGACCTTTTCAGAATGGCAGGCGGTGACTAGTGGCGTACCGCAAGGCTCAGTGCTGGGACCCCAGTTGTTTACAATATATATTAATGACTTGGATGAGGGAATTAAATGCAGCATCTCCAAGTTTGCGGATGACGCGAAGCTGGGTGGCAGTGTTAGCAGTGAGGAGGATGCTAAGAGGATGCAGGGTGACTTGGATAGGTTGGGTAAGTGGGCAAATTCATGGTAGATGCAATTTAATGTGGATAAATGTGAAGTTATCCACTTTGGTGGCAAAAATAGGAAAACAGATTATTATCTGAATGGTGGCCGATTAGGAAAAGGGGAGGTGCAACGAGACCTGGGTGTCATTATACACCAGTCATTGAAAGTGGGCATGCAGGTACAGCAGGCGGTGAAAAAGGCGAATGGTATGCTGGCATTTATAGCGAGAGGATTTGAGTACAGGAGCAGGGAGGTACTACTGCAGTTGTACAAGGCCTTGGTGAGACCACACCTGGAGTATTGTGTGCAGTTTTGGTCCCCTAATCTGAGGAAAGACATCTTTGCCATAGAGGGAGTACAAAGAAGGTTCACCAGATTGATTCCTGGGATGGCAGGACTTTCATATGAAGAAAGACTGGATGAACTGGGCTTGTACTCGTTGGAATTTAGAAGATTGAGGGGGGATCTGATTGAAACGTATAAGATCCTAAAGGGATTGGACAGGCTAGATGCAGGAAGATTGTTCCCGATGTTGGGGAAGTCCAGAGCGAGGGGTCACAGTTTGAGGATAGAGGGGAAGCCTTTTAGGACCGAGATTAGGAAAAACTTCTTCACACAGAGAGTGGTGAATCTGTGGAATTCTCTGCCACAGGAAACAGTTGAGGCCAGTTCATTGGCTATATTTAAGAGGGAGTTAGATATGGCCCTTGTGGCTACGGGGGTCAGGGGGTATGGAGGGAAGGCAGGGGCGGGGTTCTGAGTTGGATGATCAGCCATGATCATAATAAATGGCGGTGCACGCTCGAAGGGCCGAATGGCCTACTCCTGCACCTATTTTCTATGTTTCTATGTTTCTACATGTGATGTTCTGTACAACATGGGGCATGAGATAAGTTGTGCTGCAGTACTCTCTGCTCAGCTGCTTCTGTTACAACCTTGAGAACATTGTTATGTCTCCAAGTGTACATGCCGCTGGAAAGATTGACTCTGCATGCACTCAAGATAGGTTGAAGTGTTCCCTTCTCATCACAAGCAGCACACCTGTCTGTCTTATCTTCATACCAGGTGCTGAGGTGGGCAGGTGTTGGGAGCAGATCGTACGCTGCTCTGCATAGAGAAGAAATGCGGAGCAGTTCCATCTGCCACAGAACATTCCAAGATAGGTGTCGTTGTTCAACACTTTCCCACCAGGTCCAAGCCCCTTGTTTGGACAGGCCAGCTGTTTTAGTTAAGCTCTTCTCCTCTTCTACCTCTCCTACTTCTTGTGTTACAAGCTCACAGCGCTCCTTACCTGTAGAAGATGACCACCATTGTGGGTTGTCCATCCAAGTCCCTGGCGGCCTAGCTGGATAGCCCCAACCGTCTCCTTGTGCTTCAATCTGGACTCTGCCTAATCAACTGCTACATGGGGGGCTGACCACTTCTTGCCTGATCTCACATCCGGCTGGGTGTTCTTGATGCCAGGGTCTTCTGAGTCTCGAAGCATCAAGAATGATCTTACCTTGGCAACCTTGACCTCTTCAACAAGGGATTGCACTGGGATGGTAAGCTTTGTCTGGCTACTGTGGATTGCAACATTGGTGAGGCTGCTCGGTACTCCAAGCCACTTCTTCACATACTTGTTGATCTTCCGTTCCATTGCCTCAACGTGGGACATTGCCACTTCATAGACAGTTAGTGGCCACATTATCCATGGCATTAGTCTGTACTGCAAGCACCACAACTTCAACTTGCCAGGCAAGCCACACTCGTCAACAGACATCAGACCTCTGCTGATCTGTTCTCCTGTCTCTTGAACTCTCTTGGTGTCTCTCAGCTCCTCTGTGTACCATCGCCCGAGGCTCTTAACTGGTTGGTCCTGAATGGATGGAATCTCCTCTCCACAAAGGGTGAAATGAAAGTTAACCAGCTTTCCTCTCCTAAGAACAAGGCTCCTTGACTTCTTGGTCTTGAACTTCGTTCTTCCCCAATCCAATAGCTCCTCGAGTCTAGATAGTACATTTTCCACTGCCTCCGTGCTGGGTCCCAAAAGGGTGAGATTGTTCATGAACGCTCGTATTGGTGGTAACTCCTCTCCGCCATCAAGTGCGACACCTGGTCCCATTGATTCTGCAGCCCTCACAATGACCTCCATGGCTAACACAAAAAGGATGGGTGAAATTGCACATCCCATTGGGATTCCAACATCCAAGCTCTGCCACCTAGTGGAAAACTGCTGAGTGGAAAACCTCTTCTGGAAATCATTGTAGTACTGCGTAACAAAGTTCCTCACCTTAGCAGGAATCCATAGGAATTCCATCGCAAACTCAATCAGAACATGGGGAACAGAACCATACGCATTTGCCAGATCAAGCCAAACTACAGCCAGATTTCTTCTCAACCTTTTTGACTCCTGGATGGTATGCCATATCATACTCGAATGTTCAAGGCATCCCGGGAAGCCTGGTATTCCTGCCTTCTGCACAGATGTATTTACCAATACAATAAAATATTGAAAAACTGCACACAGACACGGACAAACAACCAACGTGCAAAAGCAGGCAAACCATGCAAATAGAAAAAACCCAAATAATAAAGAAATAAATAGACAGATAGATAGATAAATAAATAATACCGAGAGCCTGAGTTGCCGAGTTTTTGAAAGGGAGTTCAGTGTTGAGGTGAGTGAAGTTATCCACACTAGTTCAGGAGCCTGATGGTTGTAGGGTAATAACTGTTCATGAACCTGGTTGTGTGGGACCTGAGGCTCCTGTACCTCCTTCAGTTTTCTGGTTTCCAAGTACCATTGAACCTGTGGAGAGGAAAATAACAGAAAGTGGTGGACACAGACCAGTCTATAGCAGACAAAACCAGAAAACTGAAGGAGGTACAAGAGACTTAGGTCCCACACAACCAGTTTCAGGAATAGTTGTTACCCTACAACCATCGGGCTGACACAGACCAGTCCAAAGCCCTCCCTGCCATTGAGCACATTTACAAAGAATGCTACTACAAGAAAGCACTTGGCCATGCTCTCTGCTCGCTACTCCCATTGGGCTGGAGGTGTAGGAGCCTTGGGTCCCACACCACCAGGTTCAGGAACAGTTATTACCCCTCACATTCCTGAACCAGTGTGGATAACTTCACTCATCCCAACACTGAACTGATTCCACAGCCTATGGACTCTCTTTCAGGGACTCCATCTCATGTTCTCAGGATTATTTATTTTTTTATTTGCCTAATTTGTCTTCTTTTGTACATTGGTTGTTTGACAGTCTTTGTTTATGTGTAGTTTATCATAAATTCTATGGTATTTCATTATTTTCCTACAAATGCCTGCAAGAATGGGGAGTGGGGAATCTCATGGAAACCTATCAAATATTGAAAGGCCTCGATGGAGTGGATGTGGAGAGGATGTTTCCTATAGTGGGGGGAGTCTAGGACCAGAGGACACAGATAGAGTGGATGTGGAGAGGATGTTTCCTACAGTGGGGGAGTCTTGGGCCAGAGGACACAGATAGAGTAGATGTGGAGAGGATGTTTCCTATAGTGGGGGAGTCTTGGGCCAGAGGGCACAGATAGAGTGGATGTGGAGAGGATGTTTCCTATTGTGGGGAGTCTAGGACTAGAGGGCACAGATAGAGTAGATGTGGAGAGGATGTTTCCTATAGTGGGGAAGTCTAGGACCAGAGGGCACAGCTAGAGTGGATGTGGAGAGGATGTTTCCTATAGTGGGGGAGTCTTGGGCCAGAGGGCACAGATAGAGTGGATGTGGAGAGGATGTTTCCTATGGTGGGGGAGTCTAGGACCAGAGGACACAGATAGAGTGGATGTGGAGAGGATGTTTCCTACAGTGGGGGAGTCTAGGACCAGAGGACACAGATAGAGTGGATGTGGAGAGGATGTCTCCTATAGTGGGGGGAGTCTAGGACCAGAGGACACAGATAGAGTGGATGTGGAGAGGATGTCTCCGATAGTGGGGGGAGTCTAGGACCAGAGGATACAGATAGAGTGGATGTGGAGAGGATGTTTCCTATACTGGGGGAGTCTAGGACCAGAGGACACAGATAGAGTGGATGTGGAGAGGATGTTTCCTATACTGGGGGAGTCTAGGACCAGAGGACACAGATAGAGTGGATGTGGAGAGGATGTTTCCTATAGTGGGGGAGTCTTGGGCCAGAGGACACAGATAGAGTGGATGTGGAGAGGATGTTTCCTATAGTGGAGGAGTCTAGGACCAGAGGACACAGATAGAGTGGATGTGGAGAGGATGTTTCCTATAGTGGGGGAGTCTAGGACTAGAGGACACAGATAGAGTGGATGTGGAGAGGATGTTTCCTATAGTGGGGGAGTCTAGGACCAGAGGACACAGATAGAGTAGATGTGGAGAGGATGTTTCCTATAGTGGGGGAGTCTTGGGCCAGAGGGCACAGATAGAGTGGATGTGGAGAGGATGTCTCCTATAGTGGGGGGAGTCTAGGACCAGAGGACACAGATAGAGTGGATGTGGAGAGGATGTCTCCTATAGTGGGGGGAGTCTAGGACCAGAGGATACAGATAGAGTGGATGTGGAGAGGATGTTTCCTATACTGGGGGAGTCTAGGACCAGAGGACACAGATAGAGTGGATGTGGAGAGGATGTTTCCTATAGTGGGGGAGTCTTGGGCCAGAGGACACAGATAGAGTAGATGTGGAGAGGATGTTTCCTATAGTGGGGGAGTCTTGGGCCAGAGGGCACAGATAGAGTGGATGTGGAGAGGATGTTTCCTATAGTGGGGAGTCTAGGACTAGAGGGCACAGATAGAGTAGATGTGGAGAGGATGTTTCCTATAGTGGGGAAGTCTAGGACCAGAGGGCACAGCTAGAGTGGATGTGGAGAGGATGTTCCCTATAGTGGGGGAGTCTTGGGCCAGAGGGCACAGATAGAGTGGATGTGGAGAGGATGTTTCCTACAGTGGGGGAGTCTAGGACCAGAGGACACAGATAGAGTGGATGTGGAGAGGATGTCTCCTATAGTGGGGGGAGTCTAGGACCAGAGGACACAGATAGAGTGGATGTGGAGAGGATGTCTCCTATAGTGGGGGGAGTCTAGGACCAGAGGATACAGATAGAGTGGATGTGGAGAGGATGTTTCCTATACTGGGGGAGTCTAGGACCAGAGGACACAGATAGAGTGGATGTGGAGAGGATGTTTCCTATACTGGGGGAGTCTAGGACCAGAGGACACAGATAGAGTGGATGTGGAGAGGATGTTTCCTATAGTGGGGGAGTCTTGGGCCAGAGGACACAGATAGAGTGGATGTGGAGAGGATGTTTCCTATAGTGGAGGAGTCTAGGACCAGAGGACACAGATAGAGTGGATGTGGAGAGGATGTTTCCTATAGTGGGGGAGTCTAGGACCAGAGGACACAGATAGAGTGGATGTGGAGAGGATGTTTCCTATGGTGGGGGAGTCTAGGACCAGAGGACACAGCTTCAGAATACAGGGACGTACATTTAGAATGGAAATGAGGTGGAATTACTTTAGCCAGAAAGTGGTGAATCTGTGGAATTCATTGCCACAGGCGGCTGTAGAGGCTAAGTCATTGGGTATATGTAAAGCAGATACCTGTAGTGATATTATTTAAAGTATATTTACAGCAACATAGCAGGCCTTTTTGCAGAAAAAAACAACACCACCCAATTACTCCCTTGTGACCAATTAACCTACTAACTAGTACAACTTTGGAATGTGGGAAGAAACAAGAGCACCCGGAGGAAACCCACATAGACATGAGGAGAACATACAAACTCAATGTCAGTAAGACCAAAGATTGTGGACTTCAGAAAGGGTAGGACGAGGGAACATGAACCAATCCTCATAGAGGGATCAGAAGTGGAGAGAGTGAACAGTTTCAAGTTCCTGGGTGTCAAGATCTCTGAGGATCTAACTTGGTCCCAACCTATTGATGCAGCTATTCCTGCCTGTGGCCATCAAACTTTACAACTCCTCCCTTGGAGGGTCAGACACCCTGAGCCAATTGGCTGGTCCTGGACTTATTTCCTGGCATAATTTACATATTATTATTTAACTACTTATGGTTTTATTACTATTTAATTATTTATGGTGCAACTGTAACGAAAACCAATTTCCCTCGGGATCAATAAAGTATGACTATGACTATGACTAAAGAAGGCAAGACAGCGACTATACTTCATTAGGAGTTTGAGGAGATTTGGTTTGTCACCTAAAACACTCAGAAACTTCTAGAGATGTACAGTGGACGGCACTCTGACAGGCTGCAACACTGTCTGGTATGGGGGGGTCTACTGCACAGGATCAAAAGAAGCTATAGAAAGTTGTAAAATTACTCAGCTCCATCAGGGGTACTAGCCTCCATAGTATCCAAGACATCTTCAAGGAGCAATGTCTCAGACAGGTGGTGCCCATCACCCAGGACATACCCTCTTCTCATTGTTACCATCAGGGAGGAGGTACAGGAGCCTGAAGACACACACTCAACGATTCAGGAACAGCTTCTTCCCCTCTGCCATCCGATTTCTGAATGGACATTGAACCCATAAACACTACCTCACTACTTTTTTATTATTTCTGTATTTGCATTATTTTTAATATACATATATACTTACTGTAATTGATTGATTTTTTTTCTATGTTATCATGTATTGCAATGTACTGCTGTCACTAAGTTGACAGATCTCACGACACATGCCGGTGATATTAAACCTGATTCTGAACTCCTTACAGACAGCAGTGGGAATTGAACCCAGATTGCTGTGCTGTAATACCGTTACACTGACCACTACACTACCACCTTTGTCAAGAGGTAAAAATTAGGACAATGACTAATAAATCCAGTTGGAAATTCAGAAGAGCCTTCTTAGAGAGTGAGAATGTGGGCCCACACACAGGGAGTGACTGAGGTGGGAAACAGGAGGGAATGACAGATAGAGAGGAGAGATCAGAAGGTGTGCTGGTGTAGGAAGATCAGAGATAGGGACAGAGAGAGATAGAGGGGTAGACGGAGATATAGATAGAGAGACAGGGACAGAGAGATAGAGGGAGAGAGATAGAGAGAAAATGACAGAGAGAGAATGCAGTTCAAACAGTTTAATTTCTACCTTTGATGTCTCTCTTTTTCCTTTTCAAGGTGGATGGGGTTCTGTCGAAGACCCTGACCTGGAGTTACACTCAGACTGGCTCTTTGCAATGGTGGGACTTCCTCCGGGGGGCTCATGACCGGCCACTTTTCGATATCCCATGGGCGCGGCCTAGACAATGGGCGTGCCTTCGGGGTTCCGAGGCTTTGCGGCCCTGTAGACAGGCTGATTCTAATCCGGTGCCACCCACTGAAGCGTCGCGGGGGAAAACGCAACCTCAGGAACAGCAGATCAACTGTCGGGGGCTCTGTACTCGGATTGCTCTCTCTCTCTCCCTCTCTCTCGGTGGTGGGGAGAGTTTGTTGCTGAGTCTCCAGTCGGACAAATCAGGAAAAAAAAGCGCTGTGGCAGACTTTATTATCCTGAATCAGCGAGTTGTTTTTTTTTAAACGCAAACTCGAGGAATTCTGCAGATGTTGGAAGTTCAAGTAACACACATCAAAGTTGCTGGTGAACACAGCAGGCCAGGCAGCATCTCTAGGAAGAGGTACAGTCGACGTTTCAGGCCGAGACCCTTCGTTAGGACCCTGACCCAGTCCTGACAAAGGGTCTCGGCCTGAAACGTCGACTGTACCTCCTCCTAGAGATGCTGTCTGGCCTGCTGCGTTCACCAGCAACTTTGAGGTGTGTTGCAGAGAGTTGTTTTGTTATGTTTCCCCTCTCCCTCTGAAAGGGGGACACCTCTTTTCCCTTTATTAGGGAGAGAGAGAGCCTATGGGATGTCGAATTGTCTGGTGAACAATTAGTTTTTGTAGGACTGCAGATCATGGTTTTTGAGGGCTTTGCTATTGCTTGCTTGGTGGGTGGACAGTGTTGATGCTTTTTTTTGCTGAAGTAACTGGCGGAGGGGGAGGGTCGTTGCTTTGCCACTGTTTGTGCACGGGAGGGGTAGTGGGGGGGCTCTGTGTTTCGAACGTTTTTACTGTCACTCATTCTTTGGGTCACTCTTCTGTTTTCATGGATGTCTGCAAAGAACAAGAATTTCAGGATGTATATTGTATATATTTTTCTGATATTAAATGGAACCATTGAGAGAGATATTCGAAATAGAGATAGAGAGAGAGATAGATAGATATATAGAGAGAGATAAATATAGAGATATAGAGATAGGGAGAGAGAGAGATAGAGAGATAGATAGAGAGATAGAGATAGAGATAGGGAGAGTGAGATAGAGAAGAGATAGAGAGAGATAGAGATAGAGAGATAGAGAGATAGAAATATGGAGATAGAGATAGAGAGAGATCAGAAGGAATGTCCATCCATTTACTTATCCAAACTTCCTTTCCATGTTGAAATCGAAGTTGCACCCACCACTTCCACCGGAACCCATTCTACACTCTCACCATCCTCTGAGTGAAGAAGCTCCCCATGAGGTTTCCCTTCTTAAATACTTTACCTTTTATCCTTAACCCATAACCTCTTGTTCCAGTCTCACCCAACCACAGTGGAAAAAACCAGCTTGCATTTACCCTGACTATACCCCACATAACTTTGTATGTCTCTATCAAGTCTTCACGCATTCTCCTACACCCCAGTGCTAACCTATTCACCCTTTCCCTTCTCAAGTCCCAGTAGCGTCCAAGCTGAAGAAGAGGTAGTCTCACTGAATATCATGGAGTTACCCTGTGAAGAATTGCATTGGATTGGTGGAGGAATGAAAGAGGGGAAACCATGCATGAACGTGTCAGGGCAGAGAATGAGGTACCCATGGAAATGAAGGAGACTCAGGTGGTACTTCATGAACCATATTCCAGTGCCAGCTCTGTGATAATGGGAACAGTAAATAGCTTATCACCAGGATATGGGAGTAATATTTGTAGTAATATTACTACCATAATATTACTGTCATAATATCACTAATTTGTAGTAATATTATCAACCTCCCCCCCACCGCTCCAGGTGAGAGTGTCATATCTGAGAGTTTGAGTCAGAGGACTGGAGGACTGGAGGCCTGGAGGCAGCCTGTCCTGAGTTGGAGTGTTTATTTAGAGATCATCATCATCATCAGGTGCCGTGCCCAGATTGAGCTTTGACTACCATGGCCCACACACTCCTGTTTCAGGTCAAGTGGATCAGTTCATTGGTACTCATTCTCAGTTCTCTGGCTGCTGTCTCCATCGTCATTTGTCTTGGCCTTCCTTTTACTTTCTTCCCTTCAATCTTTCCCATAATCACCTCTTTCCTAATCACATGTCCAATGAAGTTACATTGCCTTTTCATGATCTCATACATTATTTCTCTTTTTGTGCTTGCTCTGTTCATGACCTCGTTAGATATTCATTTCGTCCATGATATTCTTTGCATCCTCCTCAAAAACCACATCTCTGCTGCTTCAATTCATTTCCTTGTGTTACTAGATATTGTCCAACATTCTGAACCATATAACATAACTGAATACACATAACACTTCAGTACTCTGAGGCGGGTTGTCATGCCTAGTTTAGTATTGGTCAGTATACTCTTCATTCTCGTAAAGGTGTCTTTTGCCATCCCTATTCTTCTTTTGATGTCCATGTCACACCTGCCATCTGTTGTCACCCAGCTTCCTCAGTAGCAAAAGTTCTGTACTTGTTTTATGTCTTCCCCGTTTATTCTCAGCCTGTAGATAGGATTCTCCTTCTTTTTGGATATCACCATACATTGTCTTTTTGCAATTGATAGATAGACCCATTTTTGCACTTTCTTCAACAATTATATCAATTAAGTTTTGTAATTCTTCCTCCATACTTGCAATTAACACAGTGTCATCCGCATATCTAAAATTATTGATGTTTTCACCGCCAACTTTGATTCCCAAGATGTCTCTTATTTTTTGTAATATTGTTTCACTGTACACATTAAACAAATCAGAGGAGAAAACACACCCTTGTCTAACGCCTCTCTCGATTTTCATAAACTGACTCACTTCTCCATCCATTCTTACAGCAGCAGTTTGTTCCCAGTACAGATTTCTGATTAGGCGGAGGTCTTTTGAGATACCACACAGTAATGGATCCTTCTAGCCTAACGGTCCCACGCCACCGAATTACATCCAAGTGACCAATAAACGTACCTACTTCCATGTCTTTGGAATGTGGTAGGAAACCAGAGCACCTGGAGGTAACCCATGCAGTCACAGGGAGATTGTACTCCTTACAGAGAGCGCAGGAATAGAACTGGTGTCGCTAGTAGTTTTACGCTAATCGCTACGTTACTGTGCTATGCCTCCTCCCCCCCCCAACAGGTTGCATTGGTTGTTTATGCGCTACAACGCATTTCACTCTATGTTTTCATGTATATGTGATTGAATCAAGGACCAATAAGTTCCTCTGTGGGTTTATTATCGATCTGAAATCAATAAAGCCCCAATCAACCCCTGCGATCAATAAAGCATGACTATGACTATGAAATGCCGGGAGGGAGGAGAAGATGGCGGCACGACGACAGCGCGCGCGGCCTCTCCGGTGAATGATATCTGTAATCTGTCAAGTAGGGGACCGCGCACAATCCTGATTTGATGGAGACAGACGTGAGAGTACGGAGGAACATCTGGAAAACTTCTGAAATACCTTCTTCGCTGCCGCTGTTACTGTGTGGTAACCGGAATCTCCGGAGGAAAAGGCCCCGAATCCTCGGCTTTGCGTGTTTCAGCAGCCAGAGTGAGGTCGAAGGCGTTCGGCAGAAGATGGCGCTTGGGAGGCTGTATCAGAGGGGCTGGTCGGAGGCTCGAAGTTTTCGGACGGATGAACTCAGTGTCGGCTGCTTCCAAGGCATCGGCAAGTTGACGGTGCCTGGATGTTTATGGCAGGGAGTTTCTCCTTTTTGCCGCCTGCTATCAGGGACTCGGGAGTCGATCAGCTCAGGGACTTTGAGACTTTATTTACTGTGCCCTAGGTCTGTTCTTTATCAAATTATGGTATTGCTTTGCACTGCTGTAACTATATGTTACAATTATGTGGTTCTGTCAGTGTTAGTCTTTGGTCTGTCTTGTTTTCTGTGATATCACACCAGAGAAACAGTGTATCATTTCTTAACGCATGCATGCATTTCTAAGTGACAATAATAGAGGACTGAGTGTTCTCATAATCTAAAACAAACCTGGCAGGAAAGTCTGGGGTTTATCACCACACCAGCTCTGGATCAGATGAACGTGAAGAATGTGAAGTGGGAGCAGGCTGGGTCATTGTCAATCTTCTGCATCAAGCCCATTTTCCTCCTGCGATTCTCCTACCACCATAAGAGGTATTTGCAATCTCACTGGCTCTCCACTCTGCTCTGGAGCACCTAGACAACTGTAAAACAAACATCAAGCTGCTGTTTATCGATTACAATTCTGTGTTCAACAGCATCACCCCCTCAGTACTAATCAACAAGCTTCAAATCCTGGGCCTCTGTACTTCCCTCTGCAACTGGACTCCCACCCTTATGTATTGGGAGGCACAGTCAGTACAGATCAGTATTAACATCTCCTCCTCACTTACAGTCAACACAGGTGCACGTCAGCGCTCTCCCCTCACTACACTCCTGACTGTGTGGATAGGCACAGTTTAACCACCATCTGTAAATTCACCAATAGCACCACTTTCCAAAGGAGGAAAAGCACAGGCTAGAACATAAACTATTTTCTAAATGGGAAGAAAAACTGTAACGAAAACCAATTTCCCCTGGGATCAATAAAGTATGACTATGACTATGACTAAAATTCAAAACTCAGAGGTGCGAAGTGACTTGGGAGTCCTCGTGCAGGATTCCGTAAGGGTTAATTTGCAGGTGGAGTTGCTGGTCAGTATCAGTACCTCCAGTTGAACTTTATCTTTTTGTGTGTTTTCCAGTAGCTGTCAGTCTGTGGTTTTGTACTGTCATGTGCTCTTGTTTGTTTTCATTCCCCGTGTGCTCCTGTCCCCGCTCCTGCTCTACTCCGGCCCCTGCATTACTGAGTACTCCGTCTCTCACCTGTTTCTCATTATTACCTGTATTGCTGCCAACTGTGTCTCATTGTGCTCCACCCATCTTCTACCTCTCTTTATTGTCAGTGTATTTCAGTCCTGGGTTTTCACCTGTTTGTTACCAGTGAATTTCCCTGAGCCTTTCCAGCATTTGTATCTGTACTCTGTCTGTCTGAATATTGACTCTGCCTGTTTCCTGATTCTGGTCTTTGGATTTCTCTGGATGTTTTGATCTCTGCCTGAACTTTGACGCTGACTTTGTTTGCACCTTGGGATTTGCTACTCAATTAATATCACTGTGTGCACAGTACTGGGTCTGTGATTGGATCCCTGCTGTAGCGCCCTGACAGTACAATCTGGCCAGAATGGATCCAGCAGACCCTGGTCATCTATGAGCTGCCCTGGATCAACAGGGAGTGATGCTGGGGAGACACCAGAACCAGCTGGACTCCGTGTTTAGGGCAGTGGAATCACTTTCTGCCAATGTAGCTGATTTTGTGGCCCAGACTCAGTCACTCCAGCTGTCCCAGAGTGCCCATCAACATCTGTAACTGCATCTTCTGCCCTGCCCTCCGTATCCTCGCATGCTCCTCTTGTCCAAGAGCCCCGTCTGCCTCCTCCAGAACAGTACTCAGGTGAGCCCAGTACCTGCTGCTCCTTTCTTTCCCAGTGCACACTCATTTTTGAATTACAACCAACTACCTTTCTGACTGATCGAGCCAAGGTAACCTATGTCATCACCCAACTGTCCTGTTGGGCAAGAGAATGGGGAACAGCTGTCTGGGAGGCAGGCTCCCCTTTCTGCAGTAGTTTTCAGTTATTTTCTGAGGAGATAAGAAAAGGTTTTGATCGCTCCAAACATGGGAGAGAGGCTGCCTGTGAAATGCTGCACATACACCAGGGGCACAGATCTGTGTCAGATTACACCATAGAGTTCTGGACCCTAGCCACCTCCAGCGGCTGGAACTCGGAGGCACAGTACGACACCTTCCTGAATGGCCTCTCCGAAGAAATCAAAGATGAGCTGGTCACCCAGGACCTTCCTGCCACCTTTGAAGCCCTGGTGGACTTGGCCATCTGTATTGATGTTCACCTTCAGCAGTGCCGCAGAGGGAGGGGTTCCAGAGGGTCCCTGGGGGCACTGGGTGAGTTCCAAGCTCCTCGTCAGTCTACGTTGCCCTGCCGTTTGCCCACGCCTGCAATTCCCGTTCCAGAGCCCGAAGCTATGAAGGTTGACTGTACTCGCCTGACGCCGACTGAAAGACAAAGTAGAATCAGCAGCCGTTCCTGTCTGTACTGTGGCCAACCAGGAGACTTCATCTCCACCTGCCCAGTAAAAGCCATGTGCTCACCAGTAGGACGAGGAGTACTGGTGAGCGTGACCCCTGTCCGGCCCTCCTCGACACCACTCACTCTCATACCTGCTTCTCTGGAGTGGGGCGTCCAACGGCGAGCAGTCTCCATCTTGGTCGATTCTGATGTGGAAGGGTGTTTTATCGATTCCAGCTTGGCTGCCCAATGGGGGTTACCCACGTCTGCTCTCCAGTCACCATTGATGGCCAATACCTTGAACGGTCAGAGACTGGCTAACATTACCCATGTCACGTCCCCGGTGAGTCTCAGTTTATCCGGCAACCATCATGAACAGTTAACCCTTTATGTTATTGACTTTCCTCAAGCTCCCATTGTCCTGGGCCATCCCTTATTAGTTAAACAGAACCCCCACGTTGACTGGCTCAGTCGCAAGATTGTAGGCTGGAGCCCATTCTGTCACTCTCACTGCCTCCGCCAAGCCCAGATCCCCCCGAGGAATTTCTGGACCTTAGTGCTATCCCTCCTGAATACATGGACCTCACGGCTGTGTTCAGCAAATCCTGGGCCACTTCCCTACCACCTCATCATCCATATGATTGCGCTATTGACCTCTTACCTGGTACATCTCCCCCAAGGGGCTGCCTGTATTCCCTGTTCGTACCTGAAACAGAAGCCATGAGTAAGTACATCCAAGAGTCTCTGGCTGCAGGCATCATCCGGCCGTCTTCTTCCCCTGCTGGTGCTGGATTTTTCTTTGTTGAAAAGAAGGACGGCTCCTTACATCCATGCATTGATTACTGGGGACTGAATGAAGTCACTGTTAAGAACCGTTACCCTCTTCTGCACATGACCTTAGCATTTGAACTACTGCAAGGAGCCTCAGTTTTCACCAAGCTTGATCTCCATAATGCCTACCATCTTGTCCGTATCCGCGAAGGAGAAGAGTGGAAGACAGCCTTCAACACCACCTCAGGCCATTACGAGTATCTGGTCATGCTCTTGGGTCTCACCAATGCCCCCACTGTCTTTGAGGCCCTGGTCAATAATGTTCTCTGGGACATGCTGAACCAATTTGTTTTTGTGTAACTCCACAACATTTTGATTTTTTTTAAGTCTCTTGCTGAACACACAGGTCACGTCTGCAGAGTTCTCCAGCGCCTTCTGGAGAACTAGCTCTTTGTGAAGGCTGAGAAATGTGAGTTTCATCACAATACCAACTCCTTCCTGGGGTATGTAATTTCAGGCAGTTCCATTCAGATGGACCAACAGAAGGTCAAGGCGGTGGTCCAATGGCCCCAGCCTTCAACTCGTCGGGAGTTGCAACGCTTCTTGGGCTTTGCTAACTTCTGTCGCTCTTCTCCGTGCCTCTGCTAGGATCAAGCGTCAAGCTGACCACCATCGCTCCAAGGCCGCACGTTACCACCAGGGACAGCATGCGTGGCTTTCAACCCGAGACCTGCCCCTCAAGGTGGATTCCCGCAAGCTCCCCCCCCCCGCTTCATTGGCCCCTTTCCCATTGCTAAAGTCATCAGCCCTGCTGCCGTCCGTCTCAAGCTCCCATCCACTCTCCACCGCATTCATCCCACCTTCCATGTATCCCACATCAAGCCCTTCAGGAGCCACCCCCTGTGTCCTGTCCCCAACCCCCCTCCCCCACAGCTCATCGATGGGTCAGAGGCCTTCATGGTGCATCAACTGCTGGACGTTCGTCGCCATGGCCTCCGGTACCTTGTGGACTGGGAGGGCTACAGTCCTGAGGAGAGGTGCTGGGTCCCCGTCCATAACATCCTGGACCCCTCTCATCAGGGACTTTCATCACCAGCACCCAGCTCTACCGGCCATGACGCCAGGAGGCGTCCGTGTGTGGCGGCGGGGGGGGGGGGTGTACAGTCTGTGGTTTTGTACTGTCATGTGCTCTTGTTTGTTTTCATGCCCCACGTGCTCCTGTCCCCGCTCCTGCTCTACTCCGGCCCCTGTATTACTGAGTACTCCGTCTCTCACCTGTTTCTCATTATTACCTGTATTACTGCCACCTGGGTCTCATTGTGCTCCACCTATCATCTGCCTCTCTGTTTACTGTCAGTGTATTTCAGTCCTGTGTTTTCACCTGTTTGTTGCCAGATTGTGTTAGTGAATTTCCCTGAGCTTCTCCAGCATTTGTATCCGTACTCTGTCCGTCTGAATATCAACTCTGCCTGTTTCCTGATTCTGGTTTTTGGATTTCTCTGGAATTTTTGATCTCTGCCTGAACTTTGACACCAACTTTGTTTGCTCCTCTGGATTTGCTGCTCTGTAAATATCACAGTGCGCACAGTACTTGGTCTGTGATTGGGTCCCTGCTTCAGCGTCCTGACAGTGAAGAAGGCAAATGCAATGTTGGAATTCATTTTGAGAGGACTAGAATATAAAAGCAAGGATGTAATGTTGAGGCTTTATAAGGAATTTGTCAGACTGCACTTGGAGTATTGTGAGCAGTTTTGAGCCCCTTATCTCAGAAAGAATGTGCTGACATTGGAGGAAGTTCACAGGAATGGAAGTCTTATCGTATGAGCAGTGACTGATGGCTCTGGTCCTTTACTCACTGGAATTTAGAAGAATGGGAGGGAGGGGATCTCATTAAGACACTTTGAATGCTGAAAGGCCTAGACAGAGTCGACGTGGAGAGGATGTTTCCTGTGGTAGGAAAGTCTAAGATCAGCGGGCACAGCCTCAGAATTGAAAGCCGTCCATTTAGAATGGAGTTCAGGATGAATTTCTTTAGCCAGAGTGGTGAATCTGTGGAATTCATTGCCACGGGCAGCTGTGGAGACCAAGTCATTGGGTATATTTAAGGTAGAAGCTGCTGGGTTTCTGATTAGTCAGGGCATGAAAGGTTAGGGGAGAAGGCAGGAGACTGGGGTTGAGAGAGAGCTGAATAGCCTGATTCTGTTGCTATGTCCTATGGTCTCATTGTTGGAGGAATCTCAGATGCGACAAGGAGAAGCAAGGAGTGAGGTGGATCATCTGGTTGACTGGTGTCACAACAATAACCTTATACTCAATGTCAGCAGGGAAAGGGAATTGATTGTGGACTTCAGGAAGGGGAAATCTAGAGAACAAACACCCATCCTCATCGGCGGGGAGGGTCCATGGTGATAAGCTTCAAATTTTATGGCATCAATATCTCAAATGATTTTTCCTGGATGCAACATATGGATGCAATCACAAAGAAGGCACATGAACATTCTTACTTTAAGATTTCAGGAGATTCATATCCAGAAAACTCTTCCAAATTTCCATTCGTGGAGAGCATTCTGACTTGTTGCATCACTGCCTGGTTATGGGGGCTCCAACGTGCAGGATCTTCCAGGCGAGGCATCACTTCACCTGTGAGTCAGCTGGCGTGATATACTGCGTCCAGTGCTCCCGATGTGGCCTTTTATATATTGGCAAGACCCGACGCAGACTAGGAGACCGCTTTGCTGAACACCTACGCTCTGTCCGCCAGAGAAAGCAGGATCTCCCAGTGGCCACACATTTTAATTCCACATCCCATTCCCATTCTGATATGTCTATCCACAACCTCCTCTACTGTAAAGATGAAGCCACACTCAGGTTGGAGGAACAACACCTTATATTCCGTCTGGGTAGCCTCCAACCTGATGGCATGAACATTGACTTCTCAAACTTCCGCTAATGCCCCACCTCCCCCTTGTACCCCATCCGTTATTTGTTTATATACACACATTCTTTTTCTCTCTCCTTTTTCTCCCTCTGTCCCTCTGACTATACCCCTTGCCCATCCTCTGGGTTTCCCCCCCCCTCCTTGTCTTTCTCCCCGGACCTCCTGTCCCATGATCCTCTCGTATCCCTTTTGCCAATCACCTGTCCAGCTCTTGGCTCCATCCCTCCCCCTCCTGTCTTCTCCTATCATTTTGCATCTCCCCCTCCTCCTCCCACTTTCAAATCTCTTACTAGCTCTTCCTTCAGTTAGTCCTGACGAAGGGTCTCAGCCTGAAATGTCGACTGTACCTCTTCCTGGAGATGCTGCCTGGCCTGCTGCGTTCACCAGCAATTTTGATGTGTGTAACTTCACTCAACTTGACTTGCCCCATCATTGAAATGTTCCCACAACCTGTGGACTCACTTTCAAGGACTCTTCATCTCATGTTCTTGATGCTTATTGCTTATCTATTTAACATTGTTATTTCTTTCTTTTTGTATTTACACAGTTTGTTGTCTTCTGCACTCTGGATGAACACTGTAGTCAGGCAGTCTTTCATTGATTCTGTTATGGTTATTATTCTATAGATCCAGCCCCTGGCCTTCATGTGTGGCTTCGCTACTAAGCCCGGCAGAACCATTTCTACTGACAAGAGAAGGGGCAAAGGCAGATCGCTGGCACCTTAAAACCAGTTGCTTTGTGCAGGTGGGGCTTGTCAGCCGTGGTTGGCAGCTCTGCTAGGAGAAGGAAAACTCTGATCTCAAACCTCCACTGCCTTACACTCATGGGGAAGGTTTCGGGAGTGAACCCCTGAGGGGAAAAGTCTGGAGCTGGAGTCCCTAAGGCAGTCCTACGTGGAGTTCAACGCTGACTGGCAACTCCTGCGACACCGCTGGTGACAAACTGCGTCGGGTCTCTGTCGTTCCTTTGGATACATCAGCTATGTGGAGAGGGGGAGTCTGCTACACGGGCAACAGCTCGCTCTCCGTATCGTACTGCCCTGGCTTGCGTATCGTGTAGACAGCTGGGGTGCAATATCCATGGTCGACTCTGACCGGCAGAGGCCTCACTCAGAGATGACTGGATGTCAGCTTCCAAACAGAAGCAGCCAACCTGCAGATCTTTAGCGACCAGCTTTTGTAATCACTCACTCGGTAACCTCAGCTGAACACAGGCAGCAAACTTCTTTGTATAAAGTACATTTACGCAAATTGATTGCATCTTTGAAATCTGATAGGGTATGAAAGCAGAGACAAAAGGGTAGCCATGAATGACCAGATCACTCTTGGCATGGCTGATTGTTCCACTATGTCCTGGGATCAGCCTGTAACTGCTATTTCAAAGATGACACAGCAGCACCTCGACTTTCTTAGAAGTTTGTGCAGATTTGGCATGCCACCTAAAACTTTGACAAACTTCTGTAGGTGCAGAGAGGAGAGTGTCCTGACTGGTAGCATTATGGACTGGTACAGAAACACCAATGCCCAAGAAATGAAATGTCTTAAAAAAGTAGTGGATATGGCCCAGTCCATCATGAGCAAAGCTTCTTAATGGGAAGCCAGCAGAGTGGAGCAGGTCTGGTTATTGGTTATTCTGTGTGAGGGTTGTATGTATAACATTAAACGTTTGGTGCTTTGGTAAGAAGGTGACTCCATGTGGGAACTGATAATGCTGGTGTGATCCAGCACCACAGAAAGTAGTAGGTACAGCCCAGTCCATCACAGGACAAGCCCCCGCCACCATTGAGCACATCTACAAGGAGTGTTGCCGCAAAAAAAATCATAAACACAAGAGATTCTACAGATGCTGGAAATCCAGAGCAACACACACAAAATGCTGGAGGAACTCAGCAGGTCAGGCAGCATCTAAAACTTTTTGCACAGTGCTGTATTTGTCAATGGAGAGTGAGTTTGTAAATCTGGCAGGAGCAAGGGATGTTGGGAATGGTGAGGGTGGAGTGCCGCGGGAGGGGTGTGGGACGGGGGCAGAGAAGGAATGTCAGGAGTGGGAGGGTGCAGACACATCCAGCCCTGAGACTCCAGGCAAGGTCATTTGACTCCAAACAATTGGCTTATTGATCATTACATAATGTCTCTCTGGTGCTTCCCGCTCTCTCCCCTCTCCCTTGAGGTCCTCAGTTGGTTGGGGTCGAGCACGAATGTTGCATCCTCGCGGCCTACGTGATGCGCAAACCAGGGCATTATTCAAAGCTTTCAAAGGTACATTTAACGTCAGAGAAATGTATACAATATACATCCTGAAATGCTTTTTCTTCACAAACATCCACGAAAACAGAGGGGTGCCCCAAAGAATGAATGACAGTTAAACATGAGAACCCCAAATTCCCCCCCAGCTCCCCGCTCCCACGCGTAAGCGGCAGCAAGCAACAACGCCCCCCCCACCCCCCTCCCCCCACCGGCAAAAAACAGCATCGGCACCACCTCTGAGCACTCAAGAGTGAGCAAAGCATTAGCAAAGACACAGACTTGCAGTTACCCCAAAGACTTCGCCTTTCACCCGGTATACGACATACCACAGGCTCTCTCTCCCCCTAATAAGGGAGAAGGAGGTGTCTCCGTTTTCACAGCATGTCTCTATTATGATTCTTTTTGTCATTTATGTATTTTGTAATTTTCATGTATTGCACTGTATTCTTGCTGTAAAACAACAAATTTCATGACATATCAGTGATATTCTGATTCTGATACACAGGAGGAGAAGAGGAAGAATAACAGAACTAAAAGAAGCAAGTTTCATGAAGAGCTGTAGATTTTAGCAGGCAGTCAAACCATAAGTCGTAGGAGTAGAACCAGGACATTCAACCCATCGAGGTTACTGCACCAATCCACCATACTATCCCCCTCAACACCATTCTCTTGCCTTCTCCCTGTAGTCTTTGATACCCTGAGTAATCAAGATCCTATCAACCTCCACTTTAAATATACCCAATGACTTGGTCTCCACAGCCATCTGTGGCGATGAATTCCACAGATTCACCATCCTCTGGCTAAAGAAACTCCTCCTCATCTATGTTATAAAAGGATGTCCTTCTGAGTATGTGCCCTCTGGTCCTAGACTCTCCCATTACTGGAAACATTTTCTCCATTTCCACTCTATCTAGGCCTTTAAATAAGTTTCAGTGAGAACTCCCCCGCCGCCATTCCTCTAAATTGCAGCAAGTAAAGTCCCAGAGCTATCAAATGCTCCTCATATGTTAAACCTTTCATTCCCAGGATCATTATTGTGAACCTCCTCTGGACCTTCAATGGAAAATCTGCTTGTCAAACACAGAGTTAACCAGAATCCCAATGCATTATTATGACATAGAGATCAAATGAGATCATTGATTCGTTGGCCCTGAGTGAAATTCCTCAGCAAACAATTCAAACACAATCCTGATTAGATTAAAAAGTGCTGACTCAACTAGCAAATGGGTAACTGCAATTCCTGTGGTTATCCCGCGAACACCAATCAACTCACTCCACCCAATACTTGTCTCTCTTCTTCCCTCGCTGCACTGAACAATGATGTGAATACCAAAGCAAATGTAGAAAATGGCGGAAATACTCAGTCGGTCAGGCAGCATCTATGGGAGGTCAAAGTCAAATATTATCAAGGTATGTTACTCTATACTGCCTACCCTGAGATTCATTTTCTTGCAGGCATTTACAGGAAAAAAGAAATACTATACAATTTATTAAAAGCTATACATAAAGACTGACAAACAACCAATATGCAAAAGATGACAATAATGCATATAGTTGAAAAAAGTCAATAATAACTGTTCCTGAACCTGGTGGTGTGCAACCTCAGGCTCCTGTACCTCCGTGCTGATGGCAGCAGTGAGAAGAGAGCATGGCCTAGAGCGGTGATTCCCAACAGGGGCGGTTACGTGTCCTAAGGGGGTGTTAGGGAAAATAGAAGTCATGGGGGGCATTCAAAATTCTTGGGGGGGGGAGGATGAGGTAAGTGGCACCCTAACTTGAGGCTGACACACTGGAACACAGGAAGTGAGCACTCATCATCACAGTGTATCTGAAACCTGGCAACCTCATCCGACCTTACCACCAAACAGACATTCTTCCGTCCCATGATACTCCCCCTTCTCCAGCCTTGTATCCCTTTTGCCAATCTACTTCCAAGCTCTTGGCTTCATCCCTCCCTCTCCTGTCTTCTCCTATCATTTTGGGTCTCCCCCTCCCCGTCCCACTCTCAAATCTCTTACTATTTCTTTTTTCAGTTAGTCCTGATGAAGGGTCTCGACCCGAAATGTCGACTGTACCTCTTCCTATAGATGCTGCCTGGCCTGCTGTGTTCACCAGCATTTTGTGTGTGTTGCTTGAATTTCCAGCATCTGCAGATTTCCTCGTGTTTGAGACATTATTGGGGATGCATAAATTCATTGGTAAGTCAAGATGCCCTCTCAACTTTCTCTACAGATCTACAAAAAACATGTTGCGCGATGATACAGCACTGACCAGAACCAAACAGTGAAATAGAGCCAACCAGTGAACCTGCCCACCCCAAGGATTCCCCTTGAAGTGTTCAAAACCAACCTCAACTTCACATGTGTGGTCAAGAACCATCTTTGGGGATTATGAGACCTTACATGATTGGTCAATCACTCTAATGGGAATAGTATAAAGGTAGCTTGCCAAACACCAGCTCTATCCCGACTATCATTCAGATTCCAGTCTGAATCCTTCTCAACATAATTTTCACTGTTGTGATTGTCTTCATCTTCACCTCGCTGTTCCTTTGCGTGCTGCTACCATGGGTCCATCTGTGTCAACTCGCTGCCCTCATTACCTTCCGATAGGCATTCCCTGTTTTTTGTGTTAATTTTTTATTTTAATTTAGCCCCAATAGTGATGGATAAACGCATATGGGCACGATCGCTACGAGTCTGAAGGCAGTGAAGCCTTGAATTCCAATCATGCAAGGAAACAGAAACTACAGATAGTGCATTATTACAATGTTACATACTTGAAGTATGGTTTATTCTGTTCCTGTCATATCAGCAACGCCCCACGTGTCTTATTTGTAATATTGTCTAGTGAAGCCATAAAACTATCAAGATAACAGGGACATCTCTGTAAAAGACACCCTGAAAAGGCTACTTTTAATATTACTGAGTTCCAGAAGATGAAAGAAGCATTTGAAAAGCGTTGCACACTTGGGTCATTTGCCAAGAAAGTTAAAAATGACCTTGATAGCGGTCTCATTGTTTCTTGTAACATTTCCAAAATGATAACAAAGTGTGGAAAATCTCGTACAATTGATGAAAGATGAATAGTGCCTGCTGTATCAGAAATGCTCGTCACTGTTCTCAGAAGTATTTTAAAATCAATTCCTTTGTGTAATACTGTAACTCTGTAGTTTGTTGTATTAATGAAAGGAGTGAAGACATTGAGTATCAACTATGCACAGAGTTACAAAAAGCAGAATTTGGGATACAACTGGATGGGTCAACAGTGTGAGACAATAAGACATTGCTAATGGCGTGTGTACAGACAATCAAAAATGGAAGTGTTTATGAAGATTCTCTTTTGTAATAAATTATCAACTGAGAATCAATTGACAACAAGCTCAAAATGTATATTGAGGATAAAAGTATTCCGATTAGGAACATGATTTCTTGAGCAACAGATGGAGCACCATATATAACAGGTCACCATGCTGGTTTAGTGGCATTTATGAAAAAAGAAATGCCAAGTCTGTTTGCAATCCATTGTGTAATTCATCATTGCCATCTTGCAGCCAAAAACCTCAGCTAGTGACTTTTTTTTCATGCATGACTCTTGTAATATCTGCTGTCAACAAAAGCTCATCCATTCAATAGCAGAATATTTCGCCAGTTATGCCAAGATAACGATGAAGAATTTGTGTGCTTGCTTCTTCACACTGAAGAGCACTGGCCGTCTAAAGGCCGCTGGTTAAAACGTTTCTTTGATCTTTTGGACACTGTGGTTGAATTTATGTTCTAGTCAACAAGAACTTGGGAAGCAAAATTAAACTTTTACGTGGAGATGTCGCATACCTAGCTGATCTGTATGACAAAACGAGCATTTTAAACATAAACTTGCAGGGTGAGAATTTCAATTTAATCCAGGCAAAAAGTGCAGTGTCCACTTTTATTGGAAAATTGGAAATACACACTACTTATAAAAGTATTCACCCCCCCCCTTGGAAGTTTTCATGTCTTATTGTTTTACAACATTGAATCACAGTGGATTTAAATTGTTTTTTTTACACGGATCAACAGAAAAAGACTCTTTCGTTTCAAAGTGAAAACAGGTTTCTACAAAGTGATCTAAATTAATTACAAATATAAAACACAAAATAATTGATTGCAGAAGTATTATTATTCGTACCCATTGTATGCGATGGGTGAGCCTCGCATACAACTGTTGCCTGGGTGCTTCACCAGTTGCAGCTTTATGGGAGAGTGGTAAAGAGAAAGCCACTTTTGAAAAAAACTCACATGAAATCTTGACTAGAGTTTGCCAGGAGGCATGTGGGAGACTCTGAATTCAGCTGGAAGAAGGTTCTATGGTCTGACGAAACCAAAATTGAGCTTTATGGCCATCAGATTAAACACTGATTGGCATAAGCCAAATACTGCACATCATCAAAAACACCATCCCTACCGTGAAGCATGGTGGTGGCTGCATCATGCTGTGGGGATGCTTCACTGTAACAGGCCCTGGAAGGATTATGAAGGTAGAGGGTAAAATGAATGCAGCAAAATATAGGGAAATCCGGGAGGAAAACCTGATGCAGTCTGCAAGAGAACTGCAACCTGGGAGAAGATTTGTTTTCCAGCAGAACAATGACCCCAAGCATAAAGCTAAAGCTTCACAGGAATGGCTTAAAAACAACAAAGTTAATGTCCTGGAGTGGCCAGGTCAGAGTCCAGGCCTCAATCCAATTGAGAATTTGCGGCTGGACTTGAAAAGGGCAGTTCACTCACGATCCCCATGCAGTCTGACAGAGATTGAGCAGTTTTGTAAAGAAGAATGGGGGAAATTTTGCAGTGTCCAAATGTGCAAAGCTGATAGAGACTTATCCACACAGATTCAAGGTTGTAATTGCAGCCAAAGATGCATCTACTAAATACTGACATGAAGGGGGTGAATAATTATGCAATCAATTATATTGTGTTTTATATATGTTACTAATTTAGATCATTTTGTAGAGATCTGCTTTCATATTGACATGAAAGAGTCCTTTTCTGTTGATCAGTGTCAAAAAAAAAGCCAAATTAAGTCAACAGTAATTCAATGTTGTAAAACAATAAAACATGAAAACTTCCAGGGGTGAGGGTGTGTGGTAAATACTTTTTATAGGCACTGTAAAAGCAAAACATTGGCAGAAGAATATTCTCACAGTTTCCCTGCATGGAAAGTATGGCACTCTCTTTCATAGATAGTGATTTGCAAGAGTACTGCCTACACCTGCAGTTTCTGAAGAAGAATTTTCAGAATCGATTCAAGGACTTGAATGAACTGGAAATTTTGGACTGGGTAATTAACCCATTTCTTTGCAAGAAGAAACTATCAAAATTCAGAATGATGAAGAAATGTCAAAAATGTCAGCTTGTGTGGTATGTGGCTACAGTGTCATACGAAGTTTCCTGGTCTTTGGAGAAGAGCTAAACTGCTCTTCATTGCATTTCCATTCTCCTACCCTCTTGAAAAAGGCTTCAGTGCAGTGAACCATATTCTCACAAAAAACAGAAACCACTTAAGAAACCACTTACGCTTGGGGACTTAAGCCTTTTGCTGTCACAACTTGAACCAAATATTTCAACTCTTGCAAAAAATCATCAAGCTCAAGGATCATTGATATCAAGGCTGTCATGCAGTGCACAAGTAATGTGTAAGCTAAGTTTAAAGACAAATAAAAATTTAAAGCAGGATCGTCTTTCTCATGTGAGTACATGGTAGACATGTATGGGGGTGCAGGAAGGTATATTGCGTCTAAGAGTGGTGTTTGACTTTTTTGCACATTAGTTGTTTGTCAGTCTTAGTGTGTAGTTTTTCATTGATTCTAGTGTAGTTCTTTGTTCTACTGTTTATTCATTTATTTATCGAGGTACACTGCAGAATAGAGCCTTCCAGCCCTGTGACCACACTGGATTCTAACCCTGTTACAGGCTCAGCAGCCCGGGTTCAGTCCCAGCATTGTTAGTAAGGATATGTTATACACGTTCTCCCCGTGACTGTGTAGGTTTCCTCCAGGTGCTCTGGTTTCCTCCCACATTGCAAAGACATACGAGTGCTATTAATTTATTGGCTGCATGGGTGTAATTGGGTGGTGTGGGCCCATTACTATGCCATATATCTGAATAAAAAAATGGCGGCACCTGGTTCTGAGAGCAAGGAACGACCTGAGGTCTGGACGAATACACGCTGGGCCAAACTGAAAAGATCAGGGTGTTGGGGCCAGAGGCGAGCAATGAGCCAGTGTTCAGCTCACTGCTCAATGAGATTTACTCGTCTCTGCGCTGAACTGAGGCTGTGGCCTGCAACTAACGGGCTCCTGGACCAGCTACAGTGACGACAGGCTTCGTGGCTGTGAACTCACTTTTGCGAGCTTCAGTTCTGAATGTTATTTGCTTCCTTTTATTGTTTGCACAATTTGCTTTCTTTTCCCTGTACATTGGGTGTTTGACAGTCTCTTTTTTATTGGATTCTATTGGGTTTCTTTGTGTTGTGGCTGCCTGTAAGGAGGCAAATCTCAATGTGTTATTTATTTATTTATTGAGATGGAGCCTGGAATAGGCCCTTCTGGCCCTTCAAGCTGTGCCGGCCCCAGCCTAATCTCAGGACAATTTACTGCGACCAATTAAACTACCACTGGTACATCTTTGGACTGTGAGAGGAACCTGTAGCACCCGGAGGAAACCCATATGGTCATGGGGAGAACATACGAACTCCTTTCAGACAGTGACAGGAATTGAACCCAGGTCGCTGGTACTGTAAATTGTTGTGATAACCACCACATGACCGTGCCACCTCAAATAGAAATGTTGATGCCTCATTAAACTGTTCTTGAGGGTAATTTGATCTGAGCTGATAATTTTAATTAATTTATCATGAGCACCACATTCCTCTGTTTAGGTCACTGACTCGTTGATATCATGGTGCATGTGATCCATAGGATCTTGCAGTGGAGAGCGGTGTGCTATAAGATTTTGTTGGAGAGGTTAAAAGTAAGTTTATTATCAAAGTGCGTTCAGTACATTTCATCCTACACTACCCTGAGATTTGTTTTCTTGCAGGTACTCACAGTAGAAGAAAGAAAACCAATAGAATCAGTGAAAAACTCCACACAATGTGGTAAAGATGACAAGCTGTGCAGCTACAAACTTGCTTTCTGAGAATTATATTCACACTTGGAAATCAAAGGGTGAACTGCACAAGGGACAGATGACTCTTGATATCCTCAGTGGGCAGCAGGTTAATCAGAGGGAATTGGCCACAGTTTTGGATTTCAATTCAAACTACCAATGACGCCAATCTTTCCATTCCTTTCAAAGCACTGCTCATCACAGCAGAACAGTGTCAGCTCCCACACACACCAATGCAAGTTTCTCTTCTCAACACTGCATTTTGAACAAAGCATTTAATGACACCTTTTATCCCCACAAGGTCTCTGCAAACCTCTTCACAGAGCACAAAAGAAATAAAGGACTGTTGGTTATGTTTTACTTGCCTTTCAGGTGCATCTAATTTTGCATTATTTTAATGCAGAATTGGAGGCATCTAAGAGGCAAGGGTCGAGCACATACGTGCAATTACGAAGAAAGCACAGCAGCACCTCTAGTTAGGTTCAGCATGACACCTAAAACTTTGACAAAATTTTTAGATGACCCGTTGGTGACCGGCTGCATCACAGCCTGGTATGGAAATACCCTTGAACATGGAACTGTCCTTGAACAGAAAATCTTACAAAAAGTAATGGATATGGCCCAGTCCATCACGGGTAAAGCCCCCCCCCCCCATTGAGCACGTCTATATGAAACATTGTCACAGGAAAACAACATCCATTATCAGGGACCCCCATCACCCAGGACATGCTCTCTTCTCGCTGCTGCCATCAGGAAGGAGGTACAGGAGCCTCAGGACTCACACCACTAGGTTCAGTTATTACCCCTCAACCATCAGGCTCTTGAACCAGAGGGGATAACTTCACTCTCCCCAACACTGAACTGGTTCCACAACCTATGGACTCACTTGTAAGGACTTTTTCATCTCATGGACTCAGTATTATTTATTTATTTTAATTTGCACAATTTATCTTGTTTTGCACATTGGTTGTTTGTCAGCCTTTGTGTGTAGTTTTTCATTGATTCTATTGTATTTCCTTTTTCTATTGCGAATGCCTGCAAGATAATGAATCTCAGGGTAGTATATGGTGACAGATACGTACTTTGATAATAAATTTGCTTTGAACTTTGAGTGTATAGATCCCTTCTCTCAGAGGATAATACAGCCACACAGCTAAAAGAAATATAAACTGGGTTAAATGATTTCTGAGAAAAATATCGAGTTATGTACTGCCTGAAAGTTCACACAGAACTTCCTGGTTACAGTTCACAAATGCTGCTGATGGAAAGGGTCCCGATTATATCATGAGAATCCGGTTTGTCCTCCTGTTGCTATGGTGCAACTGTACCACCATAAATCAGCTCACCCATTCGTCAGGAAGCCCTGCTCAATTCAAACAACTTTCTGCATTTGAATGAGACAGAAAAGGCTTCACTCTTACTGATAATAGCCGAACTGGCCTGTCTCCTGATGTTAATGTTAAATTATCAGTGGGGTGAAGCATGGACTGGAAAGAGACTGAGAATTTAAAAAGTCCCTATTCTTTAATAGTACATCTTCTCCGAGGATCGTCACTGTCGTACACCTTTTTGCTATGTCTTATAATAAATAACAATTAACTCAGAGTGGACCAATCATAAGCACGTTTATTGTACTTGCTGCAAGGGAAGACTAGCACCACACAAGAACCAGTGATAGCTTTGAAAAAAAAGGCAGCATAGTGACTTCTTTACACATAAGTGCAGCTACTGCACCTCAGTTTAAGGACAGGGTGTATTCTGTTCATCTGCTTAATCAATGTACTTAGCATTCTTTCATTAATGCATCCACTGGTCTGCAGTTTGTTAAGGTCTCAGGTTCCATCAACATAATATTGCATGAACACTATTAGCAAAGCACTCTGGTACAATACAGGTTCTTTTTTGTTACAGACAAAAATACCATTTGATCTTACCCACTGCGATAAGGTCAAGGGGGACGTTCCAGACAAAGTGCGGTCTAACCAAGACCTCATTGGTGGAGCTGGTGGAGAATAATGACACACCACAATGACAGTGAAGGCAGAGGAAGGCTTCAGTAGTGAAAGGTCCCCAGTTGTCTTGTTCTCCATGTCACTGGACTCTGACCCTGATCTGTCAAGGACCATGTGATGGCTGCCCGTACATCAGCCTCCCCACATTAAACAAAGTCACACACAGGCATTCTCCGTTAAGCAAATCTACCTTAACATCCCAGATTAAGTCCCGTGGTGATCAGTAGTTGGTGAAGGGGGCAAGACTGTGCTCTACAGCAGTGGTTCTCAACATGGGCTGTATGCCCCCCCAGGCCAGGCAGGATTTTGTAGGGGCCACAAGTAAAAAACAAGAAACTGGGGGGCCGCAGGAGATTCTCAATGGGCTATAAGTTTACTGTTTTTTAATGAAATGTTATGAATATATATATATATATATATATATATATATATATATATATATGAGGTGTATGCGATGTCCTCTGGGCTTGTTATGTTCATTCCAGGGTGGCTGACTCACCTTTGGTCCCACTGGACACGCAGCTTTTACCTGTGGCTCCAAGTAGCTGTTTGCATACGACAGCAACCTCACCCCGGTTCACCAATTCGATAGTTGAAGGCAGCCAGTGGGCATTGTACCCCGGTGAGACAGGGACATGCCTGTCCTGGCATGCAAAGCCAGCTCCAGCTCACTGGACAGATGAGATCTGGAGTGAGATCCAACGGCCAGGAAGGTGGTTCTGCAACGCTCCGTGGAGAGCGGAGGACATGACAAGGCACACAAGACGTCGTGGTCATCCACTGCAACCAAGGAAGATCCCAGTTTGTAATGCTTGTTTGTACTAGTGGATCCAGACTTCTGAGGTTGAGAGAGTGGAACTGTCCCAGTGCAACAGCTATTCCACTTTAAAAACTCTCACACACAAGTTTCCTGTCGTTGTTGGACATGATGGACAACCATCACTAAAATAAAAAAGAAATGCATACATGTAACTTAATTGGATCCCTGGATGAAATGAATGGGAAAAGATGTTAGATGATACGAATGAGGTGTATCATCTTATACACCTCTATCAGGTCACCTCTCATCCTTCGTCGCTTCAAGGAGAAAAGGCCAAGTTCACTCAACCTATTCTCATAAGGCATGTTCCCCAATCCAGGCAACATCCTTGTAAATCTCCTCTGCAGCCTGTCTATAGTTTTCACGTCCTTCCTGTAGTGAGGTGACCAGAACTGAGCACAGCACTTTACGTGGCGTCTGACCATGGTCCTATATAGCTGTAACATTACCTCTCAGCTCTTGAACTCAATCCCACGGTTGATGGAGGCCAACACACCATAGGCCTTCTTATTCAACTTTACATCTAAAAACTGGGAAGACATTTCACTCAACAGACCCACCTGGAGGAAATCTGTTCAGGAGGGAGCTGCCCTACACGAGAACGACGTCCGCTGTGCCACAGAGAACAAGCGGCAGCTATGAAAGGAGAGGCTGGACAACCAAAAGACCCGGCCACTGACCACAACCACCACCTGCTCTTGCCCACACTGCTCCAGAATATGTGGATCCTGGATCGGCCTCTACGGTCACCTGAGGACCCACCAATAGAGAAAACCTGAGGAGAACATCATACTCAACTTCAGTGATCACACTACTACTATTAATTGTCTGAAGAAACCAAGCTGTTCGAAATTCAAAGTAAATTTATTATCCGAGTACATATATGTCACCATATACAACCCTGAGATTCATTTTTGTGGGCATTCTCAATAAATCTATAGAATAATAACCATAACAGAATCAATGAAAGACTGCCTGACTACAGTGTTCATCCAGAGTGCAGAAGACAACAAACTGTGTAAATACAAAAAGAAAGAAATAACAATGATAAATAGATAAGCAATCAGCATCAAGAACATGAGATGAAGAATCCTTGAAAGTGAGTCCACAGGTTGTGGGAACATTTCAATGATGGGGCAAGTCAAGTTGAGTGAAGTTACACACATCAAAATTGCTGGTGAACGCAGCAGGCCAGGCAGCATCTCTAGGAAGAGGTACAGTCGACGTTTCAGGCCGAGACCCTTCGTCAGGACTAACTGAAGGAAGAGTGAGTAAGAGATTTGAAAGTGGGAGGGGGAGGGGGAGATCCGAAATGATAGGAGAAGACAGGAGGGGGAGGAATGGAGCCAAGAGTTGGACAGGTGATTGGCAAAAGGGATACGAGAGGATCATGGGACAGGAGGCCCAGGGAGAAGGAAAAGGGGGGGGGACCCAGAGGATGGGCAAGGGGTATAGTCAGAGGGACAGAGGGAGAAAAAGGAGAGAGAGAGAGAAAGAATGTGTGTATATAAATAAATAACGGATGGGGTACGAGGGGGAGGTGGGGCATTAGCGGAAATTTGAGAAGTCAATGTTCATGCCATCAGGTTGGAGGCTACCCAGACGGAATATAAGGTGGTGTTCCTCCAACCTGAGTGTGGCTTCATCTTTACAGTAGAGGAGGCCGTGGATAGACATGTCAGAATGGGAATGGGATGTGGAATTAAAATGTGTGGCCACTGGGAGATTATTCTTTTTGGTTCAAGAACCTGACGGTTGAGTGGTAATAACTGTTCCTGAACCTGGTGATGTGTGTCCTGAGGCTCCTGTACCACCTTCCTGATGGCAGCAGCGAGAAGAGAACATGACCTGGGCAGGCAAGGAGATTGAGAATGAATAAAAGCCTTTTATTTACTTTCAGCCATCATTTTATTTTTTTATATGCTGTTCCATTTTGGCACAAGGAGAACAGCATGGCTCCTGTCACCCACACCCACAGAAAGACAGGGGGGGGGGTCTTTCTCCCTGGGCCTCCTGTCCCATGATCCTCTCATATCCCTTTTGCCAATCACCTGTCCAGCTCTTGGCTCCATCCCTCCCCCTCCTGTCTTCTCCTATCATTTCGGATCTCCCCCTTCCCCTCCCACTTTCAAATCTCTTACTAGCTCTTCCTTCAGTTAGTCCTGACGAAGGGTCTCGGCCTGAAACATCGACTGTACCTCTTCCTAAAGATGCTGCCTGGCCTGCTGCGTTCACCAGCAATTTTGAATTACAACAAAAAACTGGATTGAAGTCCACCATCACACCTATCAAGATTACTTACCATCCAGTCTATACAGTCGATGATATCCCACTCTCCAATAACCCATTTTGTTTGTGACATTTTTCAATGCGGCTCTTTATTGTTATTTTGTAAAGTTTAGATTGCAAAACCTCTTAAAAGTACCATAATTTCAGGCAAAGGAGACTAGTTAATCTGCAGCCCAACCACCATCAAAAACACTTAACCAGATCACTTTGCCAGCAGTCCAGCCGCCTCGGAGTCTGTCTGATCCAACTCTTCGGTGGCTGCAGGGCACAATATCTTCTGCACACAAGCTGCTTGAGGATGTTCAGCATTACTAGTCAAACTTCTTAGTTCTGCTTTTGTGAAGGACAGGATAAGCTTGTACCTGGGAACATGCTTATCAGTCCATGCTCCCTTGAACATTGTGTTCTTGGGCTAAAACTCAAGTTTATTTGTCCTGTGTATGTTGAAACATACAGTGAAATATATTGTTTGTGATAACAACTAACACACCAGGTGAGCTGGGGAGGTGGGGGGAGCACAGCCATGAGCACCGTCACGCCTTCCCGGTGGCCACACAGCATGCCCACAAATACTCAGCAGAACAACACAGAACACAACAAACAACAAAACAACAACAGCAAAACAAGCCCCATTCCTCCCTCCCTCCCACCCATTCATGCATAGTCTTTTAATTCCAGGAGAGGCCTCCAGCCTCCAGTGGACTTGGACTCGGGCCTGCAGACATTGGACTTTGACCTCCTCAGCGGACTCGCAGAGATTCACATTTGACGATATGATAGTTCTACGCGGACTGTAAATGTTTAAGAAAGGCCAACACCTTCTTAAGCAGCAACAAGGATTGAACAATGAACATTGGCCTTTTCAATATCTCTATATATAGACAAATAATGTTGCACATATGTTACTTTGCAATGAGTTTTTTTTTTAAAGTTTAATTTGTTGGGATAAAGCCCCAAGTAGCCTTTCCAAAACTATTAATGTATAACTCTTGACAGCTGGCACTGGGAGGTTATTTGAAGTTCATCACAGCAAAACCTTTCCCACTATTGAGTACATCTGCATGGAGTACTGCCACAGGAAAGCAGCATCAATCATGCAGGCCCCCCACCATCCAAGCCATGCTCACTTCTCATTACTACCATCAGGAAGGAGGTTCCACATGACCATGTTCAGGAACAGTTATTACCCTACAACCATCAGATTCCTGAACCAGTATGGATAACTTCACTCACCCCAACTTTGAACTGATTCCACAACCTATGGACACATTTTCAAGGCCCCTACAACACATGTTCTCATTTATGTGTAGTTTTCATAAATTCTATTGTTTTGTCAAGCACCTCCACTTCATCCGCCAAAAGTGGAACTTCCTGGTAGTCAAACATTTTAATTTCAATTCCCATTCCCATTCCGACATGTCAGTCCATGGCCTCCACTTGTGCCAAAATGAGGCCACCCTCAAGGAGTGGAGCAACACCTTATATTCCATCTGGGTGGCCTCCAACCTGATGGCATCAATATCGATTTCTCCTTCCGGTAAGAAAATGTTTCCCTCCCCCTCCCCTCGTCTTCTATCCCCCCTATGGCCTCTTAACCTCTTCTCATCTGTCCATCACCGCCCTCCGCCCCCGGGGTCCCCTCCTCCTTCCCTTTCTCCTACGGTCCACTCTCCTCTCCTGTCAGATTCCTTCTTCTCCAGCCCTTTACCTTTCCCACCCACCTGGCTTCACCTATCACCTCCCAGCTATCCTCCTTCACCTCACCCCAAGTTTTTATTCTGGCATCTTCCCCCTTCATTTCCAGTCTTGAAGCAGGGTCTCGGCCCGAAACATAGACTGTTTATTTATTTCCATAGATTCTGCCTCACCTGCTGAGTTCCTCCAGCATTTTATGTGTGTGAATATATTTCCTTTTTTTTCTCTGTGACCGCCTGTAGGAAAATGAATCTCTAGGTAGTACATTATAACATATATGTACTTTGATAATGAATTTTAATTACTTACTTTAAAAGTTTCATGACTAATCTTGATTCCGGCCCTGCCCATGGTCTACGTGTTGTGTACTTTTCAACTGTGTGACTGCAGTGTTCTCAGCAGGGAGAGCTCGGTCAATATTCATTTCAACCCTGCCTTTTGCCCCAGGGGCTGAACAACACCCGACACTGTCACTCCAGCATCATCCCTCCGCCCCGCGGGGGGAGACGATTCAGAGCAGATCTTACTACACACCGCGTCCTCAGAGTCAAATTTATTAACATAAAAACAAGAGATTCTGCAGATGCTGGAAATCCAGAGTAATACATACAAAATGCTGGAGGAGTTCAACAGTACAAAGTTCAAAGTACATTTATTATCAAAGTATGTATGATATATACAACTTCAAGTTCATCTCCTTACAGGCAGCCACAAAACAAAGAAACCCAATAGAACACATTATTTAAAAAGTGTCAAAAAACCATTGTGAGAGAAAAAAACTGTGCAAACAATAAAAAGGAAGCAAATAACATTTAGAACTGAAGTTTGCAAAAGTGAGTTCACAGCCACGAAGCCTGTCGTCACTGTAGCTGGTCCAGGAGCCCGTTAGTTGCAGGCCACAGCCTCAGTTCGGTGCAGAGGTGAGTAAAACTCATTGAGCAGTGAGCTGAATACTGGCCCGTCCCTCAACTCTGGCCCCAACACCCTGACCTTTTCAATTAGGCCTGACGCTTAAATTGGCCAAATGTCAGGTCATTCCTCACTCTCAGGTCTGGGCCCTCATGCCTCAATTTGGCCCGTACCTGACCTTTCCAATCTGGCTCGATATCTAAATCGGTCAAACATCAGCATGTTTCTCACTCCTGGGCTCGGGCCCCAGTTCCTTGACTCTGCCTTGCCTCGGATCTGCCATTTTGAATCGGTTCCAAGTCTACTCCAGCAATAGCCAAACATTGGCCCATTCCTTACTCTCAGGCCTGGCCCTACTGCCTCGATTCGGACCATACCCACCATGCCGCAACCATCCTGCACCTTTAAGACTTCAGTTCACACTGTATAAATGCCAGGTCATACAGGCAGATCAAAAGCTTAACTCTGAAAGAAAGTTGCAGCGATATTTTTCCAGAAAGAGTGTGATTAATAGAGTAGCTAGTAGTTTTGTTTGTTGCCAGAAATTCGTCGCTGTGTTTCACCAGCACCATCTTAACAGCAGCATCTATGGAAAAGCCAGTTGCCTCAGGCAGATGGGGCACGTCAGCCGTGGTTGGCAGCTCATTTAGGAGAAGGAAAACTCTGATCTTAAACCTTCACTGCCTTGTGCCTATGCCCATTCATGGGGAAGGCTTCAGGAGTAAACCCCGAGGGGAAAATGCGGAGCTGGAGTCCCTAAGGCAGTCTGACATTGAGTTCAATGCTGACCGGCAACTCCTGCGACGCTGCTGGTGCCAAACTGTATCGGTCTCTGCCGTTCCTTTGGGTTCATCAGATGTGTGGAGAGAGGGAGCCTGCTACAGGGGCAACAGCTTGCTCCCCATATCGTACTGCCCAGGCTTGTGCGTCTAGACAGCTGGGATACAACATCCATAGTCACCCCTGACTATGGTCTCCGAGGCCTCTGAATCAGCCAACCATGTGGCAGCAACTCAATGCATTCAGTTGTTGCTCAGAACAAAACAACAGCATGGTGACGAGGTATGATCTGAGTGACTGACCGTGGAATGATTTCTGGTGCCAGATGAGGAGTTTTGAGTATCTCAGAAACTGCTGATCTCCTGCGATTTTCACACACAACTGCCTCCAGAGTTTACAGAGAATGGTGCGAAAAACAAAAAAAACAGCCAGTAATCGGCAGTTCTGTGGGTGAAGACGCCTTGTTAATGAGAGAGGTCAGAGGAGAATGGCCAGACAGGTTCAAGCTGACAGGAACTAAAATAACCAGGTGTTACAGCAGTGGTGTGTATAAGAACTTCCCTGAATGCACATGTCATGAACTGGGTGGGCTACAGCAGCAGAAGACCACAAACATACACTCAGTGACCACTTTATTGGGTACAGGAGGTACCTAATAAAATGGATACTGCGTGTACGGACTTTGATAATACATTTTACTTAGTTACTTTGAAAGTTTCAGAGCTAATCTTGATTTTGGCCCTACCTAAGTTCCACATGTTGTGCATTTTACAACCAAGTGACAGGGAGAACTTCGCTTGACTTTCACTTCTACCTTGTCTTTCAGCCCAGGGAGCTGAACAACTGCAGTAACACAGGCCATGAATTAGTACCAAGATTTGTAGCTCAAAATCAAACCACAACATTGACACATTGAACAACCAGAGCAACTGAATCGTTCAGTTTACTTAAACATGTTGGAACAGCGCCTGGAGAGCCTGCTGCTGCTCAACTCAGCTGGAAATAGAACAGAACTGAAGGCTTTTATTGTTACCGTGGTCTATGGCCTCATTGTCAGTGATCTCAAATTCTGGACACTTTACAATCTTCCTCTAGATCAACAGTCTTGCAAAAAAAACAGTGTTCCAACAAAAACCTTGGGAAAATATCAGAATAATAAATGAAGAAAATAGGAACAACTTTCTTTGTATCCTGACCCAAATTCTCCAAAGGCTTGCCTTTATTCGTGAGTTCTCACATATTTAGCTTGCTGCACTCCAGTTTGATATAAAAGATGTTTTTGGCTTCAGTGCCATGAATGAAACATGCTGCCTTGTGCTGGGTTTGCTTTGTAACCAATTTAACATTTAGAATCAGAATCAAAATCGGAATCAGGTTTAAAATCACCGGCATTTGTCGTTATGCAGCACCAGTACGTTGAAATACTTAATAATAAAAACTGTGAATTTCAGTAAGAAGCATACATACTTTTTTAAAGTTAAATTAAATAAGAAGTACAAAAAGAGAAAAAATAGTGAGGTAATGTTCATGGGTTCAATGTCCATTCTGAAATCTGATGGCAGAGGGGAAGAATCTAATCCTGAATCTTTGAGTGTGTGCCTTCAGGCTCCTGACCCTCCTCCCTGCTGGCAGCAATGAGATTAGGGTATGTCCTGGGTGGTGGGGGTCCTTAATGATGGATGCCACCTTTTCGAGGCATCGCTCCTTGAAGATGTCCTCAATTCTGGAGAGGCTAGTGCCGATGACGGAGTTGACTGAGTTTACAACTCTCTGCAGCTTATTTCAATCCTGTGCAGTGCCCGTCCTCCTACCCAGACGGTGATTCAACCAGTGACAATGCTCTCCGTGGTACATCTGTAGAGATCTGCGAGTGTCTTTGGTGACACACCAAACCTCCTCAAACTCCTAATGAAATATAGCCGCTGTCTTGCCTTCTTTGTAACTGCATCGATATGTTACAATATGTTACCAGGATAGACCCTCAGAGATTATGACACCCATCTACTAACTGAATCCTCTTTAAGTGGCTTCAATTTTTCCACATCTAAGGTTCACGTCTTGGCACAAGGGCGTGTTTTATAACCTTTCATGAGTATCAGTTTCACAAGCTTTCTCTTTTAGTCCTTGCAAACAGGTAGGTGCAGTGCTTGGAATCTGTTAGCATTGAAACAAAACTCCCCTCTGCAAACAAACCTTTTCATAACAATGCTGTTTCCTTGGGAACTGAAACTTCATCCAGAGTTCTGAAAGTTTTCCCCATCCCACACAGGGCTTGCTAATGCTCTCTTATCTCTCTCCTCCTAAATTCAAGATTCAAGCATCGGAACATCTAGTGCAATGCATCACACAACGCTTGCCTGAACAATACAGAACACAACAACAGCAAATCAAGCCTCATTCCTTCTGCCCACCCATACACATTCACAATCCACTAATCCCAACACAGGCAGTCTTCCTCGGTCTGCAGACGTCAGCAGACTCAAAGTCGGGCTTGCAGACATTGGGGCTACAACTACCTCAACAGACTCACGGAGATTTGCAGACCTGGGACACCAGTCAACAGGGTTCCACTTCTGGATCTAATTCGACCTTGGGCCTCAATCCTCAGCATCGATCCCAGGACCCACCTATCACTGAACATCATGCCTCGAACTCTGGACCTGGCAATGACAAGACCCCAAACACTAGGCCTCAAACTCCGGTCTCACCTATTCACAAACCCTGGGGGAAGTGTCATCTGGCTTGACACAGTGGCCCAGCCTGTGGATGTCCCACATCCACATCTCTGGCCTTCAAGTGCGAAATTGATACTTAAGACTCTGGCCTGTTCTCAACCCTAACCTGAATCTTAACTCCACTCTCTGTCTCTAAAACCATCCCCACAAATCCAAAAAGCACTAAAAACAACCTCATCTCGATGCCATTTTGTACGTAATCTATGAAACATTCCTTAAAACCTCTGTCCTTGGTCTAGCCTATCATAGGCGGCTCATTGTCCATTTTTATTTCATAGACCTGCAGAATAGATTAGGGTGTCTTACTGCATTGGAATGCTCTTCTGTTGGTCGGGATCAACAATGAATATTGCACCCTAGCTGTCGAAATCAATACGCAATCCATTGTGCAAGCCGGGGCAGTACGATGGGGAGCGAGCTGCTGCCCGTGTAGCAGGGTCCCCCTCTCCACACAGGCGATGAACCCAAAGGAACGGCACAGGCTGCTACAATTTGGCACCGTGGCGTTGTCAGTCAGTCTTCAACTCCATGTAGGACTGCCTGAGGAATTCCAGTTCCATATTTTTCCCTCGGGGTTTACTCCCGAAGCCTTCCCCATGAGTGAGTACAGCCGCAAAGCAGCAGAGATTTGAGATCAGAGTTTTCCTTCTCCTAGCTTCAAATTCCTTGGTGTCCACATTTCCGATGATCTCACCTGGTCCCTGAACTCCTCCATCCTGATCAAAAAGGCACAACAGCGCCTTTATTTCCTGTGGAGCATGAAGAAAGCTCACCTCTGTCCCAGGATACTGACGGACTTTTACCGCTGTCCCACTGAGAGCATACTCACCAACTGCATCTCAGTGTGGTGTGGCAATTGTCCCGTATCGGACCGCAAAGCACTCCAGTGGGTGGTGAAAACTGCCCAGTGGATTATAGGCACTCAATTGCCCACCATTGAGAACATCTACCATAAACGCTGCCTGGGCAGGGTGAAAAGCATTATCAAGGATGCATCTCACCCTAACCATGGACTTTTTACTCTCCTCCCATCCGGTCGGCGCTAAAGGAGCCTCTGCTCCCGCACCAGCAGGCACAGGAAGAGCTTCTTCCCTGAGGCTGTGACACTGCTGAACCTCACATCACAGGGCTAAGCAGTATTGCACCCATATTGTACTGTCTCAGTACTTTTATATTTGTGTGCTGTAGCACTTACTTTTTATTCGCAGTTATTTTGTAAATAACACTATTCTTTGCATTTCTGGTCAGATGCTAAATGCATTTCATTGGCTTTGTATCTGTACTCAGCACAATGACAATAAAGTTGAATCTAATCTAATCTAATCTAATCTAGATGAGCTGCCAACCACGGCTGACAATCCCCATCTGCCCAGAGTGACTGGTTTTAAGGAACCAGTAACTTGTCTTTGCCCCTTCTCCTGTCAGTAGAAAGCCACACACATGAAGGCCGGGAGCTGGACTTGGTTATCAGAGGCTATTTGAGATGCACGCCACTGGGAACATTTATTGGGTAGTGAATGCTTGTTCCCATTACCACCCCCGGCTATAACAACCCTAAGGAACACATTACATTAAGTGTGGAAAATAAACCACACTTTAATATGTTAAACAAAGTCCACATATCGTAAGTCAACTTTTTTCAACTTTTTTGCCCTGAGGGAAGCCTTGAAATAGTTTTCAGGTCTCAGAAAACCCCTGCGTAAAAATTATATCTACAGCTCATGATATGTTAGTGTGATCAGTAAGTTGTAGATATAATAATCTAAAAATAATTGTCAATGCTCTTTTGAGTAGAGAATGATTTTTTTTGCCAATCTTTCTTGAAAAAAACAGCAAGTTAAGCTCAGCTTTATCTTTCTTGAAATTAATCTTCCTTTCCCATTCATAAATGTTAAAAACTCATAAGGCAAACATAATAAATTTTTGTTAAAGAACTGGCCTAAGCCAGAATGGGATTTATTTTTTTCTAAAGGTAGGCTCGGTAGATTTAATTTAAACTTAAATAATTTAAAATTGATTTTAATTAATGCCATTTACAACATGAAAATTTATTTGCAATGTTGAAGCAGTGTGTGTAAACGGAAACTCTCATGGAGCCAACCACTGATCGGGCACCATCAGTCCAGATGCCAACACAGTTCCTCCAAGGCAGACCTTTAGTTTCCAGATATGAAGACCAACCATTAAATATATATTGACCTTTGCTTGTTCTGGGCAGCTCTTTGCAACAGAAAAAGTTTTCTTGAACTTCACCATCATTTACAAATCTTACAAATGCTACAACATGACATTTATTGGTGAAATCTGTAGACTCATCAACCTAGATAGAGAAGCTGTTGTTTTTCAGTTTATCACTCAAAGCTCCTTCTGCATCATGTGACATATCATCGATATGTTGACTTATCATCCTGTTTGAGAGTAAAACCTTTCAATTTCTCATACTGCAACTTGCCCTAGCATTTTATCTACTATCATTTTACAATCTTACATGCTGGCATTATTAGTTTCTCAGCAACTGTGTAACTTTTCCTTTTCTGGGTAATAAGTTTTGCTAGTAAATAACTTGCTTCCTGACTCCTTTTATTGACTTGACTTTATTAACAAAAACTTTATTCTGTTTATTTTGAGATTCCAATAGCTGTTTAGAATAATCAGCACTTTTATGTGTCATATGGTTGTGATTGTAGTTAAGTCTCTTTTTAATTTTGCAGGAGCCACTGCTACATTTGTAAATTGTTTGCCACAGTCTAGGCACAATGGAATAGGACAACTTGGGTCACCAGTCCATGTAAAGTAGCTTTCATTGTAAAGATGGACTGTATAAGAACAGCATAATAAAATAACTAAATGAGAAAACCGCAAAAAATACAAAAACTTCACAATACAATTCACTTCTAACCTACACAGTTCACCTTTTGCAATGTTTACAACAACAGCAAAATGGCAGGCCAGCAGCTGAGTCGCGGCAGGTAAAAATTCCTTTTTTAGAATGAAAATTTCCCCCCAATTTTCTACTACACTGGTAGTTTGTTCGCTCCCATAAGTCATTCGGTGGTGCGTAAAGGGAGGTCGGGGGAGGTCATTCGAGAGGGAGAGGCTGACATCACAACCCAAGTTGGGTGAGTCTACTCAATGCTCAGAAAATACACTTCATGCTTCTCATCAATCTACCGTCCTCCCCTCCGTGCAATACAGCGCCCACCAATCATCAGCGGCCTCCCCTCTGTCCCATCAAAAATTGAGGATGAACTCGACCAAATAAACACGGTGCCACTGTGCAGCACCACACGGGGCTGAGATTGCTAATGGAGCTGCCCTGTCACTCCCCACCACTGTGAATGCTAGCACCGCCCTTTTTTAACACGATCTCTCGCGGAACTCCTAGCAACATCTTGCGGAACCCAGTTCAGAAACCCTGTCGTAAATGCTGATTCACCTGCTGTTGGACTTTGCCCTTTTGCAACTCTCCTGAATTCTTAAACAGATGAAGAGGATAATGAGCAGTTATTTCTTGATGCCATGTTCTCAGAATCAGGTTTATCATCACTGGCTTATGCAATGTGAAATATTGATAGAGTGGATGAGGAGAGGATGTTTCCCATGGTCAGGGAGTCTAAGACCAGTGGCCACAACCTCAGAATAGAAGGATATCCCTTTAGAACAGAGATGAGGATGAATTTCTTTAGCCAGAGGGCAGTGAATCAGTGGAATTCATTGCCACAGGCGGCTGTGGAGGCCCGGTCATTGGGTGTATTTAAGGCTGAGGCTGATAGATTTTTGATTAGTCAGGGCGTGAAGGGATTCAAGGAGAAGACAGCAGATTGGGTCTGAGAGGGAAATGGATCAACCATGATGAAATGGCAGAGCAGACTCAATGGGCCGAATGGCCTAATTCTGCTGCTATAACTTATGGTCTTATATGTAGTTTTGTGGCAGCAGGACAATGCAGAGACATAAGATTATCATAAATTACAAAATAAATAAAAAGTGCAAATAAAAAGGAATAACCAGGTAGTTGTTATTGGCTCATGGACCATTCTGAAACCTGATTGTGGAGGGGAAAGAGCATATAGGTCTTTAGGCTCCTGTACCTCTTCCCCAATTGTAGTAATGAGAAGGGTCTATAGTGATGGATGCCACCTTCTTGAAGACCTGCGTCGTGAAGGTATCCTCGATTGTGGGGAGGCTGGTGCCTGCGATGGAGTTGGCTGTGTGTCCAACCCTCTGGGTCCTCTTATAGTGCTGTGCCTCATAGCCTCCATACTAAATGGTGATGCAACCAGTCTGAATACTTACCACCATATGTACATCTGTAGAAACTTGCAAGAGTCTTTGGTGACATACCAAATCTCCTCAAACTCCTAATGAGGTCGAGCTGCTGGTATGCTTTCCTCGTGATGCATCAATGTGTTGGGCCGAGGACAGACGCTCTGAGAAGTTGGCACCCAGGAACTTGTAGGGCGGAATGGTAGCACAGTGGTTAGAACAACGCTTCGTAGTACGGGTGACCGGGGTTCAAGCCCACTGCTGCCTAGAAGGAGTTTGTATGTTCTCTCCGTGGAACGCATGGGCTTCCTCTGGGTGCTCCAGTTTCCGAGAACAGTCCAAAGATCTCTTTGTTAGTGGGTTACTTGTTCATTGTAAATTGTCCCGTGATTAGGCTCGGATTAAATCAGGCGATTGTTGGGTGGCACGGCTCAGGCTGGAAGGGCCTATTCTGTGCTGTATCTCAGTAAATTAATAAACTTGAAGCTGTGCCTAGTGTCAATGTAGCAAAATTGTTTATCAGTTGTGAATTGTGAGCAGTGATATTGATGTTCCAGTGACTATCATACTTTTTATTCTTTTGGATTTATCATATCTAACTTTTTTTTTGTGAAGGACGGTAACTAGGAATGTGTGCGTGATACATAGCAGGGAAAGTACAGGATGGACTATTGACCCGGAGATATGAGTTTAGTGGAGCATTGGGGCAGTTAATTAAATACCGCTGGAGATATTATTCCTCCAAGAGGATTACAGGGTTTGGAGGCTTGTGTGCCTCAACGGTCCAGAGAGCTATGCTGGTTAGAATCAGGGTTTTATGCTTTGGCTCTTGGTACGGTCACCTACGCCAAACAGGTGAAAGAGTGGTCCACTGGTCCTCCAGGTTCGGGGGTTCAGCTCAGGGCTAACACCCCTGACTGGTCAAACAAATTGTTACAGAAATAGCAATGCAGAATCCTTAAGGGACCTTTACAGCGGCCGTAAATCCCAGCGGTGTAACAGGCAGTAAGTCAGTAAGGAGATATTATTAACAATTATAAACAAAACTGACTGGTTTGTTGTAAAAGCTTGCCTGGTATCCCTAAGGCAAAATATCATCCTCTGTTGTGACTGTGGTCAAGGCCACCAGAGAGTGGAGATGAAAGACTGTATTCATCGCAACATGGAGTCCCCCAAACTCACAGCACAGTGCTAAAGTGTTAGACACACATATATTTAGCTAGGTTATCTAAGATTTTTGCACAGTTCTGTACTAATTTTATGTATTGCACTGTACTGTTGCCACAAAAAAAAACACATTTCATGACACGTGTGAGTGATGCTGAACCTGATTCTGATACGGGTCTGTATTGTGGACTGAGAGTGGGAAGGGGGCAGGGAGAGGGGAATCATGGTTGGGAAAAGGGGAGGGAGTGGGAAGCATCAGAGAGATAGTCTGTAATGATCAATAAACCAATTGTTTGGTTCAAATGGCCATGCCTGGTGTCTCAGGGCTGGGTGTGTCTGCACCTGCACCACCCCCTGCCCTGGCACTCTTTCTCTGCCACCTGTCCCTCACCCCTCCCGTGCCACTCCACCCTCGCCATTCCCAACATCCTTTGTTCCCCCAAGATTTACAAACTCGCTCACCCCTCCACGTTGACAAATACAGTACTGTGCAAAAGTCTTAGGCACCCTAGCTGATGTATATATTGTATATACGTGCCAAAGACGTTTGCACAGTGCTGTACATCACATTTTTATACACATAAGATTAAAGGTAACAAAGTTCAAAGTACATTTATTATCCAAATATGTATACTTTATACAACCTTGAGGTTCATCCCCTTACAAAACAAAGAAACCCCATAGAACCCATTGAAAAGAAGACTCAAACACCCAATGTGCAGAGAGTGAAAAAAATCATGCAAAGAATAAAAGAAAGCAATTGCTTGAGAACTGAAGTTTTACGAAAGACACAAAGCCAGACAGCACTGCAACTGGAGTAGGCCACAGCTTCAGGTCATTGCAGAGCCAAAAGGTAATTCAATACAATCACAATAGCTACAATGCCATTGTTTACTTAAGTACTTTGGGTTGACAAGTGGTTTCTTTGAAGTACATACTGTACTTATAGTGGAAGCATATTGTAATTTATATGACAGCCGTTGCTGGGAGAAACTCATGAACATAAATATTCTCACGACAGAGAGCCAGATGAAACCCATATTTACCTGGTTGATGCAGGCCAGTTAACACAATCCTGTCGTCTTAACATTTGGCCGATGAAAATGCAATGTGTCAAGTGTGTTTTGAACTTCAATTTACTGCTTGCAATTTACAATTTTCGTTAAGAACTGAAAACCAGTTATTGTTTGAATTAATATCTGCTATATTCATATAATTCTAGAATAGTCCTTAATACAACCAACACACATCAAAGTTGCTGGTGAACACAGCAGGCCAAGCAGCATCTCTAGGAAGAGGTACAGTCGACGTTTCAGGCCGAGACCCTTCGTCAGGACTAACTGAAGGAAGAGTTAGTAAGAGATTTGAAAGTGGGAGGGGGAGGGGGAGATCCAAAATGATAGGAGAAGACAGAATGGGGAGGGATGGAGCCAAGAGCTGGACAGGTGATCGGCAAAAGGGATATGAGAGGATCATGGGACAGGAGGTCTGGGGAGAAGGAAAAGGGGGAGGGGGGGAAAAACCCAGAGGATGGGCAAGGGGTATAGTCAGAGGGACAGAGGGAGAAAAAGGAGAGAGAGAAAAAGAATGTGTGTATATAAATAAATAACGGATGGAGTACGAGGGGGAGGTGGGGCATTAGCGGAAGTTAGAGAAGTCAATGTTCATGCCATCAGGTTGGAGGCTACCCAGACGGAATATAAGGTGTTGTTCCTCCAACCTGAGTGTGGTTTCATCTTTATAGTAGAGGAGGCCGTGGATAGACATGTCAGAATGGGAATAGGATGTGGAATTAAAATGTGTGGCCACTGGGAGATCCTGCTTTCTCTGGCGGACAGAGCGTAGGAGTTCAGCGAAACAGTCTTCCAGTCTGCATCGGGTCTCGCCAATATATAAAAGGCCACATCGGGAGCACCGGACGCAGTATATCACCCCAGCTGACTCACAGGTGAAGTGTCGCCTCACCTGGAAGGACTGTCTGGGGCCCTGAATGGTGGTAAGGGAGGAAGTGTAAGGGCATGTGTAGCACTTGTTCCGCTTACAAGGATAAGTGCCAGGAGGGAGATCAGTGGGGAGAGATGGTGGGGACAAATGGACAAGGGAGTCGTGTGGGGAGCGATCCTTGCGGAAAGCAGAGAGACGTGGGGAGAGAAAGATGTGCTTAGTGGTGGGATCCCGTTGGAGGTGGCGGAAGTTACAGAGAAGAATATGTTGGACCCGGAGGCTGGTGGGGTGGTAGGTGAGGACCAGGGGAACCCTATTCCTAGTGGGGTGGTGGGAGGATGGAGTGAGAGCAGATGTGCGTGAAATGGGGGAGATGCGTTTGAGAGCAGAGTTGATAGTGGAGGAAGGGAAGCCCCTTTCTTTAAAAAAGGTGGACATCTCCCTCGTCCTGGAATGAAAAGCCTCATCCTGAGAGCAGATGCGGCGGAGACGGAGGAATTGCGAGAAGGGAATGGCATTTTTGCAAGAGACAGGGTGAGAAAGGGAATAGTCCAGATAGCTGTGAGAGTCAGTAGGCTTATAGTAGACATCAGTGGATAAGCTGTCTCCAGAGACAGAGACAGAAAGATCTAGAAAGGGGAGGGAGGTGTCAGAAATGGACCAGGTAAACTTGAGGGCAGGGTGAAAGTTGGAGGCAAAGTTAATAAAGTCAATGAGCTCAGCATGCGTGCAGGAAGCAGCACCAATGCAGTCATCGATGTAGCGAAGGAAAAGTGGGGGACAGATACCAGAATAGGCACGGAACATAGATTGTTCCACAAAGCCAACAAAAAGGCAGGCATAGCTAGGACCCATACGGGTGCCCATAGCTACACCTTTAGTTTGGAGGAAGTGGGAGGAGCCAAAGGAGAAATTATTAAGAGTAAGGACTAATTCCGCTAGACGGAGCAGAGTGGTGGTAGAGGGGAACTGATTAGGTCTGGAATCCAAAAAGTAGCAGAGAGCTTTTCATCTCCCCCATTTCACACACATCTGCTCTCACTCCATCCTCCCGTCACCCCACTAGGAATAGGGTTCCCCTGGTCCTCACCTACCACCCCACAAGCCTCCGGGTCCAACATATTATTCTCCGTAACTTCCGCCACCTCCAACGGGATCCCACCACTGAACACATCTTTCCCTCCCCCCCGCTGCTTTCCGCAAGGATCGCTCCCTACGCGACTCCCTTGTCCATTCGTCCCCCGCCATCCCTCCCCACTGATCTCCCTCCTGGCACTTATCCTTGTAAGCGGAACAAGTGCTACACATGCCCTTACACTTCCTCCCTTACCACCATTCAGGGCCCCAAACAGTCCTTCCAGGTGAGGCGACACTTCACCTGTGAGTCAGCTGGGGTGATATACTGCGTCCAGTGCTCCCGATGTGGCCTTTTATATATTGGCGAGACCCGACGCAGACTGGGAGACCGCTTTGCTGAACATCTACGCTCTGTCCGCCAGAGAAAGCAGGATCTCCCAGTGGCCACGCATTTTAATTCCACATCCCATTCCCATTCTGACATGTCCATCCACGGCCTCCTCTACTGTAAAGATGAAGCCACACTCAGGTTGGAGGAACAACACCTTATATTCTGTCTGGGTAGCCTCCAACCTGATGGCATGAACTTTGACTTCTCTAACTTCCGCTAATGCCCCACCTCCCCCTCGTACCCCATCCGTTATTTATTTATATACACACATTCTTTCTCTCACTCTCCTTTTTCTCCCTCTGTCCCTCTGTCCCTCTGACTATACCCCTTGCCCATCCTCTGGGTTTTTTCCCCCTCCCCCTTTTCCTTCTCCCTGGGCCGCCTGTCCCATGATCCTCTCATATCCCTTTTGCCAATCACCTGTCCAGCTCTTGGCTCCATCCCTCCCCCTCCTGTCTTCTCCTATCATTTTGGATCTCCCCCTCCCCCTCCCACTTTCAAATCTCTTACTAGCTCTTCCTTCAGTTAGTCCTGATGAAGGGTCTCGGCTTGAAACGTCGACTGTACCTCTTCCTAGAGATGCTGCCTGGCCTGCTGCGTTCACCAGCAACTTTGATGTGTGTTGCTTGAATTTCCAGCATCTGCAGAATTCCTCGTGTATAGTCCTTAATTACCTTCTTTCTTCACTTTGGCCTTAGTTGTGATTCCAAACTCTTAACCACCCTCTGTACATCGACTCTACCACGGCTGTGAAAGGAGGAGGGTTGAGCAACCCCATCCTGTAAAAACCCAGAGCTACAGAAACACCAAAGACCTCTTCCCTGGGAGAGGTCTTTGTTGCTGGACAACTTCTATCGATGCGTGACAGAGAACATACCGACATATAACCATACAACAATTACAGCACGGAAACAGGCCATCTCGGCCCTTCTAGTCCGTGCCGAATGCTACTCTCATCTAGTCCCACCGACCTGCACTCAGCCCATAACCCTCCATTCCTTTCCTGTCTATATATCTATCCAATTTAACTTCAAACGACAACATTGAACCTGCCTCAACCACTTCTGCTGGAAGCTCGTTCCACACAGCTACCACTCTCTGAGTAAAGAAGTTCCCCCTCATGTTACCCTTAAACTTTTGCCCCTTAACTCTCAACTCATGTCCTCTTGTTTGAATCTCCCCCACTCTCAATGGAAAAAGCCTATCCATGTCAACTCTATCTATCCCCCTCATAATTTTAAACACCTCTATCAAGTCCCCCTCAACCTTCTACGTTCCAAAGAATAAAGACCCAACTTGTTCAACCTTTCTCTGTAACTTTTTTTAGATTAGATTATGAGGACATTCAGTCCTCATTTATTATCATTTAGAAACACATGCATTAAAAAGTGATACAATGTTCCTCCAGAAAGATATCACAGAAACACAGACAGACCAAGACTAAAACTGACAAAACCACATAATTTTTACATATAGTTACAGCAGTGCAAAGTAATACTGTAATTTGATAAAGAGCAGACCATGGGCATGGTAAAAAAAAATCTCTAGCCCCATCATCTCACGCAGACGGTAGAAAGGAGAAACTCTCCCTGCAATGAACCTCCAAGCGCCGCAAACTTGCCGAAGCATTGGAAGCACCCGACCGCAGCCGACTCTGAGCCCGTCTGATAACTTCGAGCCTCCGACCAGCCCTCCGACACCGAGCACTGAGCACCAACCTCTGCCAAGCACTTCGACCCCACCCCAGCCGCCGAGCAACAAGCAAAGCCGAGGACTCGCGGCTTTCCCCTCCGGAGATTCTGGATCACGCAGTAGCAGCGGCAGTGAAGCAGGCATTTCAAAAGCTTCACCAGATGTTCCTCCGTGCTCTCACATCTGTCTCCATCAAATCAGGATTGTGCACGGCACCCTGCTTGACAAATAACAGATATCGCCACCGGAGTGGCCGCTGCGAGCTGCGTCCCGCCGCCATCTTCTCCTCTTCTCTTGATGAAACCCAGGTAACATTCTAGTAAATCTTCTCTGTACTCTCTCTATTTTGTTGACATCTTTCTTATAATTCAGTGACCAGAACTGTACAAAATACTCCAAATTTAGCCTCACCAATGCCTTATACAATTTTAACATTACATCCCTACTCCTATACTCAATGCTCTGATTAATAAAGGCCAGCGTACCAAAAGCTTTCTTCACCACCCTATCCACATGAGATTCCATCTTCAGGGAACTATGCACCATTATTCCTAGATCCCTCTGTTCTACTGCATTCTTCAATGCCCTACCATTTACCATGTATGTCCTATTTTGATTAGTCCTAACAAAATGTAGCACCTCACATTTATCAGCATTAAACTCCATCTGCCATCTTTCAGCCCACTCTTCTAACTGTCCTAAATCTCTCTGCAAGCTTTGAAAACCTACTTCATCATCCACAGCGCCACCTATCTTAGTATCATCTGCATACTTACTAATCCAATTTACCACCCCATCATCCAGATGATTAATATATATGACAAACAACATTGGACCCAGTACAGATCCCTGAGGCACACCGCTACACACCCTCCTCCAATCTGACAAACAGTTATCCACCACCACTCTCTGGCATCTCTCATCCAGCCACTGCTGAATCCATTTTACTACTTCAATATTAATGCCTAACGATTGAACCTTCCTAACCAACCTTCTGTGTGGAACCTTGTCAAAGGCCTTACTGAAGTCCATATAGACAACATCCACTGCTTTGCCTTCAGCAACTTTCCTAGTAACCTCTTCAAAAAAATTCAATAAGATTTGTCAAACATGACCTTCCACGCACAAATCCTAATCAGACCCTGTCTATCTAGATAATTATATATACCATCTCTAAGAATACTTTCCATCAACTTAACCATCACTGACGTCAAACTCACAGGCCGATAATTGCTAGGTTTACTCTTAGAACCCTTTTTAAACAATGGAACAACATGAGTAATACGCCAATCCTCCGGCACCATCCCTGTTTCTAATGATATTTGAAATGTTTCTGTTAGAGCCCTTGCTATTTCCACACTAACTTCCCTCAAGGTCCTAGGGAATATATTGTCAGGACCTGGAGACTTATCCACTTTTATATTCCTTCAAAGCTCCAGTACTTCCTCTTCTTTAATCATCATAGTTTCCATAACTTCCCTACCTGTTTCCCTTACCTTACACAATTCAATATCCTTCTCCTTAGTGAATACCGAAGAAAAGAAATTGCTCAAAATCTTCCCCATCTCCTTTGGCTCCACACATAGCCGTTTACTCTGATTCTCTAAGGCAGCGGTCCCCAACCACCGGGCCATGGACCGGTACCTGGCTGCAGAGCATGCGCTACCGGGCCGCGAGGAAATGATATGATTTGGTGATATGAGTCAGCTGCACCTTTCTTCATTCCCTGTCACACCCACTGTTGAGCTTGAACGCATGCGAGGTCATTACCCGCGTGTCATCCATGTCAGCGCGGGAAGGAGATCAACTCCTTGAGCTTGCAAATGACGGCGGGCTGGAAAGTATGTTTGACATAACATCTCTGCTGGCATTCTGGATCAAAGTCAAGGCTAAATATCCTGAGACAGACACGAAAGCACTGAAAATGTTGCTTCCATTTCCAACATATCTCTGCAATGAATGCGACGAAAACTAAATAGACTGGACATAAGGAACCTCCTTCGAGTATCACTGTCTCCCATCACCCCTCGATAGGACCGTCTTGTTGCAGGGAAACAAGCCCAGGGCCCCCACTGGTTCAGCGATATTGGTGTGTTGCAATGATTTTATATGTTCATACGAGGAAAATATGTGCTGTGTGTTTAATATCCAAACGTTACTTAAAATGTGATGATGCTATTGACTGATAAGTGACTTATATAACCATATAACAATTACAGCACGGAAACAGGCCATCTCGGCCCTTCTAGTCCGTGCCGAACACTACTCTCACCTAGTCCCACCGACCTGCACTCAGCCCATAACCCCCCATTCCTTTCCTGTCCATATACTTATCCAATTTTTCTTTAAATAATATCGAACCTGCCTCTACCACTTCTACTGGAAGTTCTTTCAACACTTCAAGCTCCCCGTCCTCCCCTGATGAGTGACTTATCACTATATTCATGCGAGGAAAATATGCGCTGTGTGTTTAACATTAAATTCGTTAGATAAACCCCTTTAGAAACAAAATTGAGTGTATTAGCCCCTTATTACCAATATTCCGGTCGTGATGAACACCTCCCCCCCCGAACAGAATCGCCAAAAACGCTTTGCAGAAATGACCTGCGCACTGGTGCCCACGCAAGGCTTCATGGTCATTGTAGTCTTTCTTTGACTGCTACTCTTGTCCGTTGGCAACCCTACCCACCACCCCACCACCCCAGGTCAGCCGGTCCGCAAGAATACTGTCAATATTAAACTGGTCCGCAGCGCAAAAAAGGTTGGGGACCCCTGCTCTAAGGGACCAATTTTATCCCTCACTATCCTTTTGCCACTAACATAACTGTAGAAACCCTTTGGATTCATTTTCACCTTACTTACCAAAGCAACCTCGTGTCTTCTTTTAGCTTTTCTAATTTCTTTCTTAAGATTCTTTTCACATTCTTTATATTCCTCGTGCACCTCATTTACTCCATGCTGCCTATATTTATTGTAGATATCTCTCTTTTTCCGAACCAAGTTTCCAATATCCCTTGAAAACCATGACTCTCTCAAAATTTTAACATTTTCTTTCAACCTAACAGAAACATAAAGATTCTGTACTCTCAAAACTTCACCTTTAAATAACCTCCATTTCCCTATTATGTTCTTCCCATAAAACAAATTGTCCCAATCCACTCCTTCTAAATCCTTTCGCATCTCCTTAAAGTTAGCCTTTCTCCAATCAAAAATCTCAACCCTGGGTCCAGTCCTCCATAATTATATTGAAACTAATGGCATTGTGATCACTGGACCCGAAGTGCTCCCCAATGCAAACCTCCGTCACTTGACCTACCTCATTCCCTAACAGGAATGACATATGGAATGACAGTGTGGTAGTCAAGCTGCAGTAAGACAGATCACGAAGCACTCCAACGGGTGATTAGGACGGTTCAGCACATCATTGGGACTCAACTAGTACTTGCAGACAATCTACAAGTCTCGATGCCAACAGCGCATTGATAACATCATTAAAGACCCATCCCATCCCGGACGCTGTCTGTTCAATCTCCTGCCAACTGGTAGGAGATACAAAAACATCTCAGCCAAGACAGTAAGTCTGAAAAACAGCTTCTTCCCGAGGGCTGTTGTGCAGCTGAATAATGCTACACCCTGACTTGCCAATGGCCTTTGTATGTTATGGACTATCAAAGTACTTATTGCATGCAAATGCAGGAATTTTTTTAAAAATTAAGCCATACCACATGCATTGTAAATATCTGTTTTGCACGGACTGGAGTAGCACCACAATCTCGTTGTCTTCAGCTTTGTCAGTCGGTAGGTTAATTAGTGATTGTAAATTATGCCGTGATTAGGGTAGGGTGAAATCGGGGGTTGCTGGGCAGCATGGCTCAGAGGGACTACTCTGCTCTGTATCTCAATAAATAAAGTTCTATTCTCTCCTATGGAATAACCATGCTAGGGAGATTGAGTATTAGTGTCTTAATGCCCATGTCCCATAAACAAATATAACCTGTCTTCACCTGTCGTCTTCTATCTAGTCCTCCTTCCCCTCCCCCTAACCTTTATTTATTCTAGCGCCTTCCCTCTTCTGAAGAATGGTCTCAGCCTGAAACACCGAATGTTTTATTCCTCTCCATAGATGCTGCCTGACCTGCTAAGTTCCTCCGCCATTTTGTATGTGTTGCTCTGGATTTCCAGCATCTGCAGAATCTCTTGTATTAAAGACATCTATTCTTTAGGACCTCATCTAAGGCACCTTTATTAAACTGCATGGTAGTACCAAAAGTTAAAGGAGGAGGAGAAGATGGCGGCGTGATGGCAGCGCGTGTGGTCTCTCCGGTGAATGATATCTGTTATCTGTCAAGTAGTGGACCGTGCACAATTCTGATTTGATGGAGATGGACGTGAGAGAACGGAGGAACATCTGGAGAAACTTCTGAAATGCCCGCTTCGCTGTCGCTGCTACTGTGTGGTAACCGGAATCTCCGGAGCAGGAGGCCCCGAAATCCTCAGCTTTGCGTGTTTCGGCGGCCGGGGCGAGGTCGAAGGCGCTCGGCAGAGGATGGCGCTCGGGAGGCTGTATCGGAGAGGCTGGTCGGAGGCTCGAAGTTTTCAGATGGATGGACTCAGTGTCGACTGTGGTCGGCTGCTTCCAAGGCATCGGCAAGTTGACAGTGCCTGGAGGTTTACGGCAGGGAGTTTCTCCCTTTTGCCGCCTGCTATCGGGGACTCGGGAGTTGATCGACTCGGGGACTTTTGAGACTTTATTTTACCGTGCCCATGGTCTGTTCTTTATCAAATTATGGTATTGCTTTGCACTGCTGTAACTATATGTTATAATTATGTGGTTCTGTCAGTGTTAGTCTTTGGTTTGTCCTGTTTTTATGTGATATCACTCTGGAGGTACATTGTATCATTTCTTAATGCATGCATGCATTTCTAAATGACAATAACAGAGGACTGAATGTTCTCATAATCTATAAAGATGATATATATATCACAATATACTACTTTTAGATTCATTTTCTTGTAGCCTTATACAGGAAAATAAAGAATTACAAAAGAATTTATGAACAATACTATACATAAACAGACTGATAAACACCCAATGTGCTCAAGAAGGCGAAATGGACAAATTTAAAAAATACTGAAAACATGAATTGTAGAGTTCTCGAAAGTGAGTCTGTAGGTTGTGGATTTAGTTCAGAGTTGAGATGAGCAAAGTTGTCCATGCTGGTGCAGGAGCCTGATGGTCGAAGGGTAATAATTGTTCCTGAACTTTGTTGTGTGGGACCTAAGGCTACTATACCTTCTTCCCGATGGCAGTAGCAAGAAGAGAGTACGTCCTGGATGGTGGGGGTCCCTGATGATGGGTGCTGCTTTCCTGTGCAGTGCTCTTTGTGGTGGGGGGGGGTGCTTTTCCACTGACTGACTCGGCTGGACCAACACTTTTTATAAACTTTTACATTGCTTGACATTGCTACCTCCAGCCTAGGCTGTGATGCAGCCAGTCACGATACTCTACTGTGCATCTATAGAAGGAGGAGGAAACGGGAGTGTTGTGCATTTAATATATCAGTAATATTGTAAATATATTGTTTGATTAAGCATTCTTTGTTTGTTTAAATAATTCATTGCGCGCTAGATGCAAAAATACATGAATGGTATACACCATCATGCCACTATGTTATAGTGTGTGTGCCTCACTTAAAGAAAAATCAAAACTACACAGGTTATCTCTCAGCTCCCTTGTTTTCCTTTTCATTAGTTTTATGTCTTGGAGTTACAAAACATAAAAGTGGTGATGAGGTCTTTTTAAAACAAACCTGAGGTGACTACCGACGTTCAGGTAAAAAGGTGCAGCAAAATATTTGAGGTTAAAAAATGTGCAACACACTCTCTTCACAAGGGGAATATGTTTGAGTTTTAAAACAGGCAGGAAACAGATGAATTCATAGGTTCATAAACAGTGTGTACTGGGCGATAATAATAATAAATTAAAAAAAGCAAAAATGGCTGGCTATGTCAGAAAGATAGACCCTTCCATTGCACAATGGATAACTGGGTCGTGTATATTGACCGTACTGAGCAGCAATTTGAAGCAAATGAAATAGCCAATGGCTACTAGGTAAGTGCCAATTTTGTTGAGTGCATTGGGTTTAAAGGCATACAATTTGCTTAGAAGTTTAACTGCTCCAACCAAACCAGCCGAAATTAGCTGTACTGATATTCTTGGGTGAATAGTTTAGCTCATGGGGGAGCTGCAGAGCAGACTCGATGGGCCGAATGGCCTACTTCTGCTCCTCTGTCTTGTGAAATATTGTGAAAGAAATGCAGTAATACTTAGAACCAAAACCATCATTGATTGCAGAACACTTTAGGTTTCATAAGTGGAATCAGAAGGAATAGGAGCCCATTTCAGCTTCTGGGGTTTATTGTCCGAGCATTGTCAGTTCAGTGATGGGTCCAGTAATGTACTGAGAGATCGTTTAGTTTGTAGAATCTTGCAAGAAAGCATTCAAAAATGGCTCCTGAAAGAAACACAACTTACAGTTTAAAAAATCAGTTGACAAAACTGTATCATGGAAACAGCGTGCAAATACAACTGAGTTGCAGTCAGGAATGAAAGTAAGTGTAAGCAAAATTGCAACACCAAAACAGAAATCTGCCTGGCCGAACAAATTGTGTTATCAGTGTAGCAGGGACTCACGTACACCGCACACTTGCAGGTTTAAAGCCGAAACTTGCAGAAAATGCTACAAAGTAGGACACATACAAAGAGCATGCCAGGCAGACTGAAATAAATGGACTGCAGAGGGTAGAGAAAAAGATGAAAAGTCAAGTTGCAGTATCTGCATGCTGTTGCTGAAAAATCTGAAAATGATGAGAGTGGCTCCAGACTGTGTAGCCTTGAGATTTACAATGTGATAACTAACAACAGACAGAAGTGAACAACAAATTAATGGAATTAGACACTGGCTCAGCTGTTTCAGTCATTCCACAAAATGACTTTGAATGGCATTTCAAAGATACTGAACTGAAGCCTACAGATATCCAGTGAAGAACTTATATTGGAGAAAAGATAACTCCTGTAGGAAAAACATTTTTAACAGTGAAATACAACAACTAATAACCAACATTGGGCTTGTATGTAATGTAAACTGGAGGGCCAGCATTGTGGGGCTGTGTTTGGCTGAGACAACAACAACTTGATTGGAAATCCATCCTCCATTTGCATGGCACATCCCCTGTAACAGAATCAACTGAAAGTGAATTAAGAAAGTTACTGGATGATGGCACAGCAGTGTTCAAGGATGGCATCGGAAAACGCAAACATATCAAGGGTGAAATAGTGTTAAATGAAGGTGCCACACTCAAAGCCCATCTGGTTCATTATAACATCCGTGATAAATTAGCCAGTGAGCTAGATTGCATGGAGACAGAAGGAATTCTTTCCAAGGTTAAGTGGAGCCCATGAGCAATGCCAGTGGTTCCAGTAGCCAGGAAGAATGGGTCTGTCGGGATCTGTGGTGACTGTAAGGTCACCATCTACCCAGTACTGAAAGTAGATGAATACCCTTTGCCCAGTATAGAGGATATTTTTGCAAACCTTTCTGGAGGGAAACACTTCAGCAAAGTGGACTTAGCTGAGGCCCACCTACAGATGGAGATGGAAGAAGAGTTCAAAGTGTTTAGAACATAGAACATAGAATAGTACAGCACATTACAGGCCCTTCGGCGCACAATGTTGTGCTGACCCTCGAACCCTGCCTCTCATATAACCCCCCACCTTAAATTCCTCCATATACCTGTCTAGTAGTCTCTTAAACTTCACGAGTATGTCTGCCTCCACCACTGACTCAGGCAATGCATTCCACGCACGAACCACTCTCTGAGTAAAAAACCTTCCTCTAATATCCCTCTTGAACTTCCCACCCCTTACCTTAAAGCCATGTCCTCTTGTATTGAGCAGTGGTGCCCTGGGGAAGAGGCACTGGTTATCCACTCTATCTATTCCTCTTATCTTGTACACCTCTATCATGTCTCCTCTCATCCTCCTTCTCTCCAAAGAGTAAAGCCCTAGCTCCCTTAATCTCTGATCATAATGTATACTCTCTAAACCAGGCAGCATCCTGGTAAATCTCCTCTGTACCCTTTCCAATGCTTCCACATCCTTCCGATAGTGAGGAGACCAGAACTGGACACAGTACTCCAAGTGTGGCCTAACCAGAGTATTATAGAGCTGCATCATTACATCACGACTCTTAAACTCTATCCCTCGACTTATGAAAGCTAACACCCCATAAGCTTTCTTAGCTACCCTATCCACCTGTGAGGCAACTTTCAGGGATCTGTGGACATGTACCCCCAGATCCCTCTGCTCCTCCACACTACCAAGTATCCTACCATTTACTTTGTACTCTGCCTTGGAGTTTGTCCTTCCAAATTGTACCACCTCACACTTCTCCGGGTTGAACTCCATCTGCCACTTCTCAGCCCACATCTGCATCCTATCAATGTCTCTCTGCAATCTTTGACAATCCTCTACACTATCTACAACACCACCAACCTTTGTGTCATCTGCAAACTTGCCAGCTCACTCTTCTACCCCCACATCCAGGTCGTTAATAAAAATCATGAAAAGTAGAGGTCCCAGAACAGATCCTTGTGGGACATCACTAGTCACAATCCTCCAATCTGAATGTACTCCCTCCACCACGACCCTCTTCCTTCTGCAGGCAAGCCAATTCTGAATCCACTTGGCCAAACTTCCCTGGATACCATGCCTTCTAACTTTCTGAATAAGCCTACTGTGTGGAACCTTGTCAAATGCCTTACTGAAATCCATGTAGATCACATCCACTGCATTACCCTCATCTGTATGCCTGGTCACCTCCTCAAAGAACTCTATCAGGCTTGTTAGACACGATCTGCCCTTCACAAAGCCATGCTGACTGTCCCTGATCAGACCATGATTCTCTAAATACCTATAGATCCTATCTCTAAGAATCTTTTCCAACAGCTTTCCCACCACAGATGTAAGGCTCACTGGTCTATAATTAGCCAGACTATCCCTACTACCTTTTTTGAACAAGGGGAGAACATTCGCCTCCCTCCAATCCTCCGGTACCATTCCCGTGGACAACGAGGACATAAAGATCCTAGCCAGAGGCTCAGCAATCTCTTCCCTCGCCTCGTGGAGCAGCCTGGGGAATATTCCATCAGGCCCCGGGGACTTATCTGTCCTAATGTATTTTAACAACTCCAACACCTCTTCTCCCTTAATATCAACATGCTCCAGAACATCAACCTCACTCATATTGTCCTCACCGTCATCAAGTTCCCTCTCATTGGTGAATACTGAAGAGAAGTATTCATTGAGGACCTCACTATAGACACTCACAAAGGGTTTTATCACTATGATAGGCTTATTGTCGGAGTAGGATCTGCATCTGCACTCTGGCAGGAAGCTATGGACCAGATGTTGCAAAGCTGCCCAGGCACTCAGTGTTACTGGATGACATTGTTAATGGTGAGGATGACAAGGGACACTTTCAAAATCTCAAGGCAGTGTTAAAACGATTAGAATATTATGGGGTCAGAGCATCAAGTGTGAATTCTTTAAACCAAGCATCACTTACCGTGGTCACACAATTGATGCACAAGGATTATACCAAGTATGCCAAGAATATGCAAGCAGTGGTGGTTGCCTGAAGGCCAAATAACATGCCACAGTTGCAGTTCTTTTTACAATGTGTCAATTACTATAACAGGTCCCTGCCAAACCTGGCTACTGTCCTCCACCCCTCAAACTCATTACTTCAGACTGGGAAGAAAAGGCACCGGATAAAGCAGCGTGATGTGGCTTTCAAAAAGGTAAAGGCAATGGTAATATCAGATACTGTACTCACACATTATCATCCACATCATCCAGTGAAGCCTGCCTGTGATGTTTTGTCTTATAGTAAAGGTGTAGACATGTCATATGTTCTGAATGATGGAAGTGAACGCTCCATAGCTTTTGCTTCCCTTACCGCTGCAAAGAAAAATTACACACGGATTGATAGGATCTGCTTTGAGGTGTAAAACATTTTCACCTGTACTTATGTGGGAGAGAGTTTTCCGTAGTTTCTGATCGTCAACCGCTAGTGTCCATTTTCAGTCCACAGGAGGGTGTTCTCTTAACAGCAGCAGTGTGAGTGCAGAGACGGGCTCTGTTTCTTGGAGGACACAGTTACACGATCAAATTCAAGAGGATGACTAATCATGGAAATGCTGATAGATTGTCCCATTTACCTGTGGAGAAGGAAATACCTAAAACATTTACAAAAGGGATCACTCCTCTTGACGTATTCTCCCTAATGCAAATCAGAAGTCCCTCTATTATGACAGAGATGATCCAAAGGGAAACCGGAAAAGTTTCAGGTCTACATAGCAAACCAAAGTGGCTGGAATATGCAACAGAAATTCCAGTTCCCCCATTTTTACCAGTGCCGGGATGAACTTGCCCTGGACAGGGGCTGCGTTCTGTGGGGATTGAGAGTTGTTGTACCATCCAAGCTGAGAGCTAAAGTGTTGGAGGAGCGACATGCTGGTCATCTAGGTGTGGTCAAAATGAAAGTGTTGGCTCAAAGTTGTATCAGGCGGCCTGGGATAAATCAGCCAATTGAGCCCCCTGCCTCACACTGTTCGGGATGCCAGCACATCCAGAAGATGCCAAGAGCAGTGCCTCTCCATCCCTGGGAACAGCATGAATCGCTCTGGCAGAAGATTCAAGTAGATTTTGTCAGACCATTCATGGGCACAACTTTTTTGGTAGTAACGGATGCAGCTGCGAAGTGGCTAAAAGTGTTCCCAATAGTCTCCACTACAGCCTTGCACACTGTTGATGTGTTGAGAAGCCTCTTCTCAAGGACTAGTATTCCAGAACACTTAGTCAGTGACAATGGACTGTTTGTTGCTGAACAGTTTCAGTCATTTCTGAAGATGAATGGAATAAGACATATTACATCTGCACTGTACCACCCAGCTAAATGTGGCTTGGTAGAAAAATTTGTCTAAAGAATGCACTGCAAACCCTGAATCAGCAGCTCATCAGCTTCCTCCTTGCATATTGCAGTGCAGCACAGTCCACAGCCAACAACTGACCAGCTATGCTCTTCCTGGAACAAATTCCCCATTGCAAGTCCTTGGAAACTGTGCCATGGACAGCCCCGGGACTGTTTGCGAGAGGATGAGGGTTGGGCATGAGGTTAGCAACCCCATCCCATAAAAACCCAGAGCTACAGAAATGCCAACAGAAACTCCAAAGACCTCATCCCAGGAGAGGAAGGATCAAAGAAGATGGAGACAACGTGAAAGACTGGCCCAGGATAGAGGACTGGCAAGCTACTGTCAGTGGCTTATGCCCCAGTCCTGATGAAGGACCTCGGCTCGAAACGTCGACTGTTTGCTTTTTTCCATAGATGCTGCCTGGCCTGCTGAGTTCCTCCGGCATTTAGTGTGTGTTCCCCAGTAGGGGTGATGGGTTTAAGTCAGTAAGTGCGAAAGCTCAGTGGCCTCTGCTGTAATAGTAGAGCACAGCAAGGAAACTACTAACAAAAGTCAGCCAGTGAATCCCGACCCTGCTGGCACTTACCAGCAAATTCCAGCCAATGCATTCCAGTCAATGAAATATGCAAACAAACTCTAATTATATGGAAGACACTGCACTGAGAGAAGGGAGGGTAAGGTCTTTCAGTCTTAAAGTTGGGGAGTTGTAGATAAAAATGGACTAACAATTTTTACTTCTGGTCACCTACCTACAGGAAAGCTATCAATCAAATTAATAGAGTACAGAGAAAACTTACCAGATATTGCCGGGTCTTGAGGAACTGATTATGGGGAAAGGTTGAATTGGTTAGCACTTTATTCCCTGGAGTGTAGAAAAATGAGGGGAGATTTGATAGAGGTGTACAAAATGGGTGGTGGGGTGGAGATACGTCTCTACCAAAGGTGGTGTAAGGCGCTCCTTTCCTTGGCTAGCCTGCAGGTCACCCTTGGGCAAGGTGTAGCACCTGCTTAGCCCCTCCCTCGCCGATCAGAGTCACGGGAAGCCATGGGAGCAGGTGGTGGCTGCTGGGGAGGTCACCCATCTTGTAAAGACACTGCCCAGAAGGCATCCATCACAAATCACATCTATAGAAAAATTTGCTAAGAACAATCATGGTTATAGATAGACCATGATCGCCTACACCATATGAAATATTTAAGGGGAACCTGAAGGGGTACTTCTTCACCAGAGGGTGGCGACAGTGTGGAATGAGCTGCCAGCGGAAAGTGGTGGTTGATGTTCGATTTCAACATTTCAGAGAAATTTGGTTAAGTCTGTGCACACAAGGGGTGTGAAGGACTATGATGCAGGTGTAGGTGAATAGGACGAGGCAGAATAACAGTTCAGCATGAATTAGATGGCCTGAAGGGCCTGTTTCTGTGTTATAGTGCTCCATGACTTTGACACCTAGCAATACGGTATTGTTAAAGGCTGTTGCTATACCATATTAATCATCATTATCATTATGTGCCATGTCATATGACATCATCATTATGCGCCATGTTGTATGACGTGGGCAATCACAGTCTTTCCCTGACCATGACTTTTCTTGGCAAATTTTTCTACAGAAGTGGTTTGCCATCGCCTTTTTCTGGGCAGTGTCTTTACAAGATGGGTGACCCCACCCCCCAGCCATTATCAATACTCTTCAGAGATTGTCTGCCTGGCATCAGTGGTTGCATAACCAGGACTTGTGATATACACCGGCTGCTCATACGACCGTCCACCACCTGCTCCCTTAGCTTCAAGTGACCCTGATCGGGGGGCTAAGCAGGTGCTACACCTTGCTCTAGGGTGACCTGCAGGCTAGCAGAGGGAAAGAGCACCTCACACCTCCTTTGGTAGAGACGTATCTCCACCCTACCACCCACTATTATTAATCCGTATTTTTCAATTATTGCTTAGGAGGTATGGAAAAGCAACGTAGAAAATGCTACACAGATTTTGAACCAGAATCAGAATCAGGTTCAATATCACCTGCATATGTTGTGAAATTTGTTAACTTTGCAGCAGCAGCACAATGTGATACACGATGAATATAGAAAATAAAGTAGATCAATTACATGAAGTATATATATACGTTATATATATATATTAGTTAAACTGAAAATAGTGCAAAAACAGAAATAATAAAAGTGAAAGAGTGTTCATGGGTTCAATATCCATTTAGAAATTTGATGGCAGAGGGAAAGAAGCTGTTCCTGAACCGCCAAGTCTGTACCTCCTTCCTGATGATAGCAATGAGAAGAGGGTATGTCCTGGGTGGTAGGGGTCCTTAATGATGCCTTTTTGAGGCATCATTCCTTGAAGATGTCTTAGATACAACAGAAGCTAGTGCCAAGATGGAGCTGACTAACCTTACAACTTTCCGTAGCTTCTTACAATCCTGTGGAGCAGTACCTCCCCCCACCCGCCCCCGCATACCAGACAATGATACAGCCTGTCAGAATGCTCTCCACAGTACATCTGTCGTTTTCAAGTGTCTTAAGTGACAAACCAAATCTTCTGAAACTCCTAATGAAATATAGCCACTGTCTTGCCTTCTTCATAGCTGCATTGATATGTTGGGACCAGGTTAGATCCTCAGAGATCTTGACACCTAGGAACTTGAAGCTGCTCATTCTCTCCACTTCTGATCCCTCTTTCAGGATTGGCTCATGTTCCCTTGTCTTACGCTTTCTGAAGTCCACAAACAGCTCTTTGGTCTTACTAACATTGAGAGCAAGGTTGTTGCTGTGGCCTACTCAACTAGCTGGTATATCTCACTCCTGTGTGCCCTCTCATCACCATCCGAGATTCTCCCAACAAAGGATGTATCATCAGCAAATTTATAGATGGCATTTGACCTATGCCTAGCCATATAGTCATAGGTATACAGAGAGTAGAGATGTGGGATACGCACTGGATTGTGTGCCAGTGTTGATCGTCAGCGAGGAGGAGATATTATCACCAATCTGCACAGATTGTGGTCCTCCAGTTTGGAAGCCGAGTATCCAATTGCAGAGGGAGGTACAGAGGCCCAGGTTTTGTAGCCTATTGAACAGGACAATAGGAATGATGGTGTTAACTGCTGAGCTATAGTCAACGAACAGCATTCTAACAGAGGTATTTGTATTGTCCAGGTGATATAAGGCTGTGTGAAGAGCCACTGACATTGTGTACTATTGTGGCGATAGGCAAATTGCAGTGGCTCCAGGTTCTTGCAGGAGTTGATTCTCGCCGTAACCAACCTCCCAAAGGACTTCATCACCATAGATGTGATGATACTGGATGATAGTCATTAAAGCAGCTCACACTGCTCTTCTTGGGCACAGGTATAATGTTGCCCTTGTGAAGCAGGTGAGAACTTCCAACCACAGCAATGAGAGGTTGAAAATGTCCTTGAATACACCCGCCAGTTGGTTGGTACAAGTTTTAGGAGCCTTACCAGGTACTCTATTGGGGCCTGTTGCCTTATGAGGGTTCACCCTCCTGAAAGACAGGCTGACATTGGCCTCCGAGACAGAGATTTCAGGATCACCGAGTGCAGCAGGGATCTTCACAGCTGTAGTTACATTCTCCCTTTCAAAGCAGTCATAGAAGGCACTGAGCTTGTCTGGTAGTGAAGCATCGCTGCCATTCATGAGATTGGGTTTTGCTTTGTAGGAAGCAATGTCCTGCAAACCCTGCCAGAGTTGACGTGCATCCAATGTCACCTCCAAACTCACTCGGAATTGTTTCTTCACTCTTGAAATAGCCCTCCACAAGTTATACCTGGTTTCCTTGTGCAGGCCTGGGTCGCCAGACGTAACTTCCACAGATCTGGCCCTCAGCAGATGATGAACCTCCTGGTTCATCCACAGCTTTTGGTTTGGGAATGTACAGCAAGCTTTCGTAAGCACACTCTCATCCTCACAGGTTTTAGTGAAGTCGGTAACAACTGCGGTATACTCATCCAGGTTCGAAGATGAATCACTGAACACAGTCTAGTCCACCGATTCAAAGCAGTCCTGTAAGTGTTCCTGTGCTTCCCTTGTCCATACCTTCTGGGACCTCACTACTGGTGCTGCAGTCTTCAGTCTCTGCCTATACTCAGGGAGTAGATGTACAGTCAGGTGATCAGACTTTTCAAAGTGAGGGCGTGGGGTAGCACGGTAAGCACTATTGATGGTGGTGTGACCATAGCACTCCTGATCTTAGTGTAACAGTGGTCCAGTGTGTTATTTCCTCCGGTACAACAAGTGATTTGTTGACGATAGTTGTTTAGAGATTTTTTCAAGTTGGCCTGGTTAAAATCATATGGAAATTTCTAAGAATGCTACAACTCCAAAAAAAATCAGTATTTTTAATTTACAAAATAATCTTTAACATGAGCTCTTATCTTGATAGATTGCATGGTGAGATAAATAAGAGGTGGCATAAATCTATGGTGGTTACAACAAGAAAATTCAAGATGAAGTTAGAAAACAAGCAGGGATTGAAAGAAATAGAGATGGTATTCCCTTTTTAACACCAGGAAGAAGAAACACTTTCAAAAGAATTCAAAGTTCAAAGTAAATTTGTTATCAAAGTACATGTATATCGCCATATACAACCTGAGATTCATTTTCTTGCGGGCATACTCAATAAATCCATAATAGAATAATAACCATAATAGATGAATGAAACACCGCCCATCTTGGGTGTTTAACCAAAGTGCAAAAGACAACAAACTGTGCAAATACAAAAAGAAAGAAATAATAATAATCAATAAGTAAGCAATAAATATTGAGAATCAGAGATGAAGAGTCCTTGAAAGTGAGTCCATAGTTTGAGGGAACCTATGACTTATGGTCTTACATCTTAATGACGGGGCCTGCCTGTATGTGCGTAAGGCGATGGCAAAGCACTTCTGTAAAAAAATTTGCCAAGAACAACCATGGTCATGGAAAGATCATGATCCCCCATGTCATACGACACAGCACATGATGATGATGATGATGGCTTTGTCAGCCCATTTGCTTTGATTTATTCAAGAGCTGGGGTCAATGGGTGATGTACTGAATGCAATTGAGATAACAAAGGACTTTGTCAATTGGCCTCATGATTGCATGAACCATGATTTGCGAAATATAAGGTGGTTGTGCCAGTAATCCAGGGTGGAGGTGAACGATGCTCAGGGATGTCGGGAGCAGAGTGATCAGGGGAGATGAGGCATATTGCAGCAATCAACGACTGGTTGTGTTAGGGAGAGTGGGTGAGAGGGAGGAGAGAGATGTCAGGAGGTCAGCAAAGATGGGACTAATTGTGTTGCTCTCCTGGGACTCAAAGGGTCAAATGGTAACAAGAAAGTATGCAAATACCTGACCTTTTCCTTATGATCACACATCTAATTACAACTCAAGTCATGCTTTAAACACAAGACACCCACACACGCACACAATGCTGGAGGAACTCAGTAGGTCAGGCAGACCTAAGGAGAGGAATTAACAGTTGACATTTCAGGCTGAGACCCCGCATCAGGTAGGGTCACTGTGTGAAATGTTGACTCTTGGTTCTTTTCCTTAGATGTTGCCTAACCTGCTGAGTCTCTCCAGCATTTTATGTGTGGATTTCCAGCATCTGCAGAATCCCTTGTGTTCAGGATATGGAGGGGATGGAATTGGTTGGCAGGACGGGTTTGTTCTGTCTCTGAGCGTGATCCAGATGAAAATAAGTAATGGACTGAATTGGAATCCCAGACCATGGGGGGACAACAGTTGTCCTGAAGTGGCCAGAATGATTATTCCTGGGTTATCTTGGTTGACATCACTCGATTTGCAGCTGATGTGAAGTGGAATCGGAGATAAAAGTATGACTCACAGGCAAAAAGAATAACCGTTTGAATTCCTTGTTGAATTGAAACAGATTTCATCACATTTCATCTGTGAAGAATCTATTTTTATCTGTGCGGAACCAGGTTGAATAACTCTATGTAATCAGATATCCAGGCTTATGTTTCCACTGTGGGACAGACCAGATCTAGGAGCCATAAATATAAATATAAGATGGTTCTTTAAGGTTGTCATAGCTGGGGGTGGTAATGGAGGCAAGCTCCCACTACCTATTAAATGCTCCAAATGACATGCGCCTCAAATAACCTCTGACAACCAAGTCCAGCTTCTGGCCTCCACATGTGGATTAACTAATAAGCCTGGCAAAACTGTTTTTACTGACAGGAGAAAAGGCAAAGGTGGGTTACTGATATCTTAAAACCAGTCACTTCGGGCAGCTACAGTTGGCAGCTCATCTAGGAGAAGGAAAACTCTGATCTCAAACCTCCACTGCCTTGCAGTTATAACCACTCATGGGGAAGGCTTCAGGAGTAAACCCCAAGGAAAAAATCTGTAACTAGAGTCGCTAAGGCAGTCGTGCGTTGAGTTCAACACTGATTGGTAACCCCTGAGATGCTGCTGGTACCAAACTGTATTGGTCACTGCTGTTTCTTTGGGTTCATCAAATGTGTGGAGAGGGGGAGCTTGCTACATGGGCTACAGATTGCTCTTTATATTGTACTCCCTTGGCTTGCACACCTAGACAGCTAGGACACAATATCCATGGTCAACCATGACCAACAGAGACCTCAGAAATATAACATGGTCACAAATAAATTCAATGTGGAATTTGGAATAGAATTCTCCCTCCAGAGAGTGGATTGAAATCGAGCAATTGAAACAATGGAGGGGATGCGTTTAAGAAGCAAGATAAACAAAGGAGGAAGAAAGGCTTCTGCATATTGATAAAGTAGAAAGGGTGAGTGATGGTGTGGAGATATATCTCTACTAAATGAGGTGTGAGGTGCTCCTTCCCTCTGCTAGCCTGCAGGTCACCTTGGGCAAGGTGTAGCACCTGCTTAGTTCCCCCCCCCCACCCGTGATCAGGGTCAGGTGAAGCCATGGGAGCAGGTGGTGGACGGTCGTACGAGCAGCTGGTGCAGATCACAAGTCCTGGTTATGTGATCACTGACACCAAGCAGACAATCTCTGAAGAGTATTGATAATGGCTGGGGTCACCCGTCTTGTAAAGACACTGCCCCAGAAGAAGGAAATGGCAAACGACTTCTGTAGAAAAATTGGCCAAGAACAATCATGGTCATGGGAAGACCATGATCGCCCACATCACAGGACACAGGACGTAATGATGATGAGGATGGATATGGAGATTCATATGGAGCATAGATCAATGTGAACCTATTCTTTCTTCTTTCTTCCTTCAGTTAGTCCTGACGAAGGGTCTCGGCCTGAAACGTTGACTGCGCCTCTTCCTATAGATGCTGCCTGGCCTGCTGCGTTCACCAGCAACTTTGATGTATGTTGCTTGAATTTCCAGCATCTGCAGAATTCCTGTTGTTTCCATTCTTTCATAATCTGTTTTATGATTCTGTTACAGATGCAATTTATGTTAAAGCCTCACTTGTTAGTTAAAGACCAGTGAAGAAGTGGGAAAAAGACAGAGACAAGCTAAGCTGCAAAAGTCAACGATTCAAAGTACATTTATTATGCAGTATCCAACCCTGAGATTTATCTAATGAAAGCAGGGATCCAATCGCAGACCCAGTACTGTGCACACAGTGATATTAATTGAGTAGCAAATCCCAAGGTGCAAACAAAGTCGGCGTCAAACTTCAGGCAGAGATCAAAACATCCAGAGAAATCCAAAAACCAGAATCGGGAAACAGGCAGAGTCAATATACAAACAGACAGACACGAATGCTGGAAAGACTCAGGGAAACTCACTGGCACAATCTGGCAACAAATAGGTGAAAACACAGAACTGAAATACACTGACAATAAACAGAGAGGCAGATGATAGGTGGAGCACAATGAGACACAGGTGGCAGCAATACAGGTAATAATGAGAAACATTATTCTGGGGTAGAATCTGGGGTAGTGGAGGTATAATTTGTCCATCAGTGCTGATCACCCCATCCTTGACTAAGCTGTTCCACCGTGAACACGGTCTGTTATGTGTCAACATGATGCTTTCAGATCAGGTCATGCATAGCACATACCTCTGCCGCACTGCTCAGGTGTGTTTCTGGGGTACAGGGGCCAACGACCCTTGTGCCTGTCCTATGTACTTGCTCTTAATTGTACATATGATTTTTTTGTGTTCTATCACAGAGCAGCGGTGAACCATTTGGTTGGCCTATCAGAGTTCTCTTTGGGAACTAGTTGACTGGATCAGCATTTCTGATCTGGCTGTTGTTCACAATTGCACTTAAAAATAAAAAAAACAGGTGAGAGACGGAGTACTCAGTAATACAGGGGCCGGAGTAGAACAGGAGCAGGGACAAGAGCACATGGCAATACAAAACCACAGACTGACGTCTAGGGGGAAAACACACAAAAGATAAAGTTCAACTGGAGGTACTGACAGTACCCCCCCCCCACCCCGCCACACACGGACGCCTCCTGGCGTCACGGCCGGTAGAGCTGGGTGCTGGTGATGAAAGTCCCTGATGAGAGGGGTCCAGGATGTTATGGACGGGGACCCAGCACCTCTCCTCAGGACTGTAGCCCTCCCAGTCCACAAGGTACCGGAGGCCATGGCGACGAACGTCCAGCAGTTGATGCACCATGAAGGCCTCTGACCCATCGATGAGCTGTGGGGGAGGGGGGGTTGGGGACAGGACACAGGGGGTGGCTCCTGAAGGGCTTGATGTGGGACACATGGAAGGTGGGATGAATGCGGTGGAGAGTGGATGGGAGCTTGAGACGGACGGCAGCAGGGCTGATGACTTTAGCAATGGGAAAGGGGCCAATGAAGCGGGGGGGGGGAGCTTGCGGGAATCCACCTTGAGGGGCAGGTCTCGGGTTGAAAGCCACGCATGCTGTCCCTGGTGGTAACGTGGGGCCTTGGAGCGATGGTTACAGAGATCAAGCTTGGTGAAAACTGAGGCTCCTTGCAGTAGTTCAAATGCTAAGGTCATGTGCAGAAGAGGGTAACGGTTCTTAACAGTGACTTCATTCAGTCCCCAGTAATCAATGCATGGATGTAAGGAGCCGTCCTTCTTTTCAACAAAGAAAAATCCAGCACCAGCAGGGGAAGAAGACGGCCGGATGATGCCTGCAGCCAGAGACTCTTGGATGTACTTACTCATGGCTTCTGTTTCAGGTACGAACAGGGAATACAGGCAGCCCCTTGGGGGAGATGTGCCAGGCAAGAGGTCAATGGCACAATCATATGGATGATGAGGCGGTAGGGAAGTGGCCCAGGACTTGCTGAACACAGTCTTGAGGTCCACGTATTCAGGAGGAAATTCCTCGGGGGGATCTGGGCTTGGCGGAGGCAGTGGAAGTTACAGAATGGGCTCCAGCCTACAATCTTGCGACTGAGCCAGTCAACGTGGGGGTTCTGTTTAACTAACAAGGGATGGCCCAGTACAATGGGAGCTTGAGGAAAGTCAATAACATAAAGGGTTAACTGTTCATGATGGTTGCCGGATAAACTGAGACTCACCGGGGACGTGACATGGGTAATGTTAGCCAGTCTCTGACCGTTCAAGGTATTGGCCATCAATGGCGACTGGAGAGCAGACGTGGGTAACCCCCATTGGGCAGCCAAGCTGGAATCGATAAAACACCCTTCCACATCAGAATCGACCAAGATGGAGACGGCTCGCCGTTGGACGCCCCACTCCAGAGAAGCAGGTATGAGAGTGAGTGGTGTCGAGGAGGGCCGGACAGGAGTCACGCTCACCAGTACTCCTCATCCTACTGGTGAGCACTTGGCTTTTACTGGGCAGGTGGAGATGAAGTGGGGTCTGGTTGGCCACAGTACAGACAGGAGTGGGTGCTGATTCTCCTTTGTCTTTCAGTCGGCGTCAGGCGAGTACAGTCAACCTTCATAGCTTCGGGCTCTGGAACGGGAATTGTAGGCGTGGGCAAACGGCAGGGCAACGTAGACTGACGAGGAGCTTGGAACTCACCCAGTGCCCCCAGGGACCCTCTGGAACCCCTCCCTCTGATGGCCAAGTCCACCAGGGCTTCAAAGGTGGCAGGAAGGTCCTGGGTGACCAGCTCATCTTTGATTTCTTCGGAGAGGCCATTCAGGAAGGTGTCGTACTGTGCCTCCGAGTTCCAGCCGCTGGAGGTGGCTAGGGTCCAGAGCTCTATGGTGTAATCTGACACAGATCTGTGCCCCTGGTGTATGTGCAGCATTTCACAGGCAGCCTCTCTCCCATGTTTGGAGTGATCAAACCCTTTTCTCATCTCCTCAGAAAATAACTGAAAACTACTGCAGAAAGGGGAGCCTGCCTCCCAGACAGCTGTTCCCCATTCTCTTGCCCAACAGGACAGTTGGGTGATGACATAGGCTACCTTGGCTCGATCAGTCAGAAAGGTAGTTGGTTGTAATTCAAAAATGAGTGTGCACTGGGAAAGAAAGGAGCAGCAGGTACTGGGCTCACCTGAGTACTGTTCTGGAGGAGGCAGACGGGGCTCTCGGACAAGAGGAGCATGCGAGGATACAGAGGGCAGGGCAGAAGATGCAGTTACAGATGTTGATGGGCACTCTGGGACAGCTGGAGTGACTGAGTCTGGGCCACAAAATCAGCTACATTGGCAGAAAGTGATTCCACTGCCCTAAACACGGAGTCCAGCTGGTTCTGGTGTCTCCCCAGCATCACTCCCTGTTGATCCAGGGCAGCTCATAGACGACCAGGGTCTGCTGGATCCATTCTGGCCAGATTGTACTGTCAGGGCGCTACAGCAGGGATCCAATCACAGACCCAGTACTGTGCACACAGTGATATTAATTGAGTAGCAAATCCCAAGGTGCAAACAAAGTCAGCGTCAAAGTTCAGGCAGAGATCAAACATCCAGAGAAATCCAAAGACCAGAATCAGGAAACAGGCAGAGTTGACATTCAGACAGACAGAGTACAGATACAAAGGCTGGAAAGGCTCAGGAAAATTCACTGGTAACAAACAGGTGAAAACCCAGGACTGAAATACACTGACAATAAACAGAGAGGCAGATGATAGGTGGAGCACAATGAGACACAGGTGGCAGCAATACAGGTAATAATGAGAAACAGGTGAGGGACGGAGTACTCAGTAATACAGGGGCCAGAGTAGAGCAGGAGCGGGGACAGGAGCACATGGCAATACAACACCACAGACTGACAGCTAGGGGGAAAGACAGAGTTCGACTGGAGGTACTGACAGTCACTGAGATTCTGCCTCACTGAGATTCCATTTCACTGAAATTCTATCTTCCTGAGAATCCACTTCTCTGAATTTCCGCTGCACTGAGATTCAGTCTCACCGAGATTCCAGTTCTCTGAAGTTCTGCTTCACTGAGATTCCACTTTACTGCGGTTTCACTTCACTAAGATTCCACTTCACCAAAATTCTGTCTTACTGAGGTTCTCATAACTGACGTTAAGATCAATCTAATCCTTCCCTCCTACATAGCCTCCATAGCCTATCTAAGAGTTTCCTAAATGCCTCTGATGTACGTATCTGCCTCTCCCACCATTCCTGGCTGTCCAGTTCTGGCTGGGTCATGTATAGACTGTCCGAGGACATGATAAGAAGAAGACTATCCCTGGCTGTGCGTTCCACGATCCACAACTCAGTGTCAAAAACCTACCTCTGAAATTCCCCCCTATACTTTCCTCCAATCGCCTTCAAGTTATGCCCACTGTTTGTTAGCCATTTCCACCCTGGTAAAAAGTCATTGGTTGTCCACTCGTGCTTCTTATCATCTTTGTACATCTCTGTCAAATCACCTCTCATCCTCCTTCGCTCCAAAGAGAAAAGCCCTTGTTCACTCAACCTATCTTCATTGGACCATGCTCTCTAATCCAGACAGCATCTTGGTAAGTCTCCTCTGCACCCTCTCTAAAGCTTTCACATCCTTCCTATAATGAGGTGACCAGAACTGAACACAGTCCTCCAAATGTGGTCCAACCAGGGTTTTATAGAGCTGCAACATTACCTCATGGCTCTTGAACTCAATCCCCTGACTAATGAAGACCAACACACCATACACCTTCTTAACAACCCTATCAACTTGAGCAGCAACTTTGAGGGAGTTTATTAATTAGATGGAGAGGGTGCAAAAGAGGCTTACCTGGACTTTGACTGGATTGGATGCCAGGTATTATAAGGACAAACTTGGGTAGTTTTCCCTGGAGCTGCAGAGGCTGACAGAAGACCTGATAGTGTTTTATAAGATTATGAGAGGTAAACAGCTGCGTATCTTTTTCCCCGGGGTCGAAATGTTTAACACCAGGCGGCATACATTTAAGGTGAGAGGGGGTAAATTGAAAGGAGATGTGAAGGGCAAGTTATTTCACACAGAATGGTGGGTGCCTGGCACACACTGCCTGTGGTGCTGTTAGAGGCAGATACGTCAGAGATTTTTAAGATACTTTTAGATATGAGAGAAAGAAGGATATGGATATTTTGTGAGCAGAAGGGATTAGTTAAGTTGGCTGTTCGATTACTATTTTAATTGGTTTGGCACAACATTGTTGGCCAAAGGACCCACTTCTGTACTATGTTCTGTCTTCATTCTCCTGCCTTCTCGTAACCTTGGCACCTTTACTGATCAAGAACCTATCAACAAAGTAAATGGCAGGATACTTGGTAGTGTGGAGGAGCAGAGGGATCTGGGGGTACATGTCCACAGATCCCTGAAAGTTGCCTCACAGGTGGATAGGGTAGTTAAGGAAGCTTATGGGGTGTCAGCTTTCATAAGTCGCGGGATTTATCTAATGAAAGCAGGGATCCAATCACAGACCCAGTACTGTGCACACAGTGATATTAATTGAGTAGCAAATCCCAAGGTGCAAACAAAGTCAGCGTCAAAGTTCAGGTAGAGATCAAAACATCCAGAGAAATCCAAAGACCAGAATCAGGAAACAGGCAGAGTCAATATTCAGACAGACAGAGTACAATCCCAGGTACTGACACATTCTTATTAGTTGTGCGGCTATTTGGGTACAGAGTTGCCAACTCCATTGCTTTGTGCGTGCTTTCTGTGTTCCTAGGGAGAGCACAGTAGTGCAAAGGTTAGCGCGATCACTTTACAGCACCAGTGATCACTGATCGAAGCTCATTTCCTGCCGCTATCCAGAAAGGAGTTTGTACATTCTCCTTGTGACTGCATCGGCTCCAGTTTCCTTCCACACTCCAAAGACGAATGGTTAGCTTTCGTGAGTTATGTTGGTGCCGGAGGCGAGGCGACATTTGCAAGACGACAGATTTCACTGTATGTTTTAAATGTTTTTGACTTGCATGTGAGAAATACACCAAAGCTTGTCTTCTTCTCATCTTTCAGAAGATGGTGTGCTTTACAATTCATGACAATCCTCATTGTGAATAAAACCTAATGGTGACATTCTCCCAATTCTGACAAGGAAGGCATCTTGTAACATTACTGTCCAATTTCTGCTGGTATGTCCTTGCACATCCTGTGTATTTCTACCACTTTGAAAGGATTGAGACAAAATGCTACGATTATAACTACAACCGGGCTGGAAACATCGGAACATTTGCCTTCCAGAATTCACCCTTCCGGACCTACAAAATACCAGTTGAAATGTTTAGTCTACAAGCACACTCTTTTTAAACATAGAACATTAAAGCACAGTACAGGAATTTGGTCCGCAACGTTGTACTGACCTTTTAATCTACTCTAACATCAATCTAACTCTTCCTTCCCACATAGCCCTCTATTTTTCTAGCAGCCATGTGCCCATCTAAGAGTTTCTTAAATGCCCCTAATGTATTTACCTCAACCACCACCCCGGAAGAGTGTTCCACGCACTCACTACTCTCTGCGTTTAAAAAAAACTTATCTCTGACATCCCGCCTCTACTTTCTTCCAATCTTCATCTTTCTTAAGATGATTCACCCTTGTATTAGCCCAGGGGTTCCCAACCTTTTAAATGTCACGGACCCTGTACCATCAACCAAGGGATCTGTGGGTCCCAGGTTGGGAACCCCTGCAGTAGCATTCTGTCCTGGGAAAAAGTCTGGCTATCAAGAATCATTCATGATTATTTAATGTCATTTCCAGTACACTCTGTGTAGCAGAATACAGTAATTGTTATTCCAGGTCTGATGCAGCACAAAAAAAAAATCACAATAAGGTAAAGAACACTCTATCTATATTCTTTTTCCAGGGAGGAGGTGTTAAAAAAGAAGACGGCGTAGGATCTAAGGTTGAAGGTGAGAGTTTAAAGGAGATATCAGGGGCAGTTTCTTCACGCAATGAGTAGCGCATTTTTGAAATGAGTTGCCAGAAATAGTGGATGAGGCAGGCACATTAGCAATGTTGAAAAGCCATCTAGATAAGTACTTGAATAGGAAAAGTTTAGAGGATTATAGGTGTTACGTACCCCGTAAATGGGTTGCCAAACCAGCAGAAATGGATCACTCAGTTGGAGTCTGGAGTACTAGAACTAAGAAAGTTTTATTAAAGGAACAAGCAACACAGTAATCGAAAGGATAATAAATGCAACAGTTCAGCAATGATAAACACACGTGCACAGAATTAAGATAACAGCATCAATCAAGCTCTATCGTTGTCTAGGGGTAAATGACCAAATTTCAAAGTGACTCAAAGTTCAGTCCAGTTTAGTAGTTCAGTTCGCAGTAATCGTTGCCATGGCGATGGGCAATGTGGGGGGAGAGAGAGATAGAACAGGAACAACTGATCATTCAGACACGGCTTCACTCACAGACCGGCGGGATGGCTCATAAGCAGCTTTTGGGCGGGTCCTTGGTGATGTCACCTGAGGTCACCGACTGTGACCCCTCCTCCAGATGCGGTCGATCCTCTGCAGTGAAGCCGGCACCCAGGCAAGGGCGGACACACACCGGGTTCCCGCTGATCGTACCTTTCCACCCTGGCCGTTGTCTGATACTTCTCACCCACTCGTGAGAGGCGCACCGCTTCCAGGGTCTCGTTACCTCGGGTGGCGTGTGTCTCTGCCTTAGCAAACCGGTCCCTTTTTATCCCCCTGCTGGGGTATCACCTGTCCATCACTTCAAACAGTTCAAGGTTCAAAGGGGGGAGCCGCTCCAGACAGCTCTCTCTCTCCCGTCCCTTCATTACACATCTCCAGACGCTGCTCCATTGTTCCTTATCTCTCCTTCCCCTGAGGGCAGGTGGCAGACCACTTGCTGATGTCACTGATGCTAACCTAGGCCAGCAAACATCTTAATTTTATGTGTATTCTCGTCACATAGGCCAAACATGGGCAGTTGCGATTCACTCGCTGGGCAATGCAGTCAGCATGGGCAAGTTGGGCTGAAGGGCCTGTTTCCATGCATTCTCTATGACTCCAAATAAAAACAGAAATTTCTTCATATATTTAGTGGTTCACACATACATCATCATTATCATGTGCCATGCCGTATGTCGTGGCCAATCATGGTCTTTGACCACGATTGTTCTTGGCAAATTTTTCTACAGAAAGTGGTTTGCCATTGCCTTCTTCTGGGCAGTGTCTTTACAAGACGGGTGACCCCAGCCATGATCAATACTCTTCAGAGATTGTCTGCCTGATGTCAGTGGTCACATAACCAGGACTTGTGATCTGCACCGGCTGCTCGTACGACCATCCACCACCTGCTCCCACGGCTTCACGTGACCCTGATTGCTGGGGGGGGGGTGGGGGGGTGCTAGGCAGGTGCTACACCTTATCCACAGTGACCTGCAGGCGAGTGGAGGGAAGGAGTACATTACACCTCCTTTGGTAGAGACGTACCTCCACTCCGCCACCCATCACAGCAACTTTTAAAAGGGAAACAGTTAAGTTTGCTGATGATACGAAGATAGGTGGAGGGGCTGGTAGTGCTGAGGAAACTGAGAGTCTGCAGAGAGACTTGGCTAAAATGGAAGAATGGACAAAGAAGTGGCAAATGAAATACAATGTTGGAAAGTGTATGGTTATGCACTTTGTCAGAAGAAATAAATGGGCAGACTATCATTTAAATGGGGAGAGAATTCAAAGTTCTGAGATGCAACGGGACTTGGGAGTCCTCGTACAGGATACCCTTAAGGTTAACCTCCAGGTTGAGTCGGTGGTGAAGAAGGCGAATGCAATGTTGGCATTCATTTCTAGAGGAATAGAGTATAGGAGCAGGGATGTGATGTTGAGGCTCTATAAGGCGCTGGTGAGATCTCACTTGGAGTACTGTGGGCAGTTTTGGTCTCTTTATTTAAGAAAGGATGTGCTGATGTTGGAGAGGGTACAGAGAAGATTTACTAGAATGATTCCGGGAACGAGAGGGTTTACATATGAGGAACATTTGTCCGCTCTTGGACTGTATTCCTTGGAGTTTAGAAGAATGAGGGGAGACCTCACAGAAACACTTCAAATGTTGAAAGGCATGGACAGAGTGGATGTGGCAAAGTTGTTTCCCATGATGGGGGAGTCTAGTACGAGAGGGCATGACTTAAGGATTGAAGGGCGCCCATTCAGAACAGAAATGCAAAGAAATTTTTTTAGCCAGAGGGTGGTGAATCTATGGAATTTGTTGCCACGGGCGGCAGTGGAGGCCAAGTCATTGGGAGTATTTAAGGCAGAGATTGATAGGTATCTGAGTAGCCAGGGCATCAAAGGTTATAGTGAGAAGGCGGGGCAGTGGGACTAAATGGGAGAATGGATCAGCTCATGATAAAATGGCGGAGCAGACTCGATGGGCCGAATGGCTGACTTCTGCTCCTTTGTCTTATGGTCTAATATTTCAGGTCTGTTGGAAAGTCTCAACTTGAAACATCTGTTTCTCTTTCACAAATACTAACTGATGAAGGGTCTCGGCCAGAAACATCGACTGTTAATTCCTCTCCTTAAATGCTGCCTGATCCAATGAGTTCCTCCAACACTTTGTGTTATTACAAGTTGCAGTCTGCATGTTTTTCTTACGTTGATGAAATTTAGTGCTCAAAGTTCACATCATGGAACAACCCTAGTTAAACAATAGAAACATTAGGATTGTTTGTTGCTGTATTTCATATCTAACAGGGCACTCAGATGATATCAGAAGACTTGACCTTTAGAACAGACTGCTGCAGGCTGTCGGACACTACCAAAGTCCACAGTCAGCTACATCTCACAGGAAATGTTGCCCTGGCTATTAGTTGCCGTGATTCACTTTCCACACATGCATTAGCAGTGTCATCAATGCCAGCAAGCCATTACCAGAGGTGTTGCTATGGCAACAGTTGTCTAGTCAATGTGGGACGGGGACATCAGGAC